>NC_056671.1:6823233-7195978 GCF_018350195.1 Panthera tigris
TTTTGTTTACTGCTTTATCCTCAGCATCTAGACAATGTGTAGTATACAGTATGCTCACAAGAAATAATTTGTTAAATGAAGGAGTGAAAATACAAATGCCCCTAAACTATTACTCTTGTTATAAGTTGTTCTAAGCTATCTGTGAGAGATAAGACACATGAAGCAGTGTGTGATTCTATATAAGAAATTTTAACCCAAGAATGTAAAGTGGTTTTAAAGTCAATAGCTATAAATACAATTTTGTAATATCCTACTAAAGGAGCTCGTTCGTATCTTTATAATGCCTTATGTGCATTTGTTTCGCGTATACAAGTTTTGATGAAAGAAAAAAATGTTCATACCTACAGTAAGTTTTGCAAACTCATTTGGAAAATTCTTCTCTAACCACTGTCGACATTTAGCGACATCAGGCATATATTCACAGTACTGAGGGAGGCAGGGAGGAGAGGAGAACAAACTGAGTCACAACAGAACATTTTCAGTCAACCAGTACATTTTAATTAAAAGTCATTTCCTAAAGTTGCTATATTAGGAAGGATGAAACTAACTACTCCCACCTGACATCTTATCCACAGGAATTCGGTGTTCCACCAGGAAATGCCCCGTAAGAAATTAGAATTTAAAAAGGATTAGGCACCTCCTCACTGCGGTACTTTATTTTCTCTCCATCAAACAGAAGGGCCATTAGAAAAAGGAGCAAACAGACAAAAACAAGCACGCTTATTTTTGCTTTGGGCACACAGGTGTCTCACTATTTCTGTGACTTGCCCACAGAGCCTGACTCAGAAACTTACTAACAGAAAATCTTATACATAATTTAATTTATGCTCTCCTCCGCTTAGACATTAGATTCTGGCTTTAAGGCTACTCTTGCTTTATTAGCTAACGATTCATGAGTTCCATGCAAAAGTCCAAACTGTCTAGTCAAGTGCAAGTGATATACACATATGATTCAAACTCTAAAGAAAACAATTTGTAAGACCATAAAATCATTCAGTTCTCTACAAAAAGCTGAAACTCTACAATTAAATGATAGAAAATGAAAAATTAAAAAAAGCTCTCAGGCTAGCTCTAAAGTCAATAACCTCAAATGCAGAAGTTAAAGAAAGAAAAGAATTTTAAAAGAACTTACCTCTGTTGGTAATGAGCAGACTGGGGAAATGCAGAGAAAAGAAAGATTAGAAAATTTAAATATATATAAGCACACAGGGCTCATGCAACTTTTATTTTAAATTTGACAAAATGCTTCATTTCTACTTTTTCCTGTAATTCTGAACCACTTTTTGAATACTACCCATGGTTTTTTTTGTTTTTTTTTTTTGAGGTAAAAGGCACATGATTAATAAAAGTATTATCTTGATGGTTTTTTTTTTTTTTTTTAATTTGAAAGAAAGAGGGCACTCCCGCAGGCACGAGCAGGGGAGGGGCAGAGACAGGGAGACAGAATTCCAAGCAGGCTCAGCACTGTCAGCACAGAGCCCAAGGCGGGGCTCAAAGTCACTAACTGTGAGATCATGACCTGAGCTGAAATCAAGAGTTGAACGCTTAACCAACTGAGCTACCCAGGTGCACCAAATTTTATTTTTTATCTAAACAAGACTCTATCCCTCAGCTGATGGAGCATCAAACCATACTATCCTGTATATCTTAAGGTTTTCCAGAAACACTTCAATGGGTCTGAAGCTAAGCTGAGAACAAGTAAAGCTTGAATGAAACTGGTTATTTCTTTTTTTTTTTTTTTAAATCTTTTGACAGAGAATCTTAAACAGGCTTTACTCGCAGCACAAAGCCACATTGGGCTTGATCCCATGATCCTGGGATCACAACCTGAGCCAAAATCAAGAGTCAACCAACGGAACCACCCAGGTACCCCAGACAATTGTTATTTCCTTTGATAGCTTTACCACAATAGCCACTAGTTTTCATTCATACTAACACATTTATAGACTTCAATAGCACTTTTGCCACCACCTCTGTGCAGTTAGTATTTCTTTTTCTTTTTCATATTATGCTACACAGGATTATGCAACTGTAAAGCTACAGGGAATGCCGGTTCAAGCTCATCATTGTTGTACAGGCTAACGCACTAGAAGAACTCAAAAGGTTTCCCAATTTTAAATGTAATTCTGTTACTGGGTCAATTGCTTATTTTGTTTTTATTTTTAAGGTGACAAACAGAGTAGTTCAGCGTGTCCAAGATCTTGAGATTGGTGAGGGAGAAGAGGGGTGGTGCGCCATTACTCACAACAGCAATTATCTTTATGTCCATTATTATGTGTCATCATCACAACCCTGGAAGAATCATACCTGTATTACCGAAGAGAAAGAGGAGACTTCGAGTAAGTAACCCACTGCATCTGGTTAGTAAAACAGGATTTGAACCCTGGTCTGTTTCTGAAGCTCACGCTCTTAAGCACTGAATCGGATTACATGACACACACAGCTGGTGCAGCTGTGTGCCAGACTCGTGACACAGGTATGCCTTCTCACCTCACCATCACTATTTTATAGATGAAGCTCTAAAAACAGGTTAAATAGCTCAGCCAATGACAAAGGTGGTATGTGGCAGAAGAAAACTAGCAATCTAGCACCTCTTTATTTCAAGTGTAGAGTTCCTTCCACCAAAGCACTCCCTGGTTAGCTAGAGATATGAAGTTCAAATACCAGTAGGTACAGACATCCAGCCACAGTTCAGGATATAATTATAGGTTAAATGCCATTACAGCAAATATGAAAGCTATATAACTTTGTACGCCATTTCAAAGACTATTCAGTTCAACAAAATTCTAATACAATGTAAAAATTTGGACAATTCTTCCGGGTTCACTGTTACTTGCTTTCAAAGTCAATTTTGGGGCGCCTGGGTGGCTCAGTCGGTTAAACGTCTGACTTCGGCTCAGGTCACGATCTTACAGCTTGTGGGTTCAAGCCCCGTGTCGGGCTCTGTGCTGATAGCTCAGAGCCTAGAGCCTGTTTTGGATTCTGTGTCTCCATCTCCCTCTCAGCCGCTCCCTGACTCATGCTCTGGCTCTCTCTCAAAAATAAGCAAACATCAAAAAAATAGTAATAAAGTCAATATCTCTTTTTGCAAACTGTAGCTTTTCAACACAAAGCGCTAGCAGTTACCATCAAACTTCAATGGAAAAACATGAAAAACAAAGCATCATCATCCATGAGACTTTCTGTATGGTCTGAATGTTTGTGTCCCCTCGAAATCAGTATGTTGAAATCCAACGTGATGGTATTAGGAAGTGGAGCCTTGTGGAGTATTATTCATTCTTCTCAACAGCCCTCTGAAGTAGGCTTTTTAACGGATAAGGGAACTGACCAAGTGAGTAAATGGCTGAGCTGGGATTCAAACTCTGATGGACTTCAGATACTGAAGTCACAATCCTGAAGACACAATGTCTCCCGAGAAATGACCTCATCCTACCTAGCCTTGTTCCTCACTCTACACCAACCAGCACTCTACTCCAATCAGCCCTTTCTTTTCTTTCTTTTTTTTTTTTAAACTTTTTATCATGTTTATTTATTTTGAGAGAGAGAGAGAGAACATGCCTGCATGCATGGGGGAGAGGCACAGAGAGAGAGGGAGAAAAAGAATCCCAAGCAGGCTCTGCATGGTCATCACAGAGCCCAACACAGGGCTTGATCTCAAGAACAATCCCACAGAACCATGAGGTCAAGACCTGAGCTGAAATCAAGAGTCAGGCGCTTAACAGACAAAGCCACCCAAGCACCTCTCCAATCAGCCCTCTTTTCCTCTCTCCTGAGGAAATCATATTAAATCTTACCACCATATTGTTCTTATGAATTCCTTCGCTTTTCCTTAGAATTCTACCCATTCTCTAAGGCCTCCCATTTCCTTGGAAATTTCCCTATTTCCCTCTGAACAAAGATCCCACCTTTTCCTGAACTCTTAACTCACAGTTATTATCAGTATCCTCTAATTTAGAATTTAGTATTTCTTAAGTGCTTCTCCTACAAGCGGACCATAAACTCCTTGAAGAAGTAACCCTGTCCCCGGCCTAGTGCCAGGAATATCAATACAAACTAAGGAGGAAAATGAAAATAAACCTCTCTTAAAAACATTAGGAACTTCTGGTCAACACCAATTATTACTTGGGTGCTTGCATATTTAATGGAATTGTTCAAAAGTCACCTTAGCAGTGACATAAACAATTTAACAGGATGGTGTTCGTATACTGTATTTCATCAGTTCTAAATTTTTTTTCATTTTTATAGGGATGCAACTTATAATTATGACAGGTCAGTCTGACAGCTTTTTTTTCTTTCTGGTGGAACATAAAATAATGGTGAAGCTTATAAGATATGGAGCCTTAGATGAAATAGTACAAAGAACAACAGCTCTTAACTACATGTGACCAAGATAAATAAAGCATACTAAACTAGTATACTCCTCTAATAATAACATTTATTGTACTACATTCTCATGTTAGTTGCTATACCAGGACCTTTATAGAAATCACTTGACTTAGGATATAATCATCATTTTCATTGTACAGACCTTAAGAAACAGACCTCCAATCCTTTACTGAATTAGGTAACTTGCCCAAGGTCACATAGCTGGTAATGCTGGAGTCAGGATGCAAACTTTGGTCTGTGACTCCAAAGGCAAATAGTTACCACCAAATAGGATCAGTATCATAACAAAACTCAATCAACCCTACAAAGAGTTCAGGAGAACTTACACTTACTGAATTCCTATATTCTTACTAAGGTATTCTACAATAATTTTTACTATCAAAGTAATAATAATAATTCTATCAATTTATTGACACTAAATGTCATTGTCAAATGTCATTGACACTAAATGACAAATTGATGAAATTTTAACTCAGTGACATCACCTCTTTTAGAGTGACATCACTCTATTATACTCCAAAACCATGGACCTTTTCACTACTTATTCACTACTCAGTCCCCAGCACCTAAAACATTGCTAGGCACACAGTAAGTGGCCAAAAACATTTCCTGGGGCGCCTGGGTGGCTCTGTAAGTGTCCGATTTCATCTCAGGTCATGATCTCACGGGTTCGTGAGTTCGAGCCCCACATCTGGCTCTGCACTGTCAGCACAGAGCCTGCTTGGGATCCTCTGTCTTGCGCTCTCTCTCTCTCTCTCTCTCTGTCCCTCCCCCGCTCATGCACACATACGCTCTCTCCCTCTCAAAAACAGACATTAAAAAAATATATTTCCTGAAAAAATTAACATTTACCTGCCCTTTCGCTATCTTGTACCTTCAAATTTTTCTGAAACCTTCCAAAATGGTAATAAAATTAGGGCATTTCGAACTCATGGATGTTCTATATTGAAAATGAGGAAAAGCATTCGGAGAATCCTGGTTTGAGCTAATATGTCGATTATTAGTCAAACCAAGAACACTTTCCTTAGACTGTCCTACTACCCATCACCCCAACCTCATCATCTTCCATTCCCTACTGACACCCGCCCTATACTATACCCTGTGCTAATACAAAGCTGCTCATTTCTCCAGAGACATGCATCAAGCCTTTTCTTGCACAGCTGTTCACTTCATCTGGGACGCCCTTCCCCGAGTCCTCATCCAGTCCTTGTCATCTCTTAAGACTCCATGTCTTCCAAGACGTCCTCCTTTCACAGCCAGATGAGCAAGTAACATTAGGCTGAAATAATTTATTTGCACGTCTCTAGTCCTACTGGACCGTAAGCTTCTCCAGGCCAAGCAGCAAGACACAAGTCGCACAGGTTGGGAAAATCTATTAAACCATGCCCCCTCTTCACCACTCCCCACCCTCCCCACCCCCAGGTAAGGATTTACCAAATAGCAAAGATGAGAAGAGGATTACTAGAATCCAATGAGAAACTACTATGACAATGCATAAAAATCAAGAGAGTAAAAGCCACTTTCTGCTTTGTAACACTTGCCTCCACAGTAGAGGACTCGAAGTGGGTAGTCTGCATCTAACTTGGTATTGCCCCTCGGCTCTCCTTTGCAATCATGCCCACCGGATTCAGAAATATCAGCAGCCATCTCACAAACCTGTAAGCAAGGAAAATAACACATTTTCACTCTTTTGGACCAAGACCCCAGAGAAGCAGTGTTCAAACGCAGTCTCACCTCCTCCTCCTCCCACGAGAAATACCTCAACCCTACATCTGGTTCAGTTCTGTTCCCAGATGAAGGATACAAGCTCCATTAGGATTCATAAAATAGGAGCAATTCTGGGCGCACCATTACCAGCTCCACAGGTCTACAGGGAAGCAAGTGACCGGAGCTAGAGGACCGTGAAGGATGGGGGAAAGGGACACGAGTGAAAGAGGAAGCAGTGGGATAACAGGATGGGGAGAAGGATCCGTAGTGACGGGGCAAAAGGTCTGGGGGTGCTCTGGCAGGGATGCAAACTGCAGCAATAAAGGCCACAAAGCAGCTGGACGAAAAGAGGCTGGAAGAGCCTACGAAGAAGGGGCGGGTGACTGGACGTGCCCCCCATACAGGGTGTGGGGGCAGCGAAGCGCCAAGGGAGGGACACAGGAATCGGGAAAGGGGTTGGAAGTGGGAGGGGGCGGGGAGACCAGAATCTGAAGAGAGAAAATGGGGGCAGAAGAATCAGGAAGAGGCAGAATGTAAGAGCACTGAGGCGACAAGGACGGCCAGGTGTTAGGGGAAGACGTGAGGCGAAGGGGCAATCCCGGGGACACCAGAGGGGCCCATGTGGGCGGGGGTGTGGAGACGCTCGGCCCGGCCCCCTTCCGCCGGGCAGCACCTCGGCTTCCCCCACGCTCTCTACGAGCTTCTCGGAAGAGAGAGAGGCACGAGGGATCGTTACCCAGGCGGTCGCACAACCCCCGCCGCCTCCGCTCCCGCCACTACCGCCAGCTGAAGCGACACATGCAACTCCTCTTCCCCGGCCAGGGCCGCCTGAAAGCCCGTCTGCCAGCCGCGGTCCCGCGAGACAATAAGCCTTTATCGCGAGATTCAGGCCGCCGCTGGGCGGCTGTCGCGAGACGCCTGGAGGCGGAGGCGGAGAGGAATTGGAGAGCATGCGCGTTTTGCTCGGGGGGGCGGGGCCAGGCCTCCAAGCGGCTGGCAGCCAGTAGGCGGTGCTCGCTACCCGCGGGAGAGAACTGGAGGTGGGCGGTCCGCGAGCGGAAGCGAACGCTGATGGGAAAGCGGGGACGTGCGCCTAAGTCATCAGTGACTCCTTGTTAATGAGCTGGGGAATGTATCCCCCGTCTGGGGTGCATCCTGGAGTCCTGACTAACCCCCCCCCCCCCCACCCAGCCTGTTGGATAAGTCACTCCTCCGCGGGGAAATGGCAGCTGGAAAAGGCATTTCGTTTCAACACCTTTCCCTACATTGGCTGAATTATTCTTGAAAAGATAGTTATCAACATTATTTAGATCGTTCTCATCGCCCATAGTCTCACCATCCTAACAACGATTTTCATCACCTTCCTCGTGTTTACCTATCCTTATATGTGTTGCAAGTTGGAATTAATCTCTCCCCTCTCAGGCTCTCCCCCAAGCAGCCGGAAACCTGGTAGACATAACCAAACATGGGGCGTGTTTGCTTTGCTTCCATACAGTTGTCTCATTTGGGAAAATCCCTAACCGTACTCCACCTGAATCCCGTTTGTGAAATGGGAGTAATAATACTACGGTGCTTGTAGAGTCATGAGGGGTAGGAAAACGATGACCAAAAAGTGCTCTGTAGCTGGTGGAGGTTGCCCTTTTGTATTTTGTTCTGCCCTGTGCCTCATTCCCCTCCTTCCCGGCCAACTTCATTTGCCACCACCACCCTTAAATTTTCTGCTTACAATTTACTTTGTGCACAAAGCCATCTGGCATAATCTTTTCCACCAGGCTGTGGTCTCCACTCTGACATCATTTTCTAAATAAAAGAGGCCCCCGGGCCCCTCCCACAGAAGAGTCGATTCTACATAACTAGTGAAAGAAGATCTTGTTCCCAAACACGGGTGATTCCAATAGTAATAGCATTCGATTCCAATAATAACTTCCATTTACTGACACCCACCTTCTATGTGCCAACAACCTGCTCATTTGGGGATACAGAGTCCAGGTGGATTCATTTCACAAAATTTTCTTGATGTGGAGAACAAATGCGAAAGGAAATATAGATAAAATTACATTCCCTTATAACCTGCGGCCCATTGACAAATATAATATTTGACAAGAATAATTGTATAAGTATCGACAAGAATAACAAGGACGAGCAATTGAACTCCCTACTGTATTAATGTTAATACTTTGCTAGAGGCTAAAACCACCTTAGCTTGACAATAGATGGCCTCCGGATCCGTGAGTCTTCCTTAGCATATGAAAGTCCCTTTGGAAACTTCCCTTTGTCTTTATCCCACCCCCCACCCCCGAACTTCAAAGTATGTCATCAGTCACGCCTCACAGCCCCAGTGCAGCTCTTTCTGCCCACGGTGCTGTCCCTGTGCTTTAATAAAACCACTCTTTTGCACCAAAGATGTCACAAGACTTCTTAGCCGTGGGCTCTGAACCCCACCATTTCTTTTTTTTTTTTTTTTTTTCAACGTTTTTTTATTTATTTTTGGGACAGAGAGAGACAGAGCATGAACGGGGGAGGGGCAGAGATAGAGGGAGACACAGAATCGGAAACAGGCTCCAGGCTCCGAGCCATCAGCCCAGAGCCTGACTCGGGGCTCGAACTCACGGACCGTGAGATCGTGACCTGGCTGAAGTCGGACGCTTAACCGACTGCGCCACCCAGGCGCCCCCTGAACCCCACCATTTCAAACCACCTCTCTGTTATGCACCAAGTACTGTGCTGGGAAATGGGGGTACAGTGAACAAGGGACAAAGTCCCTACTCTTGCTAAATTTAGCAGTCTTAACAGTGTTAGCTGACTTAATCCTTACAAAAACCCTGTGAGGTAGGTATTACCTTTAATGTCCAGATGGTAAAATCGAAGCTCAAACGTGGAAATAAATTCAGTTCACATGTGTTTAAGATCACACAGCTAATGCAATCTTTCATTGATCTTAAGATGCACATTTTTTCACATTTTAATATCTCGTATTGATGAGGGAGCCAAAGGCAAGCTGAGGACAAAGCACAAGCTAACACTACCCCCAACCCCAGGTGGGACATGTGCGACATTCCTCAGGCACTCCTGGCTGCCCAAGAACAAAGGAAAGGGAAAAACAAATAACTGATAGAGATCACAGTCATGCAGGACAGGAGTCGCCATCAGTTTACAAATGTCTTAGTAAATTACAGGAAAAGGCAATCTTTTTTAAAAATGTTTTACATTTATTTTTGAGAGAGAGAGAGAGAGAGATTGAGAGCCCGCACAAGTGGGGGAGGGGCAGAGAGAGAAAGAGACAATCCAAAGCAGGCTCCAGGCTCTGAGCGGTCAGCACAGAGCCCAACGCGGGGCTCGAACTCGCAAACTGTGAGTTCGCGACCTGAAGTGAACTTGGACGTTTAACCCACTGAGCCACCCAGGCGCCCCAGCAATCTTTTTTTGTTGTTTGTTTGTTTGTTTATAGCGGGGGTAGGGGCAGAGAGAGAGAAAGAGAGAGAGAGAAATCCCAAGGAGACTCTGCACTGCCAGCACAGAGCCCAACACTGGGCTCGATCCCTCAAACCCTCATATCATGACCTCAGCCAAAACCAAGAGGCCATCTATCACTGACACAGCTCCGGTCAATGAGATACAGCAGCTGGTGGGGGGGGCATCCCTTCTGTCAGGAAACTCTGTGAAAGATTTCTAAATGGACCAAAATATCGCATTCTCTTTGGTGTCATCACCATCTTTCACAATCTTTGAGCTATTTTCCAATTTTGTAAGTTGTAGAAAACTGATAGAAATACAGTTGGCTCTTGTCCATAGAAATGCAAATGAGTCGCGTCTGGTGGAGCTGGAGTGGATTATTTCTCTGTTGGCTAGTTTTTCATCTATTTGTAAAGTCACTGCTTCATTCCTGATTGCCGACGTGTGAATATTTTCAAGAATTCTCCTTTGAGGGGCGCCTGCGTGGCGCAGTCGGTTGAGCGTCCGACTTCAGCCAGGTCACGATCTCGCGGTCCGTGAGTTCGAGCCCCGCGTCAGGCTCTGGGCTGATGGCTCGGAGCCTGGAGCCTGTTTCCGACTCTGTGTCTCCCTCTCTCTCTGCCCCTCCCCCGTTCATGCTCTGTCTCTCTCTGTCCCAAAAATAAACAAAAAACGTTGAAAAAAAAAAAAAAAGAATTCTCCTTTGAATTGGTTTTAACCTCTTATACTGATTTCCTTATTAGTTAACAAGTGAAATAAAATATTTGGCACATGTTTATTTTATGATTAAATAAGAGTCATGCTTTTATTCTTTTAGAAATTCATCATTTAATGCTTCTCAAGTAAAAAAGCAAGGCCTCATGTTTAAAAAAAGAAAACAAAGCCTTGACCTTTCTCTCTTCATTCAGACCATGAGAACATGAAACATGAGCCATCTTGCAACCATGAGGGTCTAGCTTGAGAACGAAGGTACTATATCAAGAATTTGGGACTGGAAATAGATAAAAAGCCTATGTTCCGGATAGCATTGTTGAGTCATGGTATCAGTCCTTGACTGCCTCCCTTCTGAGGCTTTCTGTTGTGAAAACTCCCTGCTCCCCAACCCCCCCATCTGTTTAAACCAACGCAGTAGGGTTTTCTATTATATTGCAGAATGCATTCCTAAATTATACTATCAGAAACCCAGAAAATAAAGAAGGGAAAGAAGGGAAGGAATGAAGAAAGAAAGAAAGAAAGAAAGAAAGAAAGAAAGAAAGAAAGAAAGAAAGAAAGAGAAAGAAAGACCAGATACTTCCTTTAGCACAAGAGGGAAACCTGTGGTCAAGCAAAGCATGACTGAAAAAAGAACAAAGCTGAGCCCTGACTGAAGGTCGATGGGGAAATAATATTGTTGCAAGACCAGTCATTCAGAGGAACCATGGACGGAGGGGTATTCTGACACTCAACTTTCTGAGAACTCCTCTAGCAAAGAAAAGGAAAGAGTTTGCCCCGGGCTTCTTGAAGTAGGAGGGATTTCTTACCACATGTGACACCTTTTTAGGAGATCACCAATTTTCTCAAGAAGTCATGGGTTTTATTTTCCCCTTCTTGGGGCTAGCTTGGCCCTTAGCCAGACATTTACTACCACCTGGTTCCTTCTGGGCATTTTTCTGCCTCGGGTGGAGTGGATATTTGTTGATTGTCTTTCTAGCATCCACTCTCTGTAATAGACCCACCTTAGTTTGGAAGGGTTTGTCTCTCCTGCATACTATACCCATGTGGTCCAATTAGACCTTCACAACCCCCCATCCAGAGATGGAGCATGTGACCCAGGTCTAAGGCAATCAGCACGTGGTATCCTGTTAGAAACGAGGATTAAATAATTCAAAGGTGGACTGATTGGAGTGAATTCCAGCACCTTTTTGAGGAAGCTTCTAGAAAAGAATCTCTCTCCTTCCCACTGGACCTGAGTCTCAGAAGATGCACAATAGAGTTACTGGCAGCCATCTTGCCACCCTGTGGCCTGAGAATTGAAGTCAATATGAAGGAGAGCAGAGCTGAGAGATGGAAAATGTTTGGCCCCTGATTCCGGTCACATTTGAGGTCAGCTCTAAACCTGGACCTGCCAGTTGTAAAAGCTAACAAATTCCCATTTCTGCTTGGGCCAGTTCGAATTGGAGTGTCACTTTCAAATTAGTTCTGATGAACACATAGGTTTGGGGCTAGGGCAGCCCTTACAGGGCTTATTAAGACTTGTTCTAGCCTAATGTTTCCCAACATTTTTTTCCCGCTCTGACACACACAATAGATTTTATGCCCTTGCAGAGCATAATCTTGTTAAAAAAAAAAAAAAATCTACGTTTTGATGAAAGCCCTAAATAACTGCAAAGATGTAAAGCATTAAAATAATTTATAACTGGGTCGCCTGGGTGGCTCTGTTGGTTGAGTATCTGACTTTTTTTTTTTTTCTAAGTTTATTTATTTTTTAGAGAGAGAAAGAGAGAGATAGAGCTCATGCTTGGGGGAAGGTCAGAGAGAGAGGGAGACACAGAATCCGAAGCAGGCTCCAGGCTCTGAGCCGTCAGCACAGGGCCCAATGCAGGGCTCCAACCCACGAACCATGAGATCATGACCTGAGCTGAAGTTGGATGCTTCACCGACTGAGCCACCCAGGTGACCCTGAGTCTCTGACTCTTGATTTCTGTGCGCTGACAGCACGGAGCCTGCTGAAGATTCTCTCTCTCCCTCTCTCTCTGCCCTTCCCAGCTCCTGCTCACATGCATGTGCACTCTCTCTCTTTCTCTCAAAATAAATAAATAAACATTATAATAATAATAATAAAGAAAATAATTTATAACTTTCACAATTACTTACGATACATGCTATGAACTACGGCAGATTCAATGAGCTGTCACTTGATTTTTTTCTCTTCTACTCAAGAAGGTATTTTAGAGTTCTTAGAGCAAGGGCTGGCCCACAGAGAAACACTGTAGACTTAACCTTCAATCTGGCTCATTCATTTAGATAAATAAAGTTTCAAACTCTAATACTTTCACACCTGTTAGCAATAAATTAGCAGACACATGCCATACATACATCTGAATCCAACATCCCAGTAGATAGAGATGACCGTGGATGAGAGCTGCTTAGTGAATCGGGCTTAGTTTATTCTCAAGCCATATGAGCTACCTTCAACTAAAAAATTCTTCACCTGTTAGCCCCTATCTAAATTGAAAAAAATTCATTTTTTTCCTGAAAAGAGAGTTTTTGGGTTTTTTTGTTTGTTTTTGTTTGTTTTGTTTTTAATTTTAATTTTTAAAATTTTTTTTTAATGTTTTTATTTATTTTTGAGACAGAGACAGAGTATGAGCAGGGGAGGGGCAGAGAGAGAGGGAGACACAGAATCCGAAGCAGGCTCCAGGCTCCGAGCTGTCAGCACAGAGCCCGACATGGGGCTTGAACTCATGAACCGTGAGATCATGACCTGAGCCAAAGTCGGACTCTCAACCGACTGAGCCACCCAGGTGCCCCTGTTTTTAATTTTAATTTTATTTTTTAAATTTACATCCAAATTAGTTAGCATGTAGTACAACAATGATTTCAGGAGTAGATTCCTTAGTGTCCCTTACCCATTTAGCCCGTCCCCCCTCCCACACCCCCTACAGTAACCCTCTGTTCTCCATATTTAAGAGTCTCTTCTGTTTTGTTCCCCTCCCTGTTTTTATATTATTTTTGCTTCTCTTCGCTTGTGTTCATCTGTTCTGTGTCTTAAAGTCCTCCTATGAGTGAAGTCATATGAAAAGAGAGTTTTTGTCATCTTTCTCACCCTAAAGGATGGATATCTTTCCAGAATTGTTCTCTCAGAAAAAATAGGGGTGCCTGGGTGGCTCAGTCAGTTAAGCATCTGACTTTGGCTCAGGTCATGATCTTGAGACCTGTGAGTTTGAGCCCTTGTCAGGCTCTGTGCTGACTGACGGCTCAGAGCCTGGAACCTGCTTCAGATTCTGTGTGTCTCTCTCTGCCCCTCCCCTGCTCGTGCTGTGTCTCTTTCTCCCTCTCTCTGTCTCTCTCTCAAAAATAAACATTAATTTTTTTTTTTAAAAAGAGAGAAAAAAATAAAAAGAAGAATTGTTCTCTCGGGGCTCCTAGGTGGCTCAGTCGGTTAACTGTCCAGCTCTTGGGTTCAGCTCAGGTCATGATCTCACAGTTCAGGAGTTCAAGCCCCGTGTAGCACTCTGCATTGACAATGCGGAGCCTGCTTGAAATTATCTGTCTCTACTCTGGCCCTGCTCACTCTCTCCCTCTCTTAAAATAAACAAACTTTTAAAAATTGAAAAAAAAAAAAAGAACTATTCTCTCAAGAGCAAGATGATGCCTTTCTCTTGGATCTTTGAGGCACAAACTGGTTCAGAATCCAGGAATGGATTCCAATTTCAGGCATGGCTGGATCCTAGAGATAAAAGAACATATTCACGAATCTCTCTTCTCTCAGAGAACAATAAAAGCAAATGTGTAAAGTGCCTATCCTTGGTAGTTCTGGGTAAATGTGTGTGGGAGTTACTTTGTACTAGGCTTGCAGCTTTTCTGTAACTTTGAAATTATTTCAAATTTAAAAGTTTTTTTTTTAATATTTATTTATTTTTGAGGCAGAGAGAGACAGAGCATGAACAGGGGAGGGGCAGAGAGAGAGGGAGACACAGAATCTGAAACGGGCTCCAGGCTCTGAGCTGTCAGCACAGAGCCGGACGCGGGGCTCGAACTTGCGGACCGTGAGATCATGTCCTGAGCCGAAGTCGGCCACTTAACCGACTGAACCACCCAGGCGCCCCTCAAATTTAAAAGTTTTTAAAAATGAAACTGTCTCTTTTCATCTCTTGGCTCCTTCCCTATGCTTTGTTCATGTTCCCATACTTAGGTTCGTTTCTACTCGTTTATCAATCCCCGAAGAGAGATCATCTTTTCCAATAATTCTAGCAAACAACTCAAGTTAGTATCCGCCAGAGACTGAATGTTTGTGTCCTCTGAAAATTCAAATTCGTATGTTGAAATCCTAGCCCCAGTGTGATGGTAATAGGAGGCAGGACCTTTGGGGAGGTGATTAGGTCATGAGGGCTGGGAGCCTTTATGATGAGATTAGTGCTTTTGTCAAAGAGACCCCAGAGAGTTTCCCTTCTCCCTTCTGCCCTGTGAGGACAGAGAGGGAAGACAGCCATCAGTGAGCCAGGAAGCAGACCCTCCCCCGAAAGTGACTCTCCTGGCACACCGATCTTGGACTTCCCAGCCTCCAGAGCTGTGAGAAATAAATTTCTGTTGTTTATAAACCACAGTCTATGGTATTTTGCTACAACAACCCGAAAGGACTAAGACAGTGAAACATTAGCCTTTCAAGTCCTGTGCCCACCGGGATGAAATGATCTGATTCGCCAGGCCAGGGCACATGCCCATTCCTTGAGTCAAAGGATGGAACCAAATCCTCCAGAACCTCACCAGAAATGGTCAGATCTCAGGGATGGATGGGTCACCAAAGGAAACGAGGATAATAATGCCAAAAGAGAGCAGATACTGGGAAGACAAAAGCAGCATACAAGAACCCCATCATATGAGTTCTTGATCCCAGAAGCCCTGCTCAAAGGGAGAAGGGACAGGGGACTGGGATAATAGGCAAGGAGCAGGCATGACAGAGGTTAAGAAGACCAACTGTCCTGCTTCTCCAAAAAGCAGACGTTTCATAAGCTCATTTGTTCTTCTTGCAAAGCAGGGCTGATAAGGAACATGGCCAGTTCTGCCACAAGAGACCCATAAATATTCAACGTAGAGGAAGGCTAGTTTACAAAGACGATACACTTTTATCACCACGGGCCGCACTTTCAACTTGTGGTGAAACCCGTCTTTGCTTAGTCTAACCAAAGACGCCCCCTCCCTCGTGTAAGGGGCCCAAATCTCCCTGACTTGCTGAGAGTTGTGTTACAATACATGTACACATATCTCTCTTTGATTATAAAAATACTACAGAATATTTGAATAATACAGAAGTGTGTACAGTGGAAAATGAAAGTTTCCCCCTCTCCGGGGTGCTATTAACAGTTTGGTGCATATAATAATAATAATAATAATAATAAAAATAACAAGGGGCGCCTGGGTGACTCAGTCAATTCAGCATCTGACTCTCAGTTTCAGCTCAGGTCATGATCTCACGGTTTCGTGAGTTCAAGCCCCGCATTGGGCTCTGCGCTGGCAATGTGGAGCCTGCTCGGGATTCTCTCTCTCGCCCTCTCTCTCTCTTGCCCCTCCCCTACTCACTCTGTATCTGTCTCTCTCAAAATAAATGAATTAATTAAAAAAATTTTTTTAAGTTAACAAAAATACTAGGAATATTAGCTAAACTATAAATAGCATACACACTGTGTTGTTCACTGTTCTAAGCACTTTACATAGATTAACTCATTTTGCCTTCATATTAGAACAATGGAGGGGGTCTAGGTGGCTCAGTTGGTTGAGTGTCTGACATTTATTTATTTATTTATTTAGAGACAGACAGACAGAGCACGAGTAGGGGAGGGGCAGAGAGAAAGGGAGACACAGAATCCGAAGCAAGTTCCAGGCTTCGAGCTGTCAACTCAGAGCCCTCCGCAGGGCTTGAACTCACAAACTGTGAGATCATGACCTGAGCTGAACTCAGACGCTTAACCGACTGAGCCACCCAGGCGCCCCGAGGGTCTGACTCTTGATTTCATCCCAGGTCATAATCCCATGATGGTGGTGGCATCGGCTCCACACGAAGCATGAAGCCAGCTTAAGATTTTCTCTCTCTCAGGGCACCTGAGTGGCTCAGTTGGTTGCAAGTCACACTTTTGTTCATGTCATGATCTCATGGCTCCTGGGCTCAAGCTCCACACCCGGCTCTGTGCTGTCAGCACAGAGGATCCTCTGTCCCTCTCTCTCTCTCTCTAACCTTCCTCCCTCTCAAAAAGAAAAATAAACATTAAAAAAAGATTTTCTACCTCCCTCTGTCCCCCTCCACGCTTGCATGCTCTCTCTTGAAAAAAAAAAAAAAAGAAAGATAGAAAGAAAGAAAGAAAGAAAGAAAAAAAGACGGGCGCCTGGTTGGGCTCAGCTGGTTAAGCATCTGACTTCGGCTCAGGGCATGACCTCACAGTTCGTGGGTTCGAGCCCCGTGTCAGGCTCTGTGCTGACATCTCAGAGCCTGGAACCCACTTCTGATTCTGTATCTCCCTCTTTCTCTCTCAAAAATAAACATTTAAAAAAATTTTTTTAATAAAATAAATAAGAGCAAAAAAAGAGAGAGAGAGAGAGAGAGAGAGAGAGAGAGAGAAAGGATGTGGGTAATATTGTTTCCATCTTACACAAGGAGGAAATTGAGCTTTAAAGAAAGTGAAATAGCTTGCCTAAAGATGTCACAGCCAAATAGTGAGAGAATCAACTTCAAACCCAGCCAGTCTAACTTCAGAGTACTTATTATTCCAGATTTTAAAAATGTAGATACATTTTTTTGAGTTGCAGTTCAAATAAAATTAACCATTTAAAGTGTACAATTCAGTAGCATTTAGTACGTTGTGCAAACATCACCTCTATCTAGTCCCAAAGCATTTTCGTCACCCCCCCCACCCCCACCAAAAAAAAAATCTCTGCACCCGTGAAGCAGTCACTTCACGTTCTCCCCCATACCCAGCCCCCAGTAAACACTAATCTACTTTTTGACTCTAGGATTTACCCAATCTGAATGTTCTGTTTAAATGGAATCATCCCATATGTTACTTTTGGTGTCTGGCTTGTTCCATTTAGAATGTTTTCCAGGTTCACATACTTTGTAGCATGAATCAGTACTCTATTCCTTTTTATGGTGGAATGTATTCCTTTGTAAGCATATACCACGATTTGTTTATCTGCCCATCTGCTAATGAACATTTGGATTGTTTCCACCTGTATTAGTCATTGTTCTTCAGAGAAACCGAACAAATAGGATGTGTATATATTCGGAGAGAGGTTTATTTTAAGGAATTGGCTTATGCGAGTTATGGAGACTGGCAAGTTCAAAATCTGCAGGATAGGCTGGCAGTTTGGATACCCAGGGAAGAGCTGACATTGCAGTCAACTCTGCAAGGAAGGCCATCTGCTGGCAGAATTCCTTTTTGCTTGGGAAGGTCAGTCTTTGTTCTAGTAAGCCCTTCAACTGATTGGATGAGGCTCACCCACATTATAGACAGCAGTCTGCTTTTGTATTTTTTATTTTTTTTTAAATTTTTTTTAACGTTTATTTATTTTTGAGACAGAGAGAGACAGAGCATGAACAGGGGAGGGGCAGAGAGAGAGGGAGACACAGAATCCGAAACAGGCTCCAGGCTCCGAGCTGTCAGCACAGAGCCCGACGCGGGGCTCGAACTCATGGACCGTGAGATCATGACCTGAGCTGAAGTCAGACGCTCAATCAACCAAGCCACCCAGGCACCCCAGCAGTCTGCTTTTTTAAAAAGTTCACCAATTTAGGGGCATCTGGATGGCTTAGTCAGTTGAGCATCCAACTCTTGATTTTTGCTCACGTCATGTTCTCACGGTTCGTGGGAGTGAGCCCCACATCAAGCCCCACATTGGGCTCTGCCCTGACTGTGTGGAGATGGCTTAGGATTCTCTCTCCCCTTCTCTCTGCCCCACCTCCCCCTCAAAATAAATAAATCAAGATTTAAAAAAAATATTTTTTAAGTTCACCAATTCAAATGTTAACCTCATCCAGGCATGTGGGTGGCCCAGTCGGTTGTCTCTGACTCAGGTCATGAGCTCATAGTTCGTGAGTTCATGCCCCATATTGGGCTCTGCACTGACAATGCAGAGCCAACTTGGGATTCTCTTTCTTTCCCTCTGTCTCTGGTCTTCCAAATGTGTTCTCTCTCTCTCTCTCTCTTTCTCTTAAAATAAATAAAACTTAAAAATTTTTAAAATAAAGGAATAAATAAGTGTTAATCTCATCCAAAAGACACCTTCACAGGAACATCTAAAATATTTGACCAAATATTCGGGTACACCCAAGTTGGCATATAAAAGAAACTATCACACCACCTTTTGGCTATTGTGATTGGTGCTGCCATGAGCATTCATGCACAAGTATTTTTTGAGTCCTGTTTTCAGTTCTTTGGAGTATATACCTAGGAGTGGAATTGCTGGGTCATATGCCAACTCCACGGTTAATTTTTTGAGGAATCGCTAAATTGTTTTTCACAGCCGCTGAACCATTTTCCATGCCCTTCAGGAGCATCTAAGGGCTGGTCTATTATGTTTTTAACATCCAAAAATGGGAGTATGCTACACAGATTCAGGTGCATTTTTGTGTGTGTTTTGTTTTTGTTTTACACTTAACAATCTATCTTGGGCATCTTTCTGGGTCAGTACTTATAATTCAGTCTCATTCTGTATGGATAGCAGAGATGCTTAGAACAGGGCCTGGCCCAAGGGATTGTTATACAAATGAATGCCACCTTTTTTAAAAAAAAATAAGTACACAGTGCTATATTGAGTGAAGTCACTATAATTTATCCCATTCCATATTGATAAAGATTTAAGTTGCTTTCAACTTTTTTTACCTTTTGTTATGGAAAATATATACAAGCAGGGGGAATAGATAACGAATGTCCATGCCTCCTCAATCCAGCTACAACAATAGATAAACTCATAACCTCTCCTTTTATATTTCTGCACCTCTCCTGCACATCCTAAATATTGTATCAGTTCATCTACACATATTATTTCTAAAAGATAAGGAAATATTTCTTTAAGCACAACTGAAATACCGTTATCATACTGACAACAATTAGCAATCATTCTTGAATTAGCCAATCAGTGTTCAGATTTCCCCAAATGTCTCATACTTTTTGACCCTTGGAATTGAGCCAGCATCCAAAAACTTGGTTAATATATCTCTTAAACCTCTTTGAATCTATAGTTTCTCCCTTTCTCTCTCTTTTTAAATTTTTAAATGTTTATTTATTTTTGAGAGACAGAGAGAGTAACACAGAGCACAGGCAGAGGAAGGGCAGAGAGAGAGGGAGACACAGAATCCGAAGCAAGCTCCAGGCTCTGAGCTGTCAGCACAGAGCCTGATGCGGGGCTTGAACCCACAAACCGCGAGATCATGACCTGAGATGAAGTTGGATGCTTAACCGACTGAGCCACGCAGGCGCCCCTCTCCTTCTCTCTTTAATTTCTCTTACACTTTGTATGTTGGAAAAAAACTCATTCATTGCCCACAATTTTTAAGACTCATTTTGAAACGGCAAGGAAGTTCCTGTTAGACCTTGTGTCAGCTCAGGGTAAACCCCTCACCAACCCCATTACACTGCCCCTCTGCCTAACTGTTGGGCCCCCAATTTTCCCCTGGGCTGCAGGGCTACAGAGCACAACAAACAAAACATATGGTAAATCACTCGGTCCTTAAATTCCGTCAGTAATTTCTTCTCCCTTCCAGAGAGGGCATTTTGAAATAGTTGGGTAGAGACAGGAATTCAAGGACGCACACATTTACACTGGAAAGGTCAATGGGTTGTGGTGGGTTGGGCAGTGGGTTGTAGCTGTGGGTTGAATGGTTTCCACCCCCACAAAAGATATGTCTGCAGCCTCACCCCTGAAAACTGTGAACATAACTTTATTTGGAAAAGGAGTTTTGCAGATGTAATGAAGCAAATGACCCTGAGATGAGATCATTCTGGATTATCTGGGCCCTAAATCCAATGACAAGTGTCCTTATAAGAGGCACCCAGATGGCCAAAAGGCACACGAAAAGATGCTCAACGTCACTCCTCATCAGGGAAATACAAATCAAAAGCACACTGAGATATCACCTCACGCCAGTCAGAGTGGCTAAACTGAACAAATCAGGAGGCTATAGATGCTGGAGAGGATGTGGAGAAACGGGAACCCTCTTGCACTGTTGGTGGGAATGCAAACTGGTGCAGCCGCTCTGGAAAACAGTGTGGAGGTTCCTCAAAAAATTAAAAATAGACCTACCCTATGACCCAGCAGTAGCACTGCTAGGAATTTACCCAAGGGATACAGGAGTGCTGCTGATGCATAGGGGCACTCGTACCCCAGTGTTTACAGCAGCACTTTCAACAATAGCCAAATTATGGAAAGAGCCTAAATGTCCATCAACTGATGAATGGATTAAAAAATTGTGGTTTATATGCACAATGGAGTACTACGTGGCAATGAGAAAGAATGAAATCTGGCCCTTTGTAGCAACGTGGATGGAACTGGAGAGTGTGATGCTAAGTGAAGTAAGTCATACAGAGAAAGACAGATACCATGTGTTTTCACTCTTACGTGGATCCTGAGAAACGTAACAGAAACCCATGGGGGAGGGGAAGGGAAAAAAAAGGTTAGAGAGGGAGGAGGCAAACCATAAGAGACACTTAAAAACTGAGAATAAACTGAGGGCTGAGGCGGGGTGGGAGGGAGGGGAAAGTGGGTGATGGGCATTGAGGAGGATACCTGTTGGGATGAACACTGGGTGTTGTATGGAAACCAATTTGACACTAAATTTTATATTAAAAAAAAAAAAAGGCACACAGAGAAGACCACATGACCCTGGAGCCAGAGAGTGGAGCCATGGGGCCACAGGCCAAGGAGGGCAGACAGCCACCATCATCTGGAAGAGGCAAGGAGCCAGCTACCCCCTAGAGCCTTTGGTAGGAGCACAGCCTCTGCTGACACCTTCTAGTCTCCAGAACTGTAGGGGAATACATTTCTGTTGTTTGAAGCCTCCCAGCTTAGGATAATTTGTTGCAGCCGTCCCAGGAAGCTAATACAGCCACATACTCTGGGCTTGTGGGGGAAGCGGGGGCCCTGGATTTCTACCTGTGAAATAATAAGAAATAGATATATGGCTTCTCTGCCCCTCATTCCTGACACAAAGCTCCTCAATCTCTTGGAATTTCCTGAGTGGTAGGAGCATCTGACACTGAGCTCCTATGTCACTTGGCATTTCCTGGAGTGTCTTTTGCTCTAATGAGGTGATTCTTGGGGAGCGCCTGAGCTCCTCGTTGAGGGCTGGTCACCAAAAAGATCCAGCCACGATTAAAAGCTTGGAATTTTCAACCCTACCCGCCCTGATTCCTCTAGAGAGGGGAGAGAGATTGGAAATGGAGTTAATAATCTATCCTGTCTATATGACAAAGCCTCCGTAAAAATCCCAGTTGAATGGGATTTGGGGGCTTCTGGGCTGGTGAGCTTCCATGAACCAGGAGGGTGACACAGCCCAACTCCATGAGGACAGAACTTCCTGCACTTGGGACCCTTCCAGACCTCACCCTATATACCTCTTCATCTGGCTGCTCATCTATATCCTTTACCACATGCTTTATTACATAATAAACTGGTAAACACACATACGTGTGTTTCCTGAGCTCCAGTGGCTGTTTTAGTATATGACAGAATCCGGAGAGAGGGGTCATGGCAACCTCAAGTTGTAACCAAGTCAGACAAAAATTGTGGGGAACCTGGGAACCTACAACTGGTGATTGGCATCTCCCTGGGGGGCAGCGAGCCTCTAACCAGTGGGGTCCGCACTTGAGTTGAATCGTAGGACACCCGGCTGGTGACACAGAACCTTGCTTGATGTGGAAACAAAATGGCACAAGTCCGGCAGAGTGAAGGTGGCAGCAGTGTGGGAGGAAGGGAGGAACGCACGGCGGGGCGTCGTATGTCTTTCGAATACGGTACCACACAGTTCTTCCTCCTGACGCTTGCTAGGCAGCCCCACAGGAATGTCCATAAAGTGAAATGTCATCTTGGAAAACACTGGAGGAGGGGGGCATGCAGGGCCCAAGAGCTCCAAATCAGTCCGGCAGGTGTATTCTCAAGTTTCTTAACCCGCGTTTCCTGTTCGGTGGTGTCTCCTCACAGCCAGGAGGGGAATAAACCGCAGAGAGGCACCTGGGGTCGGGGGGGTGGGGGAGGTGGCTAGGTCGGTTAAGCATCCGACTCTTGATTTTGGCTCAGGTCACGATGTCACGGTTTGTGAGTTCGAGCCCCGTGTCGGACTCTGTGCTGACAGCGTGGAGCCTGCTTGGGATTCTCTCTCTTCCTCTCTCTCTCTCTCTCTCTCTCTGCCTCTCCCCTGCTGTCTCTCTCTCTCAAATAAATAAATAAACTTAAAAAAAAAAAAAGAAGTAAACTCCAGAAGTCTGGGATCATGTGTTCGTTAGTTCATTTATTCAGGGCTGACTTACCGAGTGTCCCTGTGGGGTCAGGCATGGGGTTATGTTCTGGGCTTGCAAAGCTGAACCAGATCCAGTGTTTGTCTTCCTAGGGACAGAGGCTGCGGGAGACACACGAGTAAACCATCACAAGAATGTGTGGTAAGTGTATGCGTGCCAGAAGCGGCAACGAGGAACACAGCCTAATCCAGACTGGAGAGCGAGATTCACAGAAGGCCTGGCAGTTGTAGGAAGTGTGATCGCCGCAAACCACATGTGGCTTTTCAACGGCAAATTAATTAAATAATATTGAAAATTCAGGTCCTACTAGCCCCATTTCAATTCCTTCATAGTTACATGAACCTCACGGAGCATGTCCATCGTTGTGGTATCTTCTGTTGGAAGATGCTAGTCTAGGCTGAGGCTGACAAAGGAGGAGTTATCCAAGACTAAGAGGGAAGGAAGTATGTCCCCAGGAGTTCCTAGAAGACAGCCTTTGGGGGGTGCCTGGGGGGCTCAGTCAGTTAAGCATCTGACACTTGCTTTCAGCTCAGGTAGTGATCTCAGGGTCCTGAGATCAGGCTCTGCGCTGGATGTGGAACCTGCTTGGGATTCTCTCTCTCTCTCTCTCTCTCTCTCTCTCTGTCCCTCCCACCCCCCCCCCCCAAACAAATAAACATTTGAAAAAAAAAAGACAGCTTTTGGATACTAGACAGAGTAAAGCTTCTATGGGAGGTGTCCAGGTCAGTTCCTACGGTGCCTTGTCAGCCATCTTGAACTCCCTGCTAAGGACAACAGGGAAGCTGCCGGAACATTCATCCAGATGAGTCGCGTCAACAGATTTGAGTTTTGGAAATGGATTGAAGGAGGAACAAGACAGGAGGAGATGAGATGATTGTGTTCCTCCAGAACCTTGGATTAGTCAAAGTGATAGCAATAGGGTGGAGAGACATTTGGGGCATGTGGTTGACAGATTGGCGATTGTGGTGAGTGGAGAAGAGGGAACCAAGCTGATGGGTTTGTGGCTAAATGGATGGTGCAGACTGTTCCCCTTGTCTGAGGTGGAATCTGAGGAAGAGGATAAGAAACTATTTTTTTTCAGCGTTAGTACTTAAGGGAAGGGGCTTCAGTTATCTGGAGGCCCTCCTTCCTCAATAATACCTGCTCTGTGGCTTACCACAGAACACACTAGAAAGGACTTGTGGGTTGGAGTCTGCAGGATACCTGGGGGCAAAAAACAGGAAGCTCTGTGACTCCAGAGCAGACAAGAGAAGGGGGTGGGCAACAAAAGCCCGTTGCTTCCCTTTTCTCTCTTTCAACTATTCCCCCACTCCAAAGTGGCTCCCCGCCCCTACTGAGTCCAAACGCCCTCGGAAGACAGCCCCACTCAGCGTGGCCTGTTTTATCCTAATGGTTCTGTGACGTAAACTCCAGGTTCCAAGCCCCTCAAACGCCTCTCCAGCCTTACTTCTTCCACACTCTTCGTTTGGTCTGGAATGTCTGTTCCTTCCATTTCTGTCCCCGAGAAATTTTAACAGCTCTCCATCACTCCCCTCGTTCTCAAAACTCCGATGGACCAGTTGTATTTTTTTTCAAACACATATTAAAGTCGTAGCTACAAAGTCAAAATACAAATGTATCTGACTCTGTATCATCCACAATAATCTCACATATCATCTGTTCTGTGTCCACTACAACTTGAAAAATAGGCTTATTCAATGTGTTTTGTTAAATTGTCATTTATGGACTTGTCTCATTTCCCCTACTAAACATTCAGCTCCACACAGCGAATAATACCTTTCTTATCTGGGGGAAGCATCTAGTAAAAACACCTCAGAGGTTCATTGAATAAGCATTCTGACATCAATAAAGCCTCTGCTTTGCACCAGGCACTGTGATTAGTAGCTAGGAGCGAAAATACGGTCAGCAGTAAAATTTGGTTTAAACTTTTTAAGGCTCCTTTTAAAGTTTATTTAAATTTATTTTTTATTTTTTAAATTTTTTTCTTTGCCCTGTTTGTTTCTTCTCAAAGCAATTAATTTGTTATGTGTTTCCTTTAAGACTCTTTTTTTAAGAGCAGTTTTACATTCACAGCAAAATTGAGGGGAAGGTACAGAGACTTCCCATATACCCCAAGCCCCACATAGGCCCAGCCTCCCTTGTTATCAACAGCAGACTTTCAGGGAAATGGAAACCTATATCTTCCTAATCTTCTCCCTTCCAGTGAATTCTGCAGTCAAAGAGAAAGAGAAGGTGATTTGGCAAGACAAACAATGTGAAAAAGAAAGGTAGGTGTTTGTCATTTGAGAAAAGGGAAGCACTCGTGTTTACAAGAACCTTGACAGTATCTGCTTACACAGATGAGGACCATTTTCCATTTGTTGAAAATTCCAGCCTGACCACATTAAGGTATTCACCAAGAACATGGATTTTGTCTCCAAGGACCTCTTGGATGAGTGGGGCAGCTACATAGGCATGTTTGCTGGACACTTATTTATTAGAAGTTATGAGACAAGTGACATATGAGGAGAAAAAGTAGGAGAAGGGCATTGGAAAGGTAGTTGGAGAACCATCTGTGAAGGGCCTGGTATACCAATCTGAGGAATGTGACCTTTAGCCCAGAGCAGAGGTGCAAACTTAAAATCCCACAGATACCAGGCATGTGAATGAGTGAAGCTGCCCAGGCACTAGGGAGTGGTAAGGACTGGGGCAAAGTGGGAAAGTCTTACTCTGTCTCAGGGGAGCAGCTACTCTTGGCTCCAGCTGATTGTTACGATGTGGGACTATTGGCCCAGAGCAGCCAGGTCTTCCAGTTTTCCGAGACGCTCTGGAAATCCAGGTTTTTATAGGACAGTCCTAGCTTTCTAAAAAAAAATTTTTTTAATTTTTAAAAATGTTTTTATTTTACTTTTGAGAGAGAGGGGGAGAGAGCAGGGGAGGGGCAGAGAGACAGAGATAGAGGGAGACACAAAATCCTAAAAAGGCTCCAGGCTCTGAGCTATCAGCACAGAGCCCAGTACAGGGCTCGAACTCCCAAACTGCGAGATCGTGACCTGAGCCAAAGTCAGAGGCTTAACCGACTGAGCCACCCAGGTGCCCCAGTCCTAGCTCTTTAAAACATATGGCCCGTCGGAGCTGAGCATTAAGTCTGCTTAAGATTCTCTCTCTCTCTCTCTCTCTCTCTCTCTCTCTCTCCTCTGTCCCTCTCCCCTGCTTGCTCTCTCACTTTCAAATAAAAAAAAAAAATCTAAAAAAACAAAGAAACAAACATGTGGCCCAAATCCAACTGGCTTTAGAACCAGATATAGCTCACGAGTCATACAGCGATCCCCCTGGCAGCTTGAAGTGAGCAAATGAAGGTTAAGTTAAAAAAAAAAAACAAAAAGGATGTGATCACATCTGTGCTTTAGAAAAATCACACTGTGGTACGGGTGGAGGGGGGGGGATTACAGGAGATTACAGGGAATAGATTAGAGGAAAGGAAACCACTCGGGAAAGTCTCTCAATATTTCCCCCAGGTGGGAGGTGACAGCGATCATGGTGGGGTTGGGGGGGATGTCGTGGGACTGACCTGGATCCAGGATTCAGTGGGAAGAGCTTCGCTTTAATCAGCATCTGGAAGAAGGCGTGTACGCCTCCTTTCAATGCGTTTCCCTCCCCTGCACCCCTTTCCTAAGCTGGGAGCTGAAAGGCACAGGGGCAGGTGGATCATCTAGCAAACCGAAGGGTAGGAAATTTTAGCAAAGACTCCAGTCTTGGGTGCAGTCTAATTTTACCCGTGATTATTTTAGAGATAGGCTCTCGGACCAACTGCCCGGCCCTCACTCCCCCCACCAACGGGCGCAGCCGACAGTTAAAATTAAAAGCATATCTATCATGGTTTTGGGCCAGCGGGACACTCCGAGCCAAATCCTCTTTTGCAAACAGCTGAGGCAGGAACTGACTCCCCGAGAGGCCGCTGCGTGGGGACCGGCACATGAGAGGTGGCTTCACGTCCATTGCGTGGTCCTGCTCATTGTGCAACAGGTCACTTGGGTCCAGGGAAGGATGCAAAGGGCAGGAGGTACGAACGGAGGGAAGGAAAGATGTCACGCTTCACGGAGCTTTTCTAACGACAGCCGGCGGGTGCCGGTTTTAGAGCTTTTTTCCCTCCCCTGACGCTTCTGACTTCTGCGTGCCTTATTTTTGGGTGTGGGCACAGGAAACGGCTCTGAGGAGCTGCGGAGCAAGGCCTCCCCCTCTGGCACCGCCTGGGAGCGCCCCATGGGATGGGGGGCGGACGGGGCAGTCAGGCAAAGGTTAGGGGAGGAAAGCAAAGGCAGAGGCCCAGAACGGCTCCAGGAAATGTTTGTATTTCTCCACCGGGAGGGAGGACAAACAAGCTTTTCTCGTGCCTTCTGGGCGGCCCTGCACGCTCTCCAGCACAGGAGTCTGAAGAGCAGAGTGAGGCCGCAGAGAAAAATCACCGCGGGGCCGGGGCCGCAGCATGAGTCCTTCTGGACCTGCCCACCGCTTCCCAGAAGTGACCGCCTGCGCCTCAAAGCCTCGCGGTGCCACCCGCTTCTCCCGGCCTGGGACAGCCGGAGACGAACGGACCTCCCCGAGCCTCTCCTTTCCCGGCTGACGTTCCTGGCCTCCTGGCGGCGGCCGCATCCACCCGCACCTGCGGTCCGCGTCCGCCCGCATCCCGGGGTGGAGAAGGGAGAAAACCAGCAGCCCGGTGAGTGGTAGCGTTCCGATCGGCACCTGTCTTTGTGGGGGCTCCCGGGGCCGCCCGGCACGCAGAACCCCCGTCCTCCGTCCACCATGGACAACGGGTCGTGC
This sequence comes from Panthera tigris, assembly GCF_018350195.1. Classification (NCBI taxonomy): domain Eukaryota; kingdom Metazoa; phylum Chordata; class Mammalia; order Carnivora; family Felidae; genus Panthera; species Panthera tigris. The sequence goes on from NC_056671.1 coordinate 6,850,785, forward strand.
TGCCTCATCGAGGGGGACCCCATCTCTCAGGTGATGCCCCCGCTGCTGATCGTGGCCTTCGTGCTTGGCGCCCTGGGCAACGGCGTCGCCCTGTGCGGTTTCTGCTTCTGCATGAAGACCTGGAAGCCGAGCACCATTTACCTTTTCAACCTGGCCGTGGCCGACTTCCTTCTCATGATCTGCCTGCCCTTCCGGACCGACTACTACTGGAGACAGAGGCAGTGGGCCTTTGAGGACATTCCCTGCCGGGTGGCCCTCTTCATGCTGGCCATGAACAGGGCCGGGAGCATCGTCTTCCTCACGGTGGTGGCGGTGGACAGGTACTTCAAGGTGGTCCACCCCCACCACCTGGTGAACGCCATCTCCAACCGGGCTGCCGCCGGCATCGTGTCTGCCCTTTGGACCGTGGTCATCCTGGGGACCCTCTACCTTTTGATGGAGAACCATCTGTGTGTGCAAGAGGACACCGTATCTTGCGAGAGCTTCATCATGGAGTCGGCCAACGGCTGGCACGACATCATGTTCCAGCTGGAGTTCTTCCTGCCCCTCGGTGTCATCCTGTTTTGCTCCTGCAAGATTATTTGGAGCCTGAAGCAGAGGCAGCAGCTGGCCAGGCAGACTCGGATGAAGAAGGCCATCCGGTTCATCACGGTGGTGGCGGTTGTGTTCGTCACGTGCTATCTGCCCAGCGTGTCGGCCAGGCTCTATTTCCTCTGGACGGTGCCCTCGAGTGCCTGTGACCCCTCCGTCCACGTAGCCCTGCACGTGACCCTCAGCTTCACCTACATGAACAGCATGCTGGACCCGCTGGTGTATTATTTTTCGAGTCCCTCGTTCCCCAAATTCTACACCAAGCTCAAAATGCGCAGTTTGAGACCTAAGAATCCGGGACGCTCCAAGACCCAGAGGCCAGAAGAGATGCCAATTTCCAACCTCTGTCGCAAGAGTTGTGCCAGTGTGGCAAACAGCTTCCAGAGCCAATCCGACGTGCAGTGGGATCTCCAGATGTGTTGAATGGCAGTGAAACAGACAGACGGACAACGCCAAGGAGGACAGACAGACTGGCGACTTAGGATGGTTCATGCTAAGGGGTGAGAGTCTATTGAAAAGGCCACCCTTTCTTAACTGGATCCTCACTCTTTGGAAACGAAATTCAGGTTACTATGCCTTTTTGGAAGATTGTGGTTGACAAGTGAGTCACTTGCCTTTCTACGCCCCGATTGCAATGACGGGACAATATGTGCGTGGAGAAGGGCATGTGTGTGTTAAAAAGGAGGGACGTTAATTAAGAAGAGCTCGGCTCCTGTGTAGTTTTAATCGGCTGGGTGAACAGGCACCGATGTTTGAAGGAGTCACGTTCCCTGTCTGGGGGAGGTCGTGAACTTCATGACTTGGCAGTATTTCCTATCCTCTCTCAAGTCATCGTTTTAGAAACTAGAAACCTGAGTGAGTCAATACCTTTATTTCGGGCTGAGTGACATCTTTATGGGGACGTCCGGATCCTGACGATTTTCATGTCCACAGGGTGCCTGGGTATGTTTCTGATTTCTCAGTAGCCCAAGAAGAAGGACAGCAAAACAGTCTGCTCTGACCTTCTTGAAGCTCCACATGTTTCCGCAAGTCGTTGCATTTCAAAGAAGATGCTGAGGGATAGGTTTGCCTCCCCTGATCTTTCCAGTGGGAGCTGAGTGCGTGAAAAAACTCGGTTGACCTTTGGGATGGGCTGCGTGCAATGTGATCGCTTTTGACTGCTTGTTATGTGACTGTGAGTTGAAATCATTTATTCATTCCTTCTGCAAGTACTTACTGAGTTCATGTTTTGTGCGAGGCACTGTGCTACTATCCCCTTTACCTGGAGGGTCATTAGTCGATTCCTGTGTGACAGCAAAGTATCTTGGTGGGGTTGGGGGTGGGGAGCAAACAGAGGGGTTAATACCCTCACCCTCTCACTGAATATAGTTTCTAGACCTGTTCTGTGCAAACATCAGTGTATTCCTCCTATTGTGGGATTCTGAACAAACACTGAAGGGTGGAAAGGGTGACGTCCCCTACGCACATGAATTTCCCACATATGTACCTGGAGCCCTCAAAACTAGATGGTTCTATGGAATGACAGACTGTCCTTGCTCTGGATTAGGGGGAAAGATTCAAAGCCAACCTTAACTCTGTTCTCAAGCCACAAAGTGGTGAAAGCCATTCTTGGCTCTTCTATTTACACTTTCTCAAATGTTCAGGGTGCTCTCTGCACTAGATGACCTTTCCAGCTTTTCGTGCTCTGGCCTCGAAACACTCCTATCGGCTGTCTTTATTATTTCCTTCTGCAGAGACACTACACAGCTCAGTGCCGAAAAGTAAGGGCTCTGGAAAGTCAGATGAACCTTAAATTGGAATCCTAGCTCCACCACTCACTAGATTTTGTTCGCTGTCATATCCCCAGGGCTCAGGAGAGTGTCTGCACATAGTAGGTGCTTAATAAGTATTTGAATGAATAAGTGCCTGTGAAGCATTAAACAGTGTCTGGCAGGGAGCACTCAATATTGTGACTTACGACATTAACACATTTTACGCACCAAGATATTGAGGCACAAAAGCAATTTCCCACGGGGTTCAGAACTCCTAAGTTGCTGTATTGTGACTACCTGAATTCCCGCCCCCGCCCTCCCCAGCTGCCTGGCAGAGGGTGGGTGGGTGGGGGGAGTGAAAACAGGATTCTTCCCGTCTTCAGAGAACCATACATCCTCCTGAAAGAAATCTGGGAAAGCCCACACTTCGGCTTTTAATTCTATCCCTACTTAGAATTCTTTCCTGGACTGCCCCTTTGTTGCTTCCTCTCCATAAAAACGGTTCCAAAAGAAAGTCCGCATCCTGCGTGTGAGCCTATATTAGTTAAAAGACTCGTAAGACTTTACCCTCCCAGGAAAAAAAGCCTAAAAAATCCAGAAGTTCACGGTAGGCAGAGGCTCTCACTAAAAAAACAGCAATAACAAACAAAAAGAAAGGAAAATGAAAAAACCCAAACACAGTCTAGACTCTGATTTTACTGCCCTTTTTAAATTCACAGAATGTGATGAAAAAGAAATCTTATCAGGTGTTCTTCAGAAATGGTGAGGAAGAGGAGTATAGCTTTGTTTGAGTAAACACAGAACCCTTTTGAGCTCATCCATGAAGCTGGGGCCCTAAATTTTATAGATGCATTTATAAACATATACACAGGTTGGCATGGAGTAGAACAGACAGATGGGCTCACGCATGGACCTCACTGTACTCACCTTCCAGTGATGATGCGGTAGGAGTGGGAAGGAGTTAACATTTTGTCCCTTGTAAAGATTCATTCATTCACTCACTCACTCACTCATTCATTCCCTTTCAAGGAACATTTTTTAGGCACTGGCTCCGGACGAGGCACAGTAGAAACACGAATGGAAAACACAGCCCCTGCCCCTGTGGGTTCTATTGTAGAATCCGGGGGAAAGAATCAAACAACCATTTGGGGGTAACCGTGTGAAAGTGGTAAGCACAGGGCCCTGCGGCAGAGCCCAGGGGCCTTCATCCTGGCCGTGGGGGTTGGAGAGGGCTTCTCAGAGAAAATGACTCTGAACTTAGCCCTGAAGGATGCAAAGGAGGCAGGCAGGTGACTCAGTGGGAAAAGGTATCCCAGCGAGAGGGGCATGGTGAGGAAGCAGCTTGTTAGGGAGCTTCGGAAAGGTCCACAGGACCGGAATGAAAGGTCCTGGGGGTTGGGGGGCGGGACTGCAGCCCCTTGGTGAGAGATCAAGCCATGAGATCCACTGCGGAGAGAGAGAAAGAAGGTCTGCTCATAACTCTTCTTCTTTTTTTTTTTTTAAGTTTATTTATTCATCTAAGAGAGAGAGAGAGAGAGAACGGGAGAGCACGAGCCGGGGAAGGGCAGAGAGAGAGAGGGAGAGAGAGAGAGAGAATCCCAAGCAGACTCCACAATGACAGCAAAAAGCCCCACATGGAGTTCGAATTCATTAACACAAACCGAGAGATCATGACCTGAGCGGAAACCAAGAGTCAGACGCTTAACCAACGGAGTCACCCAGGAGCCCCCATTCACAACTTTTCCTGATGGAATATTCTTGAATAGCCTCTCAGAGTCTTTTCTTTTTTTAAAAAAAAAAAAGAATGAAAATCTCTGCAATTATTGAAGGTACATATGTTTTTGTTCAAAATTCAAAACAAATATATCAAGTGAGAAATAAAAGTCTTCCTTCTGTTGTTCCCCTTAATCTCGTTTCCTAGAGGTGATGACTAATATTTGGGGTAAATACACACTTGCCCACAAATAACAAATCTTGTTTTGTTTTGCCGAAGCATGATACACAAATAGATCTGCAAGTTATTTTTGTCATGAATAGCTTCCTACATCAGAACAGAGATCAATCTCGCTTTTAACTCCATTTCATTGTATAAACAAACCACATAAGGATTATTTAACCAATGGCCTTTTAATGGACATTTAAGTGCTTTCCAATTTTCCCCTATTGCCACCATGCTATGGTAAATATTCTGAATGATGTATCTTTGGGCACATGTGCTAGAGCTGGACGACCTGGGTTCAGATCTTATCTCCTTCACTCAGTAGCTGTGTGGCCTCGGACAAGTTACTTAACGTCTCAATGCTTTACTTTCCTTGCCCATTAGATAGGATAAGAGTTGTACCTGCCCCTTAGGGTTGTTTTGAATACTGAGTTTGATGTATAATGCATGCAGAAGAGTGCCTGACAGAAGAGTAAACCCTCTGTCCGTTAGCTCTTGCTATTATCTGGCATTAGCTCTTTTTATATGAGTTTTCATTATAATCTTGATAGATACCACCAGATTGCCCAACACAAAGTTGAACCAGATTGCATTCCCACCGACAAAGCCTTCCTCCACATTCTTGCCAACAGGCCTTTGTTTGTTTAATAAACATTTTTATCTTTGCTTGTTAAAAAAAAAAGAACCTTTTGTTTCCTAAGGAACACAAACAGGGGCGCCTAGCATGTGACTCTTCTTCTCAAGGGTTGTGAGTTCCAGCCCCATGTTGGGTGCAGAGATTACTTAAAAATAAAAATTAAAATATCTTAAGAAAAAGATGAGAGAGTAAGCGTTTTAAAAATTTATTTAAAAAATTTTTAATGTTCATTTATTTTTGAGAGACAGAGCGCAAGCAGGGGAGGGGAGGGAGACACAGAATCTGAAGCAGGCTCCGGGCTCTGAGCAGTCAGCACAGAGCCCGACGCAGGGCTGGGACCCATGAACCATGAGATCATGACCTGAGCCAAAGCCGGACGCTTAACCAACTGAGCCACCCGGGTACCCCAAGCCTTTTTTTTTTTTTTTTAAAGATCTTTTATTATTAAAAAAAATTTTTTTTTAATGTTTATTTATTTTTGAGAGACAGACAGAGCACTAGTAAGGGAGGGGCAGAGAGAGAGGGAGAGACCCAGAATCTGAAACAGGCTCCAGGCTCCCAGCTGTCAGCATAGAGCCCAACGGGGGTGCTCGAACCCATGAGCCCTGGGATCATGACCTGAGCTGAAGTCAGATGTTCAACCGACTGAGCCACCCAAACGATCTTTCACTATTTTCATTTTTATCTGTTATTATTTTTAAGTAATCTCTATACCCAGTGTGGAGCTTGAACTCACAACCTAGAGATCAAGACTCACAAGCTGCAGTGATTAACCCACCCAGGTATCCCAAGGCTTACTCTTTTATTTATTATTTTTTTTTCAAATGTTGAGCATGCCAGTCATTCTTTGCTTTTTTTTTTTTTTTTAAGTTTATTTATTTGTTTTTAAGAGAGAGAGAGTGTGTGAGTGTGGCAGGGGTGGGGGAGGGGGGCGGTGGACAGAGGCTCTGAAGCAGGCTCTGCTCAGAGAGCCGGATGTGGGGCTCATGAACCGTGAGATCCTGACCTGAGCCCCAAGTCTCCCAGGCACCCAACTGAGCCACCCAGGTGCCCCAAGGCTTACTCTTTTATTTATTTATTTATTTATTAATGTTTTTTATTTATTTTTGAGACAGAGAGAGACAGAGCATGAACGGGGGAGGGGCAGAGAGAGAGGGAGACACAGAATCAGAAGCAGGCTCCAGGCTCCGAGCCATCAGCCCAGAGCCTGACGTGGGGCTCGAACTCACGGACCGCAAGATCGTGACCTGAGCCGAAGTCGGACGCTTAACCGACTGAGCCACCCAGGCGCCCCAACTCTTTTAAAGCCATGAAGTCTAATCATCAATGTTGTTGTTGGTGCTGGTATGTTCGGTGTTGCACTGAGGAAGGCTTTGCCTAAGACAAGATCATGAAGACTCACTCTTAGGTTTTCTTCTAAGAGTTTTTGTCTTACATTTCGGTCTGTCATCCATTTTGAGTTAATTTTTGCGTCCAGGGCAAAGAAGGGATCTGACTTCATTCTTTTGCATGTGGCTCTTCAGTTGTCCCAGCAGAACCGCTTGAAAAGACTATTCTTTTCCCGCTGATTTATCGTAGAACCCTTGTTGAAAATCAGCTGACCAGAATTGCAAAAGCTTATCTCTGGACCCTCAATCATGCCCCACTGATCTATATGTCTATTCTTACGCCAGAAGCACTCATTGTCTTGATGACTGTAAAGTATTTGAATTGGGAAGTGTGAGTTCAACTTTCGTCTTCTTTTTCAAGATTATTTGATTATTCTGATTTGCCCTTAGGTTTTTTGGGGGTTTTTTTACATGAAATTGAACACCATGTTTGAAAACCCTGCAATATTCTTCTTTTTTCTTTTTATATGTCTCTGTCAGCCAGTGTGGCCAGCTTCCTCTCTATCTCTTTGCTACTTCTCAATTTCGCCTTCATCTTCCTTAGTGGTCCGGGCGTCTCTCGTTTGCCACCAGCCAAGTGTCCCAGCTCAGCGCTATTTACCATCTGAGAGGGGAAATCTCCCACAATGTCCCCGATGAGCTATGATTCCTGTAGTCCCACCCTCATGTGACCCCTCCCAGTGGAATATAGACCGGCCCCGTGACACGCTTTAACCCCCAAAATGTGGGGTTGGTGATGTTCTGAGATTTCCGAGCCAGGCAATAGAAAGGTCTGCACGTCTGCTCTTTGGAAGCCTTGAGTAGCGAGCGTCGTAAGAAGTCCAGCCTACCCCGTGGAAAGAACACGCGAAGAGGCCATGTGGAGATGCCATGTAGGGAGATACAAAACTCGATGGAGAGGGAGGGAAGGCCAGGGGTCCCAGGGCTCTGCTTGAGCCTAGCTGCCCCCCACGTGAGAACTAGCCAGCTGAGTCCAGTCAACTCAGGACCCGGAGAGATAATACAACAGTGGTTGCTTTAAGCCCCTGAATTTTGTGGTCGTTTGCTACACAGCAGTAGACAACTAAAACAGAGATGCCAGCTAAATCTGAAGACAAACAGTGGGGTACTTAATCTATGCCTTGGTTTCCTAATCTGTAATATGGAGCTGATGGTGACAATCACAACACATCATTCACAGGGTTTTCATGAGGATTAAGTGAGATCACGAACCTCTTAGCACTATGCCCGGCACAGAGGAGGCAGTTGATAAATGATAGCAATTTTTTTTAAAGATTTTATTTTTAAGTGATCTCTACACCCAACATGGGGCTTGAATTTACAAGCCCAAGATCAAGATGCTCCTCGCTATTATCATTTTCACTTAAAAAAAAAAGTTCAGTCCAGTTCAACGGCACTCATCCAAGCTGTGATAAGACAACTAGGAATAAAGATTCAATTCTGAAAGCCATAGATTTTAAGTGGAGTTTCCACAAAACTCAGTGGAATCACTGCCTTAGCTGGTGAAGTGATTCATTACAGCAAGTTTCTGTACAACTCATGTGCTAGTAAGAAAAAACATAAATACATAAAAGAAGAACACAAACACGACGACACATGCCCACGGCACAGCAGAAAGACCGGAAATTCCACCCGAATCCAGGGAGGCCGGAATTAATGTTCAGTCTGAGTCGTTGTGAACTTTGTGTTACAATCAGAGAATGAGCTGGAAGATTGTCTGATCCCTCAATTTATATACGAAGAAACTCAGAGGGTAAGAGGGTTCATGGTAGTTGATGATAAAGCCAGACCAAGCATCCAGGCCTCCAGCTTTTCTCTTCTTTCAAACTTAACAATATTTATTGCTCTCTCATAATTTTATCCATGACTATTGGTTTTTTTTAAACATAACTATTATTTTTTTAATGTTTATTTATTTTTGAGAGAGAAAGAGGGAGGAGGGGCAGAGAGAGAGAATTCCAAGCAGGCTGCACACTGTCAGCATGAAGCCTGCCATGGGGCTGGATCCCACGACAGTGCGATCATGCCCTGAGCCAAAACCAAGAACCAGAAGCTCAACTGACTGAACCACCCAGTCGTCCAAAACCACAAATATTGTAAAATTGTAAAACTTAGGAAGAGAAGGAACCTAGTAAATTTCAGCTCCCAGAAATAGACAACTATTGTTAATAGTTGGTGTTTCTGGCTTTTAGTGAAGAAAGTTAATCAAGGTTCTTTATGAATATCACCGACAAATCTACGTTCATCCCAGAAGGAAGCAGGATACTCATAGGCGGCAAGGACAGGAAGTAAATACCAGCCATTTCACTAGAGCCTTAACACACCCACGGAATATGACCTCAATCCAATGCAGCCTTACAAACGAGGCAATAATATAATAAGAGGCAGTGTAGTTTCATGGTTGGGGACACAGGCTTTGAAGCCAGTGCCAGATTCAAACCCAAAGCTCTGCTCTTATTAGCTGGGGTAGCCTTAAACATTTCCAACCTCTGTGAGTTTCACTGTCCTCATTTGGAAATCAGAATCAGCAATGGTCCCTACTCTGTGGACTGCAGTCACGGTAAAACACCATCATGTATTTGAAGCATTGCACGTGGGATCCGGTGTATATTGGAAGCTCTCTGTAATATAGATACCAACATCATCACCTTTCCTTTTTTGTTCTTGCTTTTTTAATCGAGCAATAAATAACATAAAACCCTATATTGGCTTCAGGCATACAACACAATCATTCAATATTTGTGTATATTGCAAAATGATCACCACGAGGAATCTAGTAACCTGTCATCATACGTAGTTATGGAATTTTTTTCTTGTGATGAGGACTTTTAAGATTTACTGTCTAGGGGTGGCTGAGTGGCTCAGTTGGTTAAGCGCCCAACTCTCGACTTTGGCTCAGGTCATGATCTCATACTTCACAAGTTTGAGCCCTGCGTCGGGCTCTGTGCTGTGTCAGCACGGAGCCGGCTTGGAATTTTCTCTTCCTCTCTCTCTGCCCCTCCCCCACTCACCCTTACTTGCTCTTTCTCTCTCTCTCTCTCAAAGTAAATAAACTTAAAAAAAAATTATTTTTTTTTGAAAATTTACTGGGGTGCTTGGGTGGCTCAATCAGTTAAGCGTCCAACTTCAGCTCAGGTCATGATATCATGGTTTGTGAGTTCAAACTCCATGTCGGGCTCTGTGCTGACAGCTTGGAGCCTGGAGCCTGCTTTGGATTCTGTCTCCCTCTATCTCTATCTCTCTGCCCCTCCCTGCTCTCATTCTGTCTCTTTCTCTCTCAAGAATAAATAAACATTAAAAATTTTTTTAATTAAAAAAATAAGATTTACTCTCTAAGCAACTATCAACTATGCAATACAGTATTATCAGCTACAGTTGCCATAATGTACATTATAATCCCAGGACTTACTTATTTTATAACAGGAGGTTGTACTTTTTGGTTCCCTTCACCCATTTTGCCCCGCCTCCGGCAAGGACCAATCTGTTCTCTGTATCTATGAGCTTTTTTTTTTTATGACTCCTCATCAAGAGAGATCATACAGTATTTGCCTTTTTCCGTCTTATTTCCCTTAGCATAATACTGTCAAGTCCATCTATGTTGCCTCAAACGGCAAGATTTCCTTCTCTTTTATGGGTGAATAATATTCCATTTTTACACACATGCTTTTCTTTTATCCATTCATCCGTCTATGAACACTCAGGGGTTTTTTTCCATATGTTGGCTATTGTGAATAACGTCACAATGAATATGGGCATGCAGGTATCTTTTCAAGTTAGTGTTTTCGTTTTCTTTGGATAAATACCCAGAAGTGAAAGTGCTGGATTGTATAGTATTTCTTTTTCTAATTTTTGCGAAACTTCCATACTGTTTTCCATGGTGGCTGCACCAACCTACATCCCACCAACAGTGCACAAGGGGTCCCTTTTCTCTGCATTTCTTGCCTTCTTCTCTTGATAATAGCCATTCTAACAGGTGTGAGGTGATATCTCATCGTGGTATGGATTTACATTTCCCTGCTAATTAGTAATGTTGAACATCTTTTCATGTACCCGTTTGTCATTCGTCATTCTTCTTTAGGAAAATGTCTATTCAGAGCCTCTACCATCTATTCATTCATTCATTCATTCATTTATTCATTTAGAGAGTAAGTGGGGAGGGGCAGAGAGAGAGAGAGAGACAGAGAGAGAGAGAATCTCAGGTAGGCTTCATGTTCAGTGCAGAACTGGACTTGGGGCTCAATCCTACAACTGTGAGATCATGATCTGAGCCAAAATCAAGGGTCAAACATTCAACTGACTGAGGCACCCAGGTGCCCAGGAGTTTTATGGTTTCAGGTCATACATTCAAGTCTTTAATCCATTTTAAGTTCATTTTTGTGCGTTTCATTCTTTTCATGTGGCTGTCCAGTCTTCCCAACACCCTTTATTGAAGAGGTTGTCCTTTCCCCATTATATATTCTTGGCTCCTTTGTCATAAATAAACTGACCATATTCTCATGGGTTTATTTCTGGGCTCTCTATTCTATTCCACTGATTTATGTGTCTGTTTTTATGCCAATACCATACAGTTTTGATTACTCTAGCTTTGTCATATAGTTTGAAATCAGGAGTGAAAACACTCTAGCTTTGTTCTTTTTCTCAAGATTGTTTTGGGCCTCCTGGGTGGCTTAGTCAGTCAAGCATCTGACTTTTGATCTCAGCTCAGGTCATTATTTCACAGTTTGTGGGGTCAAGCCCTGAACTGGGCTCGGTGCTGACAGCGTGGAACCTGCTTGGGATTCTCTCTTTCTCCCTCTGTGCCCCTTCCTCACTCTCTCTCTCTCAAAATAAATAAATAAACTTAAAAAAAAAAAAGATTGCTGAGGAGCCTGGATGGCTCAGTCAGTTAAGCATCCGACTCTTGGTTTCACCTTAGGTCACGATCTCATGGTTTCGTGGGTTTGAGTCTCGCATCAGGCTCTGTCTGTGCTGGCAGTGCAGAGTCCACTTGGGATTCTCTTTGTCTCTGCCCCTCCCCGAACTTGCACTGTCTTTGTCTCTCTCAAAATAAATAAATAAAAACTTTTTTAAAAATATCGTTTTGGCTACTTGGGGCCTTTTGTGCTTCGATACACATTTTGGAATTATCTGTTCTATTTTTGCAAAAAATGCTATTGGCATTTTGATAGGGATGGCATTAAATCAGTAGATCTCCTTGGGTGGTATAGACATTTTAACAATATTAATTCTTGCAATCCATGAACATGCAATATATCTTTCCATTTATTTGAGTCTGTCGATGTCTTTCATCAACGTCTTAGTTTTTGGTGTATAGGTATTTCACCTTCTTGGTTACATTTATCCTAGGGTATTTTATTCTTTTTGAGTATGATTGTAAATAGGATTGTTTTCTTAACTTCTCTTTCGGATAGTTCGTTATTAGTGTAGCCAACATCATCTTCATCATTATCATCATCATCAAGTCCTCTGGTTCCTATGGGAATCTAATATTAGAGCATCCTGACTCCAATTTACTGTGAAGAGTCCACAGATCCCTTTTATTGAAACTAGGTATGCATCTAAAGAAGCGAATTTCCTATTTTTTAATGATTACTTATTTTTGAGAGAGAGAAAGAAAGAAAGATCATGAGCAGGGGAGGGGCAGAGAGAGAAGGAGACACAGAATCTGAAGCAGGCTCCAGGCTCTGAGCTGTCAGCACAGAGCCCGACACGAGGTTCAAACCCATGAACCTCGAGATCATGACTTGAGCTGAAGTTGGACACTCAACTGACTGAGCCACCCAGGCGCCCCGTGTATTTCCTATTTTTAACTCAAAGTAGAAGCAGCAGTTTGGAACCTCTTGCACAGCAAGAATCATAACTAAAATATTAAAGGGTAGAATATTTTTTTTAAAAAGGGTAGAAATGTTCTGTGGGGCTTCACTCAATTAGACTAAAAAGCAAAGAAATGATGTGTGAAATAGTGACCTGCTATGAGGCAGGGTTCAAAGTCCTCGTAGGTCCCATTGCTGTACATTTAATTTTCAGAAAATGGAGGCTTTTCAAATATCATGCACTTAGTAGGGGGAGGCTGTGAGTGTGTAGGGACAGAGAGACACAGGAACTCTCTGTACCTTCCGCTCGATTTTGCTGTGAATCTAAAACTCTAAAAAATAACTTACTGATTTTTAAAAATCATGTACTTAAAAATAAATCACTTATTCGAGCACAGAAGCCTATCAAAATCCAACACAAACAAAAACCCCAGCTTTATTGTAACATATCGCTGGCAATCCAAACTAGGTTCAAGTTTTCAAACATCTTATGAAATTGTATGCTGTTCCCAAGTATCTTTCCCCTCCCCCCCCCTCACTTCCCAAGTAGAGATTAATTGCAAAGTTCTGGTGTGGAAAAGCAATCCGTGTTTCTGCAGAGAAGGTGGCAGGGAAACATGAAAAGCAACACATCTGTCTTTGTAAAATAGATAATTACTGTCTTCTTGGTATTTCCAAAGAAATTATATGCATGCTACTGTTTTCTTTTCTTTTTTTTCTTTTTCTTTTCTTTTCTTTCCTTTCTTTTCTTTTCTTCTCTTTCCTTTCCTTTTTCTTTTCTTTCTTTTCTTTTTTCTTTTCTTCTTTCTTTTCTTTTCTCTTCTTTTTTACTTTATTTATTTTGAGAGACAGAGAGACACACACAGAGCAGGGGAGCAGGGGAGGGGCAGAGAGAGCATCCCAAGCAGGCTCTGAGCACAGAGCCTGATGTGGGGCTTGAACCCACGAGTCATGAGATCATCACCTGAACCAAAATCAAGAGTTGGACCCTTAACCGACTGAGCCACCCAGGCACTCCAGCATGATACTGTTTCTTAAATCGTATACATGCTAAAGCTTCATACTCATTCTTTTTTTTTTTTAATGTTTATTTTTGAGAGAGAGAGACAGAGCACAAGTCAGAGAGAGAGGGAGACACAGAATCTGAAGCAGGCTCCAGGCTCTGAGCTATCAGCACAGAGCCTGAAACGGGGCTCGAACTCACAAACTGAGAGATCATCACCTGAGCCAAAGTTGGACGCCCAACCGACTGAGCCACCCAGGCGCCCCCATACTCATTCTTAATGTTTCTGGAAAACCATGCTGCTTAGCACAGGAAATTATTATTGCCATTGTTGTTTTGTTCATTATGTAAGCCAACAAGCTGCCAGTGATTTAATTCTCTAATGTTAAGCACTCAGTATGTAGGCACACAGCCTTCCAAAGGGATGCCTTCCACATTTCAGTAATTCACAAATGGCAGTTGGCTTGCCTAAACTTATCCTTTACATTTAGGAAGCTGTGGGTTCCTGTCTGCCCAGGGGATTTTTATTACTTGTTTATGCAAACAGCAGATTGCATAAGAGCCTTGCTGGCTTTTTTTTTTTTTTTTTTAAACGATTTCGTAGCTTCCTGGTAACCATTCAGTCATCTATTTCAACACCCTGACATGACATAAAGGCGGGAGCTGAACCTCACATTCGCCACTCAGACACACACCTCTTTCCTTGGGCATTCGCTAGGTGAGGCGCTCCCTAGGACTGACTCGCTCCACTCATGAACCTGCACCAGCAGCAGAATCATTTTCTGGAAATAGACAAGAAGAACTGCTGTGTGTTCCGGGATGACTTCATTGCCAATGTGCTGCCACCAGTGCTGGGGCTGGAGTTTGTGTTCGGGCTCCTGGGCAATGGCCTTGCCCTGTGGATTTTCTGCTTCCACCTCAAGTCCTGGAAATCCAGCCGGATTTTCCTGTTCAACTTGGCCGTGGCCGACTTTCTCCTGATCATCTGCCTGCCATTCTTGACGGACAACTACGTGAGGAAGTGGGACTGGAAGTTTGGGGACATCCCTTGCAGGCTGATGCTCTTTATGCTGGCCATGAACCGCCAGGGCAGCATCATCTTCCTCACCGTGGTGGCCGTGGACAGGTATTTCCGGGTGGTCCATCCCCACCATGCTCTGAACAAGATCTCCAATCGGACGGCGGCCATCATCTCCTGCCTCTTGTGGGGTGTCACCATCGGCCTGACAGGTCACCTCCTGCACAAAAAGATGTTGATCAGGAATCGAGATGCGAATTTGTGCAGCAGCTTTAGCATCTGCCATACCTTCAGGTGGCATGATGCCATGTTCCTCCTGGAGTTCATCCTGCCCCTGGGCATCATCCTGTTCTGCTCGGCCAGAATCATCTGCAGCCTGCGCCAGCGACAAATGGACAGACACGCCAAGATCAAGAGGGCCATCAACTTCATCATGGTGGTGGCCATTGTCTTCATCATCTGCTTCCTGCCCAGCGTGGCTGTGCGCATACGCATTTTCTGGCTCCTGCACACCACGGGTACGAAGAACTGTGATGTCTATCGCTCGGTTGACCTGGCGTTTTTCATCACCCTCAGCTTCACCTACATGAACAGCATGCTGGACCCTTTGGTGTACTACTTCTCCAGCCCATCTTTTCCCAACTTCTTCTCCACCCTGATCAACCGCTGCCTGCGGAAGAAGACACCACAAGGGCCAGATAATAACCAGAGCACAAGCATGGAGCTCACGGGGGATCTGAGTACAACCAGGAGTGTTCCAGACACTTTAATGGCCAACCCCAGTGAGCCGTGGAACCCATCTCATCCAGCCCCAGCTTCTCGCTAAATAATCGAGCCAAGAAGAGAGATTGTTACCAAGAACCAAGGTCTCTGGAGAAACGGTTTGGCTGGGTGCACAGAGTACCATCGTTAGTCCCGGCCTGTGGTTTCCTGGAACTTCCAGATTCAGAGAATCAGACTTAGAGAAGTGGTGTGGCAGAGTGGGCTGCCTGGTTGCAGAAAGTCAGCAGAGGAATCTTGGGGGGAACAGAGACTAAAGCCTCTGAAACTTCTGCTCAATCTCTGACACTCACAGGACCGAAGACGGCAAAACTGTCCTCACCTTCTGCTGAGTAGAGTTGGAGCCACAGAGACGCCCATCAGCACCTGTGATTGACTGACTCTTTCCCTCCCTTGCCTGAGATGTGGATGGTTCTCAGCTCCTGGGGAGGGAGCGGGTATCCAGCCTGTTGGTGGACTCCAGCTGAGACAAGGAGAGCTAAGTGACTGGAGGGAAGTTATTGCCCCGGAAGGGAGGCCAGGCGTCATTCACCGAGCCAGTAGGTCACTTACATTCCACGGATTCATCTCTCAGCCAAGCTTCAGCAGAAAAGCACTAGGCAAAGAGACTCACAGCTTTGGTTAATATCTGAGTTTCCAGTAGTGGGAAGAGAGGGATTAGCCAGGGAGGGACGGAGCAAAACAGTCTTACTAAGAAAAAGGAAAGGCGTGTGTGCTACGACCTTCGGCTAATCCATTCCTTTCTTGATGACACTAATTTGAAGGCTGAGCAGTTAGAGACTTTGGAGGAGATAGCTGCTTCCCACCTCTGTTTGCTTTTGTCATTCAAAGGGAGGTGCTGTCCAGCAATCCGAGGGAGAAGGTGCCTCCTGGTTCGTTTGCTCGTGTTTCTATCCTTATGGGAAATCTACCATGTCAATAAACTTGGATGTGAGACACACTGTCTGGTGTTGCATGTGTCCGGATGATGGTTCACAGAAACGGACTTCTTACTTAAGCGGAGACTTTTATGGGCTGTCAACTGTGTCCTAGTAGAAAAATACTGAATACTGTAAAGTAAGAAAAGAATGTGGACGCTGAACCGCACCGAGAGACAGTTAAGTGAAAATTACACCTGCATTAGGACAAGGACGAGAAAGGGCTGGGAATAAATAAAAAACCATTTAATTGGGAAGGGAGGTGCAGACAGGGTTGCAAGAACACTGCACGTTTTATTTAGAGTTTGGTGAATATTGATGTTACTATTTGTGTATTAAAAAAAGGAATCGGGAACTCCTGGGTGGCTCAGCTAGTTAAGCGTCTGACTTGGTTTCTGCTCCGGTCACCATTTCACAGTTCGAGATAGAGCCCCGTGTCAGCTCTGTGCTGACTCAGAGCCTGCTTGGGATTTTCTGTCTCTCCCTCTGTCTCTGCCCCTCCCCTGCTCTCACGTACTCTCTCTCTCTCTCTCTCAAAATAAATAAATAAACTTTAAAATAAATAAATAATAAAGCATGGTGGTTAAACAAAATGATGTGTTGGAAAAAAAAAAAAAGGAATGGGGACAGACTGGGGTGCTTGCATAGGAAGGGGAAGAAAGAATTTCCTATGAAATTATTTTAGTTCCCGGTTCTGGATGGAAAGGAGACGTACTGGTTTGAGTCTGTGATCCGTCCAAGTTTCTGTTACGCTTTCATTCCCAGCTTGTCACTCCTTGATTCTTTGGCAAGATGAGGCTTGCTTTGACATCCTGACTCAGAAACAGATAAGAAAGGTAGATACTCAGACTCCTAGCCATAGTTGAATGGCAGTAAATGAATAGACATAGACGTTCTCATGGTGAAGTGTTTTGAGAGCACTTTGCTTGCCCGGTTCTCCAGTCCATTCCTAGAAGTAGAAAGTTAAAGCAGAAATCACCTTAAAGAAGAAGTGTTGGCAGACATGAGCTCAGAGGGAAGGAGTAGTTCCCCGGCCTCAAACGCATGAGTCAGCAGGGAGCCCGGCTGTGAAACTCTGACCTGTTTAGAATTAATTCACATTTGTTTCATTTGTTCATGAGTTCCATCAGCTTTTTGTTGTTGTTTTTTTTTTTTTTTAAATAGGCTCCACGCCCAGTGTGGGGCTTGAACTCACAACCCTGAGATTAAGAGCTGCCTCCTTTACTGCCTGAGCCAGCCAGGCACCCCTCCATCAGCTTTCAGGTATCAGCACCAACTATGTGCCCAATGCTGTGCTGGGTGGTTGGTGGAAATAGTACAAGGGACAAGGTACCCAAGACCTTGTTCTTACAGGACTCACCTTCGGGGTGGGGAGACAACAGAAAAGTAAAACAGTGACTGGAAAAGGAATTGGGGACAGTTGGGAGTATTATGAAGACAGCAAAGCAGGGTGACGGGCTTAAAAGGGAGGGCTCTGGGATGACCAAGAAGGTCTCTATGAAGAAGTGACCTTGGGGCGCCTGGGTGGCTCAGTTGGTTGAGAGTCCGACTTCAGCTCAGGTCACGATCTCACGGTTCGTGAGTTCGAGCCCCGCGTCAGGCTCTGGACTGATGGCTCAGAGCCTGGAGCCTGCTTCCGATTCTGTGTCTCCCTCTCTCTCTGCCCCTCCCCCATTCATGCTCTGTCTCTCTCTGTCTCAAAAATAAATAAACATTAAAAAAAAAAAATTAAAAAAAAGAAGTGACCTTGACCTGAGCCATAAATGACAAGGCAGAGCAGAAATCTGCAAAATGTGCAAAACTCTGGGGGAAGGACATTCTAGCCAGCGGTGACGGTGACGGTAACCACAAAGGCCCCGAGGTGAGACTCAGTTGGTGTGTGTGACTGTACTTGCGTCCTGGGGCCACCATAGCAAAGTACCAATCTGGGAGTTTAAAACAACAAAAATGTGGGGCGCCTGGGTGGCTCAGCTGGTTAAGTGTCCAACTCTTGGTTTTGGCTCAGGTCATGATCTCAAGGTTCATGAGTTCGAGCCCTGTGTCAGGATCTCTGCTGTCAGTGCAGAGCCCACTTTGCATCCTCTGTCCCCTTCTCTCTCTGCCCCTCCCCTGCTCACACATGTGCTCTCTCTCTCTCTCTCAAAAAAGAAATAAACATTAAAAAAAAATAGTCAGACGCTTAACCTACTGAGCCACCAAGCCATCCCTAGAACTGAACTTTTGATGAAATTCTTTGACGGTTGAGGCTGGGCTGTTTGTATTACCGGCTAAGCTCCTGAGAAGGAAATTCCTTTTTTTTTTCTTCATTGTAGTGGGATGATGCCTTATTATAATTGTGTAACTCAGGGGCCTCATAAATGCAAGTAACTGAATCACACTTCAAATTAGCTTAAGTAAAAAATGAAAAATAAAAAGAGAGGAAAGATACTAGCATATCTCACAGAAACTGAGAGAGAGAGTTAAACCAGGGTTGGGCAGCTCCAGGAGACCAGCTCACAGCCCTTCGCCCCAACTCTTAGCCATGAACTTGACTCAACCCCTCCATACCCCTGTTTCTCCAGTCAGATTCTCACATGAGAGAATTTGGTCCCAAACCATTCTCTATAGAGTCACGAAAACAAGTCACAGAGCAGCTGTGCAAAGGGTATTTTATTTTATCTATTTTTTAAAGTTTATTTATTTATTTTGAGAGAGAGCAAGAGAGCAAGAGTGAGCATGAGCAGAGGAGGGGCAGAGAGAGAGAATCCGAAGCAGGCTCTGTCAGTGCAGAGCCTCATGTGGGGCTTGAACTCACAAACCGTGAGATCATGACTTGAGCTGAAATCAGGAGTTGGTGGCTTAACCTTACTGAGCCACCCAGGCGCTCCCACAGAGGGTATTTTAAAATTACTGTTTGGGTAAAGACATGCTCTCTGCCAGGTGTTCCTCATATAACATTCCAGATCACCTTCCATGTCACTCATACATAGCACATTTGGACTTTAGGTAGATCTCAATTCTCTTGCTGCCCAAATGTCTGCCATGTTTTAAGATGGTGGTCCCAGAGAATGGAGAAGCAATCAGTCAACCTTTGGAAGCAACACAATTCACACACCCATCTCCATTCAGATGGGGACCTCCAGATGTGAGTTCTAGAGCCCCTCAGAAGGCCTTCCTGGAGAATTAAATTCTTCATTATTTTATGTATTGCTTCATAAACTCGGGGCTTAGAAATACTCTTTGGCCAGGGAACACCTGGCCATGACGCTGTGTTCACGAGGTTCTGTGTCTTCTGCGGCAATGTTGTCATTCTCCTGGAGCTCAAATTTAAGATTTGGCCACCTTGACTCTTCAGAGAGAAGGGGTTTGCGTGTGGCATCACAAACGTCAGGGCTGACCTATCGTCCACAATCCCACGGCCCGGGCAAATGAAAAGCAAGCACTTCTAGGCTCTTGGCAAATATTGATAAACTCAGTGTTCGGGCCGCACCCACAGAGGGATTTACGGCCATCAACAGGAATCGGGGTACATGACTTTCGAAAAAGAGAAAATGAATCGACCCACTGATGTCATCAGGCTGAAAAACTGGGTTTCTCTCCAGCATGCTTACAAAATATCCTTTCTCTTGATTATGATAGTTCAGTAGGAAAATGGTATTAATGATATATATTTTTTTTAAGTTAAAAGTATTAAAATTAATGATTTTTTTTTTTTTTTAAGTTAAAAGTAATCTCCACACCCAGGGAACCTGGGTGGCTCAGTCGATTAAGCACCTGACTCTTGATTTCAGCTCAGGTCATGATCTCCCCGTTTGTGAGTTCGAGCCCCACATCAGGCTCTTTGCTGTCAGCACAGAGCCTGCTTCAGATACTCTCTCTCCCTCTCTCTCCGCCTCCCCCACTCGCAGGCACTCTCTGTCTCTCAAAAATAAATTAAAACATTAAAAAGAGAAGAGTCTAAAAAAATATATAACCTCTACATCTAACATGAGGCTCGAACTCACAACCCTGAGATCAAGAGTCTCGTGGTCTGCTGACTGAGCCAGCCAGGCACCCCTGCTTTTGGTTTTCATAAATATGCAACATGAGACAGAGACAGACTCACAATCAGAGACACTACTTTCTTCATCATCATCATTTAACGTCTACCAAGTATCATAGCTAAGATTTGCTCTCTGCTACCTGTCAGACACTGAGCTAAGTGTTTTATATAGGCGATCTCACCTTATCCTCTCAATAACTTCATAGGGGAGGGGCTATTTCCATTTCACAGATAAGAGAAATGAGGCCCAGAGAGTTTGAGTAATTAGTTTTCCTGAGGCCAACAACTGATGAAAAAGGGAAGGACCAGGGGAACAAAGGCAAGCAGTCTGACTCCAGAGTCTTTGCCTTTAAAGTTCTGAAAAAAATGCAAAGTGAGAGATGAGCGACCTCAATGAAAAAGGTAGGCGAATACTTTGATCCATTTGGGCTCAACTTTCCAGGCTGCCCAATAATTTAGGCCCCCAGGCACCTCCGAAGCTAACTGGTGATGGACCCCTTTCGTCTTTCTTTGTAAGAGTGAAAAACAGGAGACAACCGTGTCCACTAGTAACAAAATAGATACATAGTGACACAGGCTCCCAATGGAATACTATATAGCAGTGAAAAAGGAACCAAAGCTAATTGTGTCAATAGGACCAAATCTTGAGCATGGTATCTAGAGCAAAAAGGAAGTTGTCAAAAGATATATTCCATATGATAACATTTATGTAAATGTTTAAAACATGCTAAACAATATAACATGGCTTTCGGAAGCCTCACTACATAATAAAACAAAAATTGCAGCTGAGAAGGAAGCACAGTAACCACAGGATAGAGATCGCTTTGCGGAGGGAGGCAGATGGCATGGAAGGGAGGCCTCAGCTATATCTGTAACGCTTTACTTCGTTTTCTTTTTTAAAGTAGACTTTATGCCCAATGCGGGACTTGAACTCATGATCCTGAGACCAAGACCTGAGCTGAGATCAAGAGTCAGACACCTAACAGACCGGTGCCACCCAGGTGCCCTGCTTTTACTTCATTTTAAAAGAAAGATCCGCAGGGGCGCCTGGGTGACCGAGTCAGTTAAGCATCCAACTTCGGCTCAGGTCATGATCTCGCAGGTCATGAGATTGAGCCCCGGGTCAGGCTCTGGGCTGACAGCATGGAGCCTGCTTAGGATTCTCTGTCTCTCCTTCTCTCTGCCCCTCCCCTGCTTGTGCTCGCTCTCTCTCAAAATAAATAAATAAACTAAAAAACAAACAAACAAAAAGGATCTGCAAACGTCCCTCAGTGAGTAAATGGTTAAACAAAGTGTGGAATTTACATCCATGCCGTGGAATGTTACTTAGCAATTAAAAGAACAGACTATTGGTGCATCAATTTGGACGGCTCTCAAGGACATTACACTGAGGAGGGAAAAAAAGGGCCAATCTTAAAAAGTTGCATACTGTACAATTCATTTCTGCGACCTTCTTGAAATGATAATATTATAAAGAAGAATGTAGATCGGTGGTTGCAAGGAGTTAGGGAAAGGGGGACAGGCATGGTATATAGCATGAGGATGTTTGTTTAGGGTGAGAAACATTGTTTGTTTGGTTTTTTTTTTTTTTAAGTTTACCTATTTTGAGAGACAGAGAGCATGGGGGAAGGAGAGAGAGAGAATCCCAAGCAATCCTGATGCGGGGCTAGGTCTCACAAATGGTGAGATCACGACCTGAGCCAAAATCAAGAGTAGGATGCTTAAGTGACTAAGCCACCCAGGTGCCCCGAGTGAGGACCATTTGTATCTTGAATGTGATGGTGGAGATACAGAGTCTATGTATATAATGAAATGTCGTAGAATTACAACAAAGACGTAAAAGAAGAAGTGGAGGGAAAGGGAGGAAGGAAGGGAAAGGAAAGGAGGAAGAAAAAGAAAGAGTATGTGGAAAAATTGGTGAAATCCGAATGATGTCTGTAGACTAGTTAATTCTACCGGGCAAATATCAATTTTCTGATGTTGATAATCTAGTACAGTTATGGAAAGTGCCATCGTTGAGGGAAGTTGAGTGATGGGAGGGTGGGACCTAATTGTACTATTTTTGTAAATTTGTGGGTCTATAATTAAAAAAAAATGTTAAAAAATAAAAAGGTTCTGAAGTAACTATAACCAACTGTTAACGTTTGTTAAATCTCAGCAGTAGGAATCTGAGTGTTTTATGAATTTTTATTCTTTATGAGCATTTAGGGTGTATGTACACCCCCTCCCCCCCACACACACACATGCGTGTTCATGGGTTAGGAAGGACTTTGGGGCTGACATTACCACCCATTCTGTTGATGAGGCCTCTTTTGTCTGATTCAGCTTAACCTCCACCTTCTTTTTCCTTCCAGCCACCCAAATGCCAACAGATGCCCTTTATATATTTTTTTAACTTTATTTTTTTATTTTTTAAAATTTTACATCCAAATTAGTTAGTATATAGTGAAGCAATAGTTTCAATAGGTTCCTTAATACCCCTTACCCATTTAGCCCATCCCGCCTCCCACAACCCCTCCAGCCACCCTCAGTTTGTTTTCCATATTTATGAGTCTCTTTTGTTTTGTCCCCCTCCCTGTTTTTATATTATTTTTGTTTCCCTTCCCTTATGTTCATCTGTTTTGTCTCTTAAAGTCCTCATATGAGTGAAGTCATAGGATTTTTGTCTTTCTCTGACTAATTTCACTTAGCATAATACCCTCCAGTTCCATCCACGTAGTTGCAAATGGCAAGATTTCATTCTTTTGATTGCCGAGTAATACTCCATTGTATATATATACCACATTTTCTTTATCCATTCATCTATCGATGGATTTGGTCTCTTTCCCTACTTTGGCTATTGTCGATAGTGCTATCAACATGGGGGTGCATGTGTCCCTTCAAAACAGCACACCTGTATCCCTTGGATAAATGCCTAGTAGTGCAATTGCTGGGTCGTAGGGTAGTTCTATTTTTAGTTTTTTAAGGAACCTCCATACTGTTTTCCAGAGTGGCTGCACCAGCTTGCATTCCCGCCAACAATGCAAAAGAGATCCTCTCTCTCTGCATCCTCGCCAACATCTGTTGTTGCCTGAGTTGTTCATGTGAGCCATTCTGACAGGCGTAAGGTGGTATCTCATTGTGGTTTTGATTTGTCTTTCCCTGATGATGAGTGATGTTGAGCATTTTTTCATGTGTCAGTTGGCCATCTGGATGTCTTCTTTGGAGAAGTGTCTATTCATGTCTTTTGCCCAATTCTTCACTGGATTATGTTTTTTGGGTGTTGAGTTTGATAAGTTCTTTGTAGATTTTGGATACTAACCCTTTATCTGATATGTCATTTGCAAGTATCTTCTCCCATTCTGTCGGTTGCCTTTTAGTTTTGCTGATTGTTTCCTTTGCTGTGCAGAAGCTTTTTATTTTGATGAGGTCCCAGTAGTTCATTTTTGCTTTTGTTTCCCTTGCCTCCAGAGACGTGTTGAGTAGGAAACAGATAAAAGGTAACTACAAATAAGCATGTTTATAAAAAACTAAGATTAAAAACTCTCACAAAATGACCATGGAAAACTTCATGCTGAGTGAAAGAGGCCAGACACAAAAGGCCACACATTGTATGATCCCACTGATATTGAATTGTCCAGAACAGGTAAATCCAGAGAGACAGAAGGTCAATTAGTAGCTGCCAGGGGCTGGGGAGGGAGAATAGGGAGTGACTGCTAATGGGTATGGGGTCTCCTTTTGGGGTGATAAATATAGAAGTGGTGGTTGTACAATATTGTGAATGTATGAGGCGCCTGGGTGGCTCAGTCAGTTAAGCATCTGACTTTTGATTTTGGCCCAGGTCATGATCTCACAGTTCGTGGGTTCAAGACCCTCATCGGGTTCTCCATGGTCATTGAAGAACCTGCTTCGGATCCTCTCTGTCCCTCCCCCACTTACTCTCTCTCTCAAAAATAAATAAGCATTGAAAAAATAATAATAACAGTGTTATTATTGCCACTAAATTGTTCACTTTAAAATGGTTCATTTTATGTTATGTGAATTTCACTTGATTAAAACAAACAAAAACCACTTGTGAGCAGAATCTGTAGAGTAACTGACCCTGTCTCCAGATCATCCTCCCTCCCATCCCACACTCTTCCTCTGTCCCCAGTCCTGTCCCGCATCAGGCAAGTTCTCTCTTCCCCAGGGCCGGTGAAGGTAGAGTTCGGGTGGGATTTTAACTATCGGCCAGTGTCTCCTGTGGTTGCTGGTAACCCCTCGATTAATTGGGTAATTCTCATGTAAACGTTTTCCTTACTCCTTGGAGCCAGACATGGAGCCAGAGTGTCTGTTTGACTGAATTCCTTTGTTGAAGTCCTAACCCCCAGGACTTTAGACTGGAACTGTATTTGGAGAGAGGTTCTTCAAAGAGGTAATTAAGTTAAAATGAGGTCATTAGGATGGCCCGAATCCAACAGAGCTGGTGTCCTTATAAGAAGAGGAGGTTAGAGGGCACCCGGAAGGGTCAGCTTGTTAATGGTCTGACTCTTGATTTCAGCTCAAGTAATGATCTCACGGTTCGTGAGATCGAGCCCCGCGTCAGGCTCTGTGCTGACAGCACAGAGCCTGCTTGGGATTCTCTCTCTCCCTCTCTCTCTCTCTCTCAAACATAAATAAACTTTTTAAAAAAAGAAGAGGAGGAGGTTAGGACACAGACACACACAGAGGGAAGTCTATGTGAAGACACAGGGAGAAGATGGCTGTTGTCAAACCAAGAAGAGAGGCCCCAGAAGAAATGACCCCACGGACTCGGTGACCTGAGACTTCCAGCCTCCGGAACTGTGAGAAATAAATTCCTGCTGTTTAAGCCCCCAGTCTGTGGACCTTTGTCATGGTGGTCCTAGCCAATTGACAGGGTCTGATCATTCTTCTTATGTGCCTCCGTCAGCCACCGGTTCCAGGGCTCAGCTGGAACGCCCTATCTGTTTATTTGAAACCACTTATCACCTATAAATGTGAAGAGAATTTGACACAAGGCCTGCTGTGCTACACAGCAGAGAAATTCAACTTCAGAAAAAGCAGAATAACACTAAGGACAGGTGGACTTTTCATAGGCAAACATTGCCCAACTGCTTCTTCTCTCTCTTCATCTACCTTTTGTGCAACGATGGAAACCCATCTCAGAATGTATTAAAGTGCATATTTTTAAAAAAATGGAATGAGGGATAAAAATTACTTAGCTCTCTAGAGTTCCTGTAGAGGCTGACATTTCACTCATTATTTTATTTTTATTTATTTATTTTTTTTAGGTTTATTTACTTCTGAGAGAGAACGAGAGGGGAAGGGGTGGGGGGGGGGCGGGAGGGACAGAGGACCCAAAGTGGGCTCTGCACTGACAGCAGAGAGCCTGATACAGGATTCGAACCCACAAACTGTGTCACTCATGATTTTAAAAAAATGTATCTTGGGGGTGCCTGGCTGCTCAGTCGGTAAATATGTGACTCTTGATCATGCATGGGGTCATGAGTTCAAACTCCACAGTGGGAGTAGAGCTTATATTAAAAGAAAAAAATATATGGGCCACCTAGCTGGCTCAGTCAGTAAGTCACACAACTCTTGATCTCTGGATTGTAAGTTTGAATCCTACATTGGATGTAGAGATCGCTGAAAAACAAAATCTCTCCTGTATGTAAACTAACTGAAATTTAAATAAAAATTTGAAAACACTTAAAAAAATAAAATCTTAAAGAAACCCATATATATCTATATATCTATATCTATATCTATTTAAACACGTTTTATTTATTTACTTTGAGAGAGAGAGAGAGAGTGCATAACCGGGGCGGGGGGGGGGGGGGAGACAGAGAGAGAGAGAGAGAGAGAGAGAGAGAATCCCAGGCAGGCTCCGAGCTGTCACTGCAGAGCCCCACACAAAGGCTGAACTCACAAACTGTGAGATCATGACCTGAGCTGAGTTGGTTAAGCATCCTACTCTTGAGGAGCGCCTGGGTGGCTCAGTCGGTTAAGCGTCCGATTTCAGCTCAGGTCACGATCTCGCGGTCTGTGAGATCGAGCCCCGCATTGGGCTCTGGGCTGATGGCTCAGAGCCTGGAGCCTGCTTCCGATTCTGTGTCTCCCTCTCTCTCTGCCCGTCCCCCATTCATGCTCTGTCTCTCTCTGTCTCAAAAATAAATAAAACGTAAAAAAAAAAAAAAATTAAAAAAAAAAAAGCATCCTACTCTTGATTTCAGCTCAGGTCATGATCCCAGGGCTCTCAGAAGACAGCCCCGAGTCAGGCTCTGTGCTGACAGCATGGAACCTGCTTGGGATTCTCAATCTCTCCCTCTCTCTCTGCCCCTCCCCTGCTTGTGCACGCACGTGCGCTCTCTCTCTCTCTCAAAATAAATAAATAAACTTAAAAAAAAAAGCAAAACGAGGCTCCTGGGTGGCTCGATCAGCTAAGCATCTGACTCTTGATTTTAGTTCAAGTCATGATCTCACAGTTGTGAGATCGAGCCCTGCATCTGGCTTTGCGTTGACAGCGTGGAGACTGCCTTGGGATCCTCTCTCCTCCACTCTCTCTGCCCCTCCCTGACTTTCTCCCTCTCTCTCTCAAAATAAATAAATAAACATGAAAAAAAAACCTACTAAAATTATTATAGTCAACCCAGGAAAAAAGTCTTCCTGAATATTCTTATCTACTATTATTATTTCTAATAAAGAATATTCACAGAAAGCTCCTAATAGTAATTCTTTCTAAAACAAAAATTGCAATGTATCTCTTGTCCTACTTCAGAAACTTCAGTTATCAACGGAATAAAACTCAGCATGGATGGCATTTCCCTGCCAGGCTACCTGGAACCATCCTGGTATGGGGAAGTGAAAGAGAATGGCCTTTGGAATCAGACGTTCCTGGGACAAAATTCCAGCTTTACCACCCACCGCTCAGGTGCCTGGGAAGAAGAGAATGAAAGAGGCCTAGGATCTTTCCAGCTTTTGATGCTCCTGATTTATTTTCTTACTGAGATACAGTTCACATACTATAAAATTCAGCCTGTTTTCTTTAAGACTACTTACTTTGTTGGCTATCTCGTGCCAGATACTTTTTTACATTCAACGCGTGCCTAGAAGGGCTGAGAGGGTCAGGACAGGCAGGGCGCACAAATTTCAATTTACATCAATGCCCCTCCTTGTCTTTCCCAGTGAGGGTTCAGCCACCGCTTTCCTGCACTTCTCAACAGCCCAGTGGTCCGTCCTTTATCACTGATAGAGAGAAATAAAGATGGGATCGAGGAGAACCAACCAACCGGCAGAGGAGAGCCTGAGAGAGACAGTCTTGCTGATTCTGGCAGCCATAGGCAAGTTCCCGGCGTGTGGCCAGGTGTCCTTGGTCCGGGCTGGCTTCCAGACATCAGCTGGGTTCCCAGCCACCTGAGCCATTTTTCAAGAAACCAGTATGCCATGCAAACCAGTATGCAATTCCCAAGGGCCCCAGCGTCAAGTTCTCAACCTCATTCCAGCCCAGGACACCTACCGAATACATCCTGGCACTTGATCTTAGCCAAAAAAGCCGGGAAATGATAAATCTGCCCTTGTAAAGTGTACAAGTCGGTGGGTTTTAGTATATTCACAGTGTTGTGCGGTTATCCCCTCTGATTCCAGAACTTCTTTGTCACCCAGAAAGAAGCCCTGGGCCCATTAGCAGTCCTGTAGAGTTCCTGCAGCCTCTGGCAAGCACCAGTCTACCTTCTGTTTTTATGGTTATGATATATATTTTTTTAATTTGTTATTAATTTATTTAAAAATTTTTTAACATTTATTTTTTTGAAAGACAGAGAGGGACAGATCATGAGTGGTGGAAGGGCAGACAGAAAAAGGGAGACACAGAATCCAAAGCAGGTTCCGGGCTCCGAGCTGTCAGCACAGAGCCCAATTCAGGACTCAAACCCACGAACCATGAGATCATGACCTGAGCCAGAGTTGGATGCTGAGTCACCCAGGCACCTCATGATATATGTATTTTTTTAATGTTTTCTTTATTTTTGAGAAGGAGAGCATGAACGGGGAAGGGGCGGGGGGCGGGGCAGAGGATCTAATGCAGGTTCCTCGCTGACAGCAGCAAGCCTGATGCAGGGTTTGAACTCGTGAACCATGAGATCATGACCTGAACGGAGGTCGGAAGCTCAACCGACTGAGCCACCCAGGCACCCCCGGTGATGACATATTTTTTTAATGTTTATTATTTATTTTTGAGAGAGAGAGAGGGAGAGAGAGAGAGAATGAGCGGGGGAGGGCTGGGGGGCGGGGGGACACAATTCGAAGCAGGCTCCAGGCTCTGAGCTGTCAGCACAGAACCTGACGCAGGGCTCGAACTCACAAACCACGAGATCATGCCCTGAGCCAAAGTCAGACACTTAACTGACAGAACCACCCAGGTGCCCCCAGTTATGATACATTTTTAAAAATGAAGAAATGCCAGGGAGCCTGGCTGGCTCATTCGGTGGAGCATGTGACTCTCGATCTTGGGGTTGTTTGAGCCCCATGTTGACTGTAGGGTTGCCTTTAAAAAAATGAAGAAATGCCATAACAGGGTTAGAAACATCAGGTGAGGAGGATTTAGAGGGGAAAATACCTTAATCAAGACTTCCCTTCCCATCCTGGTTTAGGTGCCTGTTCTTCTGGGTTGGGTTCAACAGGTGTAAATGAGGCCTTGGGTTCAAAACCCACGAGGGGCTTTCTCTCCTGTCTATGTGCTGGTCAGGAGACCAGAAAATGGCACTCAGCTTACGTATAAAGATCACTATGATGGTTAAACTATGTCCACAAATGCTTTGACACTCTCCTTTCAAGAGATGGGGCCTAACCTTCCTCTGCTTGAGTGTGGGTCAGACTTAGTGACTTTCTTTTAATAAATAGAATGTGGTCGAAGTGATGCTATGTGACTTCCAAAACCAGGCATTCAAAGGATATAGCTTCTGCCTCTCTCTCTCTCTCTTTCACGCTCTCTTTCTCTCTATCTCTGTCTGGTGCACCATATTGGGAGGAAGTGCAGGCCACATGCAGAAGCCATGTGGGACTGCTCTGGCTGATGCTTCCAACCAGACCCTGAGCTGACAGCCAGCATCCACAGCAGGGCCACCTTTATGAATATGTGACCTGGACACTTAGCTCAGGGCCTCATGGTAAGAAGGACCCAGAGTTTATTTTAATGCTCTGTCATCAGCACCTTGAAATTCTTTTTTTTTTTTTAAGTAATCTCTATTCCCTACATGGGGCTTAAACTCACAACGCCGAAATTAAGAGTTGGCATATTCTACTGACTTAGCCAGCCAGGTGCCTAAGCACCTTGAAATTCTTAATAGTTTTTAAAACAGCTTATTGAGGGGTGCCTGGGTGGCTCAGTCAGTTGAGCGTCTGACTCTTGATTCTGACTCAGGTCATGATCCCAGGGTTGTAGCATTGAGCCCCGCGTTGGGCTCCATGGAGGGTGGAGCCACCCTGAGATTCTCTCTCAATCTCTCTCTCTCTCTCTCTCTCTCTCTCTCTCTCTCTCTCCTGCTCACACACTCTCTCTCTCTTAAAAAAACAGTGGGGGGCCTAAATAAACAAACAAATAAATAAATAAATAAAGTTTATCGAGATGTGATTTATATAATAGAAAATTCATCCATTTAAAGGGTACAGTCTAGGGCTCCTGGGTGGTTCAGTCACCTGAGCATCCGACTCTTGATTTCAGCTCAGGTCAAGAGCTCGCGGTTTCTGGGATGGAGCCCTGCCTCGGACTCTGAGCTGACAGCTGAGAGGCTGCTTGGGACTCTCTCTCTTCCTCTCTCTCTACCCCTTCCCCTGCTCGTGCTCACTCATGCTCTCTCTCAAAATAAATAAATAAACTTAAAAAAATGTTTTTTAATTAAGTCTTAAAAGAAGTAAAATAGAATAAAAGAAAAACTAAAGTGTACGTTCCAATGGTTTTTAGCGTATTCACAGAACCCTGCGACCATCACCACACTCCTGCACAACACTCCATCCCCACCCTAGTCGGTCCTTAATGACTTTTCACTGTGCACTGGGGCCTGCACATTATGTACACCATTCCTACAGCCAGACGCGTGTGAGAAGGAGCCTTCAGATGATTGCAGCCCCAGCCTTTGGGTCCTTCCATCCAGACAAGCTATTCCGCATCTGAATCCCTGGCTCATGGAACCTGTCAGAGTTTCCAAGCAATAAATAATTGTTTTTGTTTTGGGGGTAATTTGTCACATAGCAAGAGATACATACAGCAGGCAGAAAACAGCGGGTTCTGGGAAGAGCCTGCATGGCTGTGGACTCTCCCGGAGGAAGGTTCCTTTGGCTTCCGATGGGCATCCTGAGTCTTACTGGCGTCCCAGAAATGAAGGTGAGTGAGCTAATCTCTCTCCGGACACATTAGAATGGTACCAATATTTGCTTGCAGAGCAGACAGCCTCGTTGCCATTTTCCTCTCTCCAGGCTACCTAGAGGAGGGTCCAAAACCCAAGGGGCTTCAACTAGTGGGTATATCATCTCCTGCGTACCCTTACTTTGTATCCAGTTTTTCCAGAAGCTTCACTGTCTAGATGTTTCCATGCAGACAAACTCTTTTAATGAAACTAGAAAGTGATCTGGTGGTCTGTGAGTTCAAGAAATCATTATCTTTGGGGCACCTGGGTGGCTCAGTGGGTTGAGTGTCTGACTTTGGCTCAGGTCAAGATCTCACGCTCTGTGAGTTCAAGCCCCACATCAGACTTGCTGCTGTCAGTGCACGGCTCACTTCAGATCCTCTGTTCCCCTCTCTCTGCCCCTCCCCTGCTTGCTCTCTCTCCTTCTCAAAAATAAACAAACATTAAAAAAAAAAAAAGAAATCATTATCTTTAAGGAACAATCTCTCATGAAGCTGCTCATGTATAATATATGTATAAATATATCTGTATCATACATTAGTTTTTGAAAATTCAAATCACCTACTATTTGGACTACATCCATATAGTTTATGAGATATTTTAACATCCATGATCTTACAGATGATTTTATTTTTTTAATGTTATTTATTTATTTTAAGAGAGAGAGAGAGAGAGCAGGGGAGGGGCAAATAGAGAATTAGAGAATCCCAGTCTCTGAGCTTTTATCGCAGAGCCCGATGCAGGGCTCGAACTCACAAACCCTGAGATCATAATCTGAGCTGAAATTAAGAGTCAGATCCTTAACCAACTGAGCCACCCAGGCACCCCTGAAATACATGATTTTTGCAATTAAAAAACTCGTGTTATGATTTCAAAGTGAGCAGGGTCTCTCCCCGGATCCAAGTTAGTAGTCCGGGAGATCAAAAGCGAGAAATGTCTCAAAGCCAGAGCAAAATGATGCAGAAATGGAAATCTGTGGGGAAAGAAAGATAGAGAGGTGGAGGAGAGCTCCTGGAGAGTAAACACTCACATAGGAGGAGTTCCAAAATGAGAGGATGCACCAGATAACGAAACAAATAATAGAAGCAGAGTTCCCTGAAAGTAATAAACACCGAAGATTGCAGCTCCAAGGGCTGGCTAAATTCTAGGCAGGCCCCACGAGAGAAGATTCTATGTTAGCATATTCTGTAACAATCTTAACAAGTGTCAAGTGGAAAGCAGAAAACACCCACAAAGAAATGGAATATCCGAAATCTATCTGGTTGTTCACAGAAGGTGGTAAACGACAGTGGAGTAGTATTATAGACAGGACAGCTGACATCGCAACCCAAGACTCTCTCCAGCTGCCCAAATATCTGCATCTACCGAGGCAAAAGAAGACAGTCAAGGATACCCAAGAATTCAGAGAATATAATCGCCAGTGCTCCGTCTGGGGAAACTAGCTGAGGAAAGCCTAGACAAACCCCGAGGAAACTTGCAAAGAAAACTGAGGGGGGAGAAACAAGAAAGAGAGAAAACAGCATTAAGAAGGCAGGCCTGTGACATTTTACATCTAAATGGCACAGCACAGACTGGGACTTGTAGAATAGGGAAGGACTCTTGGAACCAAACAGACATTCCCTAAGGGACTTTTAACAAATACTAGATGCTCTCAGCCAGACCTCAGAGAGCCGGGTGGGGAATAAAATTTTCATGGGTCTCAGCAGGGAACGAGGGGAAGGAAAGATGAAGAAATGAAAGTGTTCTAAAGGTCTCATCCTCCTGGGTGAGGGAGAAGGGGAGGAAATAGATCAAGGAAGTGGTTAGTTATGTGCCTCTGATTATCAGAGCAGGGAAATTCGTCACGAGAGAAAGAGGGAGATCTTAACCCAGCCTGGGAACACAGAAGCGAGGGAAGAAAAGATGGATGTATTTGACTCTGCAAACATTAAAATGTTTTGTATGACAAAGGATACCATAAATACAGCCAGTTCGAGAAATGGAGCTGGAAAAATATTTGTAATATAAATAACTGTCACCAACTGGTATCGACTTATTTTGTGCCTGGCACCATTCTGTTGACTCTCCGTGCGTGGACTCATCTGTGTCTAGAACAACGCTATGAGGCAGGGATGATGAGGATAATGATGGTCACTACTTTACTGATGAGTAAACTGAGGCAAAACGAGGTTGAACAACTTGCCGAGGTCACGTGGCCAGTTCACATGTGACCCTTGGCAGCCCTCCCCGAGAACAATGGCCAAATGGATGCTATATAAAGAGCTTTACAAATTGACTTGAACATGACAAGCAACCATTACAGAAACAGACTTAGATTATAAATAGACTTTACAGAAGAGCAAAACCAAATGGCCAGGGAACGTATAAAAACACCCTCAATTTCACCAGTGGTCAGAAAAATAAAAATTCAAGAGGCAACCAGAGATCGGAATGACGCAGAGCGAGAAGAGAGATCTTGTCAAACGCTGGCAGGAGTGTGGAGGAAAGGGCACTGTCCTACATGTGAAGCTTACAGCCATTTGGAAAAGCTCTCTGGCAACATCTGTTAAAATTAAAACTAAACATACCCTTTCACCCATTAATTCCACTCCTGGGAATCTGGCCCAAAGAAATAAAACCACTAATACTTAAGGACAAGGATGTTTATTGGAACATTATTTTTTGTGGCAGAAAACCTGTCACCAAGTGAGTCCCCATTAAAAGGAAAAGGGGGGGGGGCGCCTGGGAGGATCAGTCGGTTGAGTGACCATGATCTCATGGTTTGTGAGTTCGAGCCCTACACTGGGCTCTGTGCTGACAGCTCAGAGCCTGGAGCCTGTTTCAGATTCTGTGTCTCCCTCTCTCTCTGCCCCTCCCCCATTCACACTCTGTCTCTCTCTGTCTCTCAAAAATGAATAATCGTTAAAAAAAAAAATTCAAAAGGAAAAGGGGATCAGGGTGCCTGAGTGGCTCAGTCGGTTAAGCGTCTGACTTCAGCTCAGGTCACAATCTCATGGTTTGTGAGTTCAATCCCTGAGTCGGGCTCTGTGCTGACAGCTCAGAGCCTGGAGCCTGTTTCAGATTCTGTGTCTCTCTCTCTCTCTCTCTCTGCCCACCCCTGTTCATGATCTCTGTTTCAAAAATACATAAACATTAAAAAAAAAATTTTCTTTTAAAGGAAAAGGGGATCTATTGCAAGAATTACTCTACTTTGATTCTATACACATTTTAATAAAATCAATCAGGGTCTTCCACGTGGCACCCCGCTGGCCCAGAGGACTGGCAGACGTGTTCTCCGTGGGCCAGCAGTGTTTTCATAAATCCCTGCAGGCTTCTGAGTCTGTGACCCCCTGCAAATATTTCCATTAGACACAGAGCCTGCCCTGCGTGAGGCCACGGTACATAAACAGATACACGGTGTACGTGTGGTATCAGCCTCTCATGGGGGGGGAGTGCTGGCAAGGATGTGGAGAGACTGGAGCTCTCCTGTGTTGCTAGCGGGATGAACGATGGTGCAGCCGCTGTGGAAAACGGTTTGGGAGTTCCTCAACGGGCTCGACATAGAGGAGCCACACGACCCAGCAGTGCCACTCCTATGAACACGTCCAAAAGAATTGAAAACAGGTTTTCAAACAAAAACTTGAACACAATATTCACACCACTACCATTCACAAGAGCCAAAAGGTGAAAACAACTCCAATACCCACCAAACGACGAATGGGTACACAGATGTACGAGATCCGTCCACACAACGGGATGCAATTCAGCCATAAAAAGGAGTGAGGCACTGACCCCTGCCGCAATGTGGATGCACCTGGAAAACACAATGCTGGATGAAAGAGCCCAGACACAAAAGGATACATTTCGTATGGTTCCATTTATAGGAAATGTTTGGAACAGGCAAAGCCATATAGACAGAAAGCCGATTAGGGGTCGCTAGAGGCTTGGGGAGGGGAGTGACTGTTCAGTGGGTAGAGAGTTTCTGTGGGGATGACGAAAACGTTCTGGAACTGGAGAGGGTGCAATGCTGCACACCATGGTGAATGTGCTTAATACCACTTAAAAATGGCTAACGTGGTGGGTTTTATGTTATGTGTATTTTATTACCATAAGAAAAATTCATGGAGGGGGACAATTAGGAAAGAAAATGCCTAAAAGGCAACTTGGGAAGGAGGGATAATGGGAAAAAAGGGTTGAGACATACCAGAATAAAGACTAATCTGCATCTTGACTTTTTTTTTAAGTTTATTTATTTATTTTGAGAGAGAGAGAGCAGGGCAGAGGCAGAGAGACAGGAGAGAGAGAGAGAGAGAGAGAGAGAGAATCCCAAGCAGGCTCCACACTGCCAGCATGTAGCCCGAGGTGGGGCTTGAACTTCTGAACTGTGAGATCATGACCTGAGCTGAGATCAAGAGTCAGAAGCTTAACTGAGCCACGCAGGTGCCCCTGCATCTCAGCGTGTTACAAATTGTCACCCTTAAAGCAAATACCTAAGTCATTTTTGTTTTATTTTGTTTTTTATTATTTTTACAACTTTTAATGTTTATTTTTGAGAGAGAGAGAGAGCGCACACACAGCGGGGAAGGGGCAGAGAGAGAGGGAGACACAGAATCCTAAGCAGGCTCCAGGCTCTGAGCTGTCAGCATAGAGCCCGATGCAGGGCTCGAACTCACGAACCATGAGGTCATGACTTGAGCCGAAGTCCGATGCTCAACCGACTGAGCCACCCAGGTGCCCCTTATTTTATTTTATTTTTATAAATTATTTTTATTTAATTTTTTTTTCTTTAAAGAAAGGCAGACTACCACATATATGCAGTGCCTCATTTGGATGTGTCTGGAGTCTTGGAAACGACTACCCTAAGCTTCCTGCAGAAGGACGATGAGACACTCTAGCACTGGAGAGCAGCTACTCCCGTACTCTTGACCCAAGAATGGTCCTTCTCTCGCAGGGAAGGTAGTCCTCTTGAACTGAGGACACAGCCTAGGGAGGGACGCACACTGAGCGGTAAGGGAGGAAGGGGTCACCGGCCTAGCCAGCCAGATCAGTCAGATCAGCCCTAGTGATGGATGGGGTGACAGGTCAGAGCCAGGTCACCCTCACATCCCTAAATAATCTTTTTAAACAGTGAGGGTTCATGGTGCTTCCTGAAATAGGCCACCCCCCGCTCTTTCTCTTCTAATCCAAGATTTGGGGTGTGTTTTTTCACAGCTCATAAAGCTTTGAGTATAATCACTGTTTCCTGTCCAACTTGTGTCTGACTCTGTGCTTCTTGGGATCTTCTAGGCTGTAAGAAATCAAGTGCACACTCAGGTTACCTAAGGTAACAAAATGTATGTAAGCAATCTGAGCAAAGTGAGAACGCTCTGGAAGCTGTCAAGCCTCACGGAGAACTAGAACTTACTGTCTTCAGTCCAAAATGCCATCTGTTAGAAGGCGTATGCTTATTTTATGGACCAGGATCAAAGGGAAATGATGTGCAGTTAAATTACGCCATCCTTCTTTCTTATCGCTTCATTTGATACTTTTAGTCTCAGGTGTTAATTTTTTATTTCCTGTATCATTCTTGTGCATATATAAAAAGTAGGTAAGTTGAAATGAGTTGATTAAGGTATCCTACGATGTCTTTGTGTTTCGAATCTGACTCTTCTCATTACTTTTCAACACACTCACATCGCGGTCTGTGTTTTTCACCCACTGTCATCCTCTGTGCCCTTTTTTTAAAATTTTTTAAAATGTTTTTTAATTTATTTTTGAAGGAGAGAGAGAGAGACAGAGCATGAGCTGGGGAGGAGCAGAGAGAGAGGGAGACACAGAATTCGAAGCAGGCTCCACGCTCTATGCTGTCAGCATAGAGCCCGATGCAGGGCTCAAACCCACGAACCGCCAGATCACGACCTGAGCCGAAGTCGGACACTCAACCGACTGAGCCACCCAGGCGCCCCATGTGCTCTTTTCTTGAAAGACTTAAGAGCCACAAGCACTGAATTCTTATGCCAACTCAGTGAGGGAGCCTCCTTTTGACTCCTTCTATGGGAAGGTTGCTAAACATGTCCAATTCTTGCCCTGCCTCTCCAGCCTTTGGGTTCTCAAGAGTGAAATGAGTACACCACTGGCTTCTCCAACCATTGACACCCATTCTGTGTCTCTTGGTCTCAACTGGTCACCCAGCTGTCGGCAATGTCAATCACTTCAACACCGCTACTTCACTAGAAGCAATAGCTAATCTATTGTTAGACATACTCCAAGATACTAAAATGTGGGGGCACGGGGAAATACATATATTTTCACTTACTTTGATGACAATGGTATGCCAGGAAAGAGAAGCTCTAGAATGTCACTGTTCTCATGAGGCTGCTTCACGTAGTTGTGGCTCTGACTTCTGGTTGCTCTTCTTTCTACCTCATGTCAGCTCTGCCAACTGTCTCCTTCTGGATCTCTTTGCTTCTGCAGGACTCCCGTGAAGGTGCCAACATCTTGCTGGTCTTGTGTTCAAACTTCCACAAAGGGAAGACTTGACCGGATTGTTGTCCCTAATGGGCAGAGGATATGGTTGCGTTTAATAGTCACTATCCAATTGCAGTGGGTTGAATGGTGATGCTATGCCCAGAATTCGTGATCCCCAAAGACCACCAGGGAGCCGAGTCCGATGCAAAAGCAAAAGAGCCTTTATTCGAGCTAGCTCGAGCTCAATCCCCTACCTGCACCGAGGCAGCGGTGAGATACCAGGGAGAGAGCGAGTTTCAAAAGCACAAAGGTTTTATAGGGGTCTAGGGGCAGTTGGTGAGGTAATGGCTGTGGCCTCGGCCGATTGGCTGGGGAAGGGTCGTGGCCTCGGCCGATGGGCTGGGGAAGGGTCGGAGCCCTGTTACGCAGGTCGCTGGGCGTGTTTTGATCAGGAAGTTTGAACGGGTGAGCGGGAGGTTACTCAAGGGGACAGAACAAGATGGAGTCGGCCGACGTAGGCCCGCCCTTTCAGTGACCCCCAAAAAGATATGTTCCCAGCCTAACCCCAGGCACTTTATTGATAAGTGTGACCTATTTGGAAAGAGGGTCTTTGCAGATGTAACTAAATTTAGGATACCAACACGAAATCGTGCTGGATTCTCTGGATGGGTCCTCAATCCAATCGAAGTCAGATGCTTAACCAACTGAGTCACCCAGGTGCCCAGCAATTCAGTTTTTAAAGACTTCCCTGCTCTGGCCTTTATAAAACAATAATTTGTCTTCAAACTTAGTTTGATTTTTCTCTTGAACATTAAGTTGAAAACAAATAGATCTCCGTTACGCTCCAGGCAGCATCCTTGGAGTCTGCCCTTGGCCTTGCTGGCGTATTGAGGGAGTTCCTTGACATTTCCTTGCTGTAACCACTTTCCCAGAACCTGCACATTAGAGGATCACTTGTAACCTCTCTAACCCGGCTGTTGTCAGGGATGGTCTGATCAGAATCCTTCCTGTCTTCTACATTTTCAGAGTTCACTGGGCTGCTTCTTCTTCACAGCATTTATCACAATGTGAATTAAATAATTATCGACACAATTACATGTGGGTTTTTTTGTTTTTTTGTTTTTAATTGTTTTTAATGTTTATTTATTTTTGAGACAGAGACAGAGCATGAACAGGGGAGGGTCAGAGAGAGAGGGAGACATAGAATCCGAAGCAGGCTCCAGGCTCTGAGCTGTCAGCACAGAGCCTGACGCAGGGCTCGAACTCACGAACCGTGAGATCATGACCTGAGCCGAAGTTGGACACTCAACCGACTGAGCCACCCAGGTGCCCCGACACAATTATATGTTTAGCTTCAATCTCACCCACCACCCTGTAAGTTCCATGAGCGGGGAGTTAGGAGTCTCTGGCATACCGTTATTTCTGCAGTGCCTTGCACAGCACCTGATACGTAGCAGGTTGACAATAAGTACTTGTGGAGGGGCCTCTGGGTGTCTCAGTGGGTTAAGGGTAAAACTCTTGATCTCTGCTCGGGTCATGATCTCATGGTTCATGGGATCAAGCCCCGTATTGGGCTCTGTGCTGACAGCTCAGAGCCTGGAGCCTGCTTCAGATTCTGTGTCTCCCTCTCTCTGCCCCTCCCCTGCTCTCACTCTCTCTCTCAAAATAAATAAATAAATAAATAAATAAATAAACATTAAAAAAATAAATATTTGTAGAAAAAAATGAAAGAATGACTTGCACGTCACTTGGTGGCGGAGACAAAGGGAAATCTGGGTCTGCAAACCAAAATCTGGAAGACAAATAAATAAATGAAGCATATTCCCAGGGTCTCTGTAAGAGTGCTGGAGGGAGAGCACCCCCAGGATCCACCAAGGTGGATTTTATTTTTTAAGGACTTCTACTACCTTTTTTTTAAGGACTATTTTTTAGGGACTATTTTTTAAGGACTATTTTTTAAGGACTTCTATTTTTTAAGGACTTCTACTTCATATGGCCTTGATCCTCTGGCATGCTGTTTGTTATGACTCTGGTACCCACACACACACTTCTTCATTAAGACACATGTTTATAGAATAGACAATCCCTAAAGGGAAGGTTGGTTGGTAGCTGGAACTGAGCAGCTCACACCCTTGAACAGGTTACATATTGGTCTAATAATATTGAGAGGGGTGGTTGACAGAGAATTTGCCTACCTGCGTCACTGTGTTTGTGCTCACCGTCACTGCCTTCTGCAAATGGCTCTCCTCTGAGTATCTGTGTCCTTCAGAGGTGATGGGGTTCAAACCAGCTACAGGGTGTGAATCTTGTGAGTTTAAGCCAATCGTGGTGGGTGGTCTTACTCTCCTTGCCAAGACCTTGCTGTAGGCACAGGACTAGGACACAGTTCTGACTAGTAGGATGTGAGGCACAGTCTTCTAGGGACGCTTTTCAGAAAATTTCCCAGCAATGCCATTGCTAGGTATGTGCCCCTAAAGAATTGCAAACCAGTTACTCAAACAAATACAAGCATAAGCATGTTCGTGACAACATTATTCCTAAGAGCCAAAAGGCAGAAACGACCCAGACATCCATCGATTGTTGCATCGGTAAACTATGTGTGCTGAATCCATACAATAGAATATCATAAAAAGGATGGGGCGCCTGGGTGGCTCAGTCAGTCGAGCGGCCAACTCTCGATTTTAGCTCAGGTCATGATCCCAGGGTCGTGGGACTGAGCCCTGCCTTGGACTGTGTGCTGAACATGGAGCCTGCTTAATTTAAGATTCTCTCTCTTTCCCTCTCTGCCCCTTTCCCTGGCTTGTGCTCTCTCTCTCAAATTAAAAAGTAAATAAGTAAAAAATAAAAATAAGGACTTTTGGAAATTCTTATCTAGGGATGTAATGCTTGGAGCTGCTGAGCCCTTTTGCATTGTAAGGAGACAAACTAAGGACAAGCCAGCACAGTAAAGGGTGGCCAAGTGGAAAGATGGAAAGAATCTGGGTCCTTGATTATGTCATCGGCAAGTTAGGGGAACTTGGTCTCTAGACTTCTGATTATGCAAGATATAAATGCCCTCTTTGCTTAAAGCCACCCCTCGCTGGGTTTTCTATGACTTGCAGCCAAAGTCAGTATAGACGTCAAGGTTCTGAAAAAACAAGGCCAAGCCATTAATTTTATCCAAATGCGAGCAAGAATCACAAAGCCAACAGTAGCCACCTTCACCCACTTTAGGTGTGTCGCATGGGAGACCGGAGACTACATAATGCATTGCTCCCTGAGGTGAAAGAAACACACCTCTTCAGCTTGTAGGTAAATAGTGATGACAAGTTTTGGAGAACAGTTAATTCTCAGGGTTAGACTAGGAGTGTGTGTGTGTGTGTGTGTGTGTGTGCACTCCTCAAGATGAACGCAGGTCTCATCCTCCCTGTTTTAGTATTACAAAAACAGGGCGGACTAGCTTCAGGTGCGATCGCGAAATAATTATGGAGTTGTCAGCTCTGAGTCCTACAGGCGAGGTGGAATCTCTGGCCACAGAGTTTGTGTGGCTTCTCTTGGGATTTGAGAGCTTAGCATCCAACACTGAAATGTGACCAAACACAGAAAACTCAGGCTTTCTCCGTCAAATCTATGCAGTGAAGGTGAGCGCATCCCTTTTCAAAGGCAAGTTGACTTTTCTGCATCACTAGGCTGTGATGGGAAAGCATAGAGAGGGAGATAAGTAGTCTTTTCTCCACCTCCTTTCCCCCACTTTCCCATGGTTTTGGAAAGTCCTGGCATTGCTACTTTAGATGCTTCCTGCTGTATTCCACACACAGGAAGATTTCAGAAAAAGGATAATGTAGTTGGGGAGGTTCTTCTAAAGGCATTTAAGGGCTAATATTAGGGATTAATATTTGAAGTGTTGTTGGATTTGATCCGGCTCTTCTCTATGTCTTGGCACCCAGTCCCAAGTCATTGTGTAATGTGTAAACTATGAAAATAAATGACTTAAGTTGCCGACCATAAAAACCTGTTTCACAGCTGATGGATTAAAGGAAATAGGTCCTTTGCCTGTGTCGATGATGGTGCTACATTTGTATATAAAGGTGGCAGGGAATTAGCCACGATGAAAATGAATTTTTATCCCTCTGAGAATAGTTGGTACAGATATGGAATTACATTCCTCCCTGTTTCCACATTGTGGTGTTTTGTTTTGTTTTGTTTATTCAGCTAGGAATTCAGATAGTCAATGGGTCTGGTCTATAAAGAGGTGAGTTATTTATTCAAGAAGTCTTGAATTGCCTGGAATGCAAGGTATTTACAAAACAATGGGTAAGTATGCTAAAATAAAAGGAAACAAAACACAAAATCTTGCTGACTTCCAGTGGGCTGCCAGCCTGAGGACTTTGAGTTAAACCTAAACTATTGCTGACGTCCTGGGGGATTAGCCTGGGAGCCAGCTTCAGAGGAAAGAGGATAGAGAAATAAATTGTTCTTTGAGAATTGCCCTTCTGGTTACTCTTACCCACTTTTGAAACCTGTTGATTCCTTAGCTTTCCTGTAGACCTGGTGGCATAAAATGAAAACCCAAAATCTGTAATCAAGGAGGAAAAGGCTAAAGAAACATGCATTGTTGATTAATTAGAACCAGGGGTGAAAATAAGGAAAGATTTAGTCATAGAAATCCAAAGGAGGTTGTGACCACCTTTCAAAAGAATATGGTTCCTGTATTGTTCAGCCCTAAAAAGGAAGGAGATTCTGACACCTGCTCCAACATGGATGAGCCTGGAGGACATTGTGCTGAGACAAAGAAGCCAGTCACAAAAGGACACGTAGAGTATGACTGCACTTATACGAAGTCCCTGGTGTAGTCAAATTGACTGAAACAGAAAAAGTAAAGTGGTGGCTCCTGATGTGAAATGTTGGAGTCTAGGAGCAAACGGTCAAGAAAGAATTCTCGAGACATCTTTGGTGCAAAAATGATGGTTTTATTAAAGCACGGGAACAGGAACCAAGGGCAGACAAAGCTGCACTAGGGTTGTGAGGGATGACTGATCATATGCTTTTTAGTTAGTGGGGGTTAGGGAGAGTGTAAGTCTCTAAGGAATTTGGAAGCAAGTTTTCCAGGACCTTGAGGGGCTAGCTGCTGTTAAGATAATGTCATTTACTACTGTCTAGTAAAACCTTAGTCATCATGATATGGTTTGAAGTGGTGCGGTTGAGAACCGACGGCCAAGAAAGAATTCTTGAGCTGTCTTTGGTGCAAAAAGATTTTATTAAAGCATGGGGACCGGACCCATAGACAGGAAGAGCTGCCCCAGTATTGTGAGGAGTGACCTACTACATACTTTGGAGTTGGGGGAGGTAGACAAAGGAAGTTTCCAGAAGGACTTTCACATGCTAAAGAAGGCTCACAAGATCCCAGAGGCCTAGCTATTGTCAAACTAAGGTTGTTTTTCCCTCTAGCAAAGCATTAAGACACTCAGCCTGCCTCAAATATTTGTCAATGGGCTGCAGGTTAGAAGGAAATTTAATTTCATCTACATTTCCTTCTCCCTTGGTTCCCCACATCAATGAGACTCTTCAGATGTGTATCAGTGGGCCATATGTTTGATGGATGATTGCTAACATATATCTTGGGGGGTAGAGATAAAGGAAGTTTCCAAAGGGATTTTTATAGTTAAAGAAGACTTACAAGATCCTGGATGTCCAGCTAATGTCTGGCTAAGGTTGCTTTTTGCCTCTAGCAAAGCATTAACTTTAAGGCAGTTGTGAGTTCTTTGAGGAATGTCACACTCTACCTGCCTCAAGTATTTGTCAATGGGCTACAGGTTGTTAGATTTAATTTTATGCACATTTCTTTTGCCATTGTTCTCCACATCAGTGGTTACTCTACAATGTAAATGTACTTAATGCCACTAAACTGTTTACTTACAAATGGTTAAGATGGTAAATTTTGTTATGTGCACTTACCACAATTAAAAATTCTCCTTAAATTTTATGGAAAAAAAGAGAGGATATGGCTCCTAATCTATAGGGGGAATGTTCTGTGTCTTGATTTGGGTGCTTCTTACATGGGCATGTAGACTTTGTGAAGATCCCATTATGATTTCTGTACTTTTCTGTATGTTAATTTACTATTATAAGATGATTGTTTCTGATCAATAGCTAGGTAGAGAGCTCACTGTCATTTAAAGGAGAATATACTTCACCCAAAGGCAGAAGCAGACTTTGAGGAACAAGCTTGTAGTGGGTTGAACAGTGTCCACTCCAAGATTCATGACCATCTGGAATAGTGTCTCTGCATATATAATTAGGGTAAAGATTAAGATGAGATCACACAGGGTTAGGGTGGGTCCTAAATCCAATGACAAGTGTCCTTATAAGAGACAGAAAAGGACATACAGAGACACAGGAGAAAGCCATGTGATGATGGAGGCAGAGGCTGGAGTGAGATGGCCACAAACCAAGGACATCTGGAGCCACCAGAAGCCAGAAGAGACAAGGAAGGATTTTCCCTTAGAGGCTTTGGAGGGAGCACGGC
Source organism: Panthera tigris (assembly GCF_018350195.1). NCBI lineage: Eukaryota > Metazoa > Chordata > Mammalia > Carnivora > Felidae > Panthera > Panthera tigris. The sequence goes on from NC_056671.1 coordinate 6,893,953, forward strand.
CCTGCTGATGCCTTGATTTTAGACTTTTGGCCTCCAGAACTGTGAGAGAATAAATTCCTGGTGGTTGTTGTTGTTGTTTAATGTTTATTTATTTATGAGAGACAGCGTGTGAGCAGTGTAGGGGCAGAGAGAGGGAGACACAGAATCTGAAGCAGACTCCAGACTCTGGGCTGTCAGCACAGAGCCCAACATGGGGCTCAAATTCACAACCACGAGATCATGCCCTGAGCCCAAGTCAGACGCTTAACCAACTGAACCACCCAGGCACCCCTTCCTGGGTTTAAGTAGGTTCCTAGCCCAACATAAAGCTGAAACTCACAACCCCGAGATCAAGAGTCGCAGGCTCTAGGACTGAATCAGCCAGGTGCCCAAATTCCTGTCATTTTAAGACTCTCAGTTAATGGTAATTTGTTACAGCAGCCCTGGAAAGCAAGAGACATTGGGGGCAAACTGGGGAGAAACGGAGTTTTTTTTACCTCGCCTTTCAAGAGACCTCACAAAGGAGGCGAACATTAGAAAACTTGGCAAGAGGATGGCTTGGTTTCTGGCTTTCATCCTTCGGGGTCTTTTTTCTTTCACTCCAAAGATCTCCTCATCTTCCTTAGGACCCTCATCACTTACATTTTTTCATCCTGTCAATTTTGCTTTTCCTCCTCCAAGCCCAGAAAATGAAAATATAGAAAAATCCTCACCAGCAATCCAGATTAAACCAAAAGCATGTAACTTCCTGAGAAAAGGTGACCCACTAATCCATTACTATGCAGAATTCTTACTTCCATATAGCACATTTATGAACAATTGAACTAAATGTTGAAGAATGTGCTTCAGACTCTTCAATTTAATTTTATTGTATTTTAAAAATATTTATTTAAGGGGCGCCTGGGTGGCTCAGTCGGCTAAGTGTCTGGCTCTTGGTTTTGGCTCAGGTCACCATCTCATGGCTTTGTGGGTTTGAGCCCCCATTTGGGCTCTGTGCTGACAGTGCAGAGCCTGGTTGGGATTCTCTCTCCCAAGCTCTCTGCCCCGCCCTCACTCACTCCCTCTCTCAAAATAAACTTAAAAAAAAAAAAGTGTGTATATATATATATATATATATATATATATATATATATGAATGGGAGCCTGGATGGCTCAATTAAGCATCTGACCTTGGATCAGGTTATGATCTCACAGTTCACGGGTTCAAGCCCTGCATCCAGTTCTCTGTTGACAGTTCAGAGCCTGGAGCCTGCTTTGGATTCTGTGTCTCCCTCTCTCTCTGTCCCTCCCCTGCTTGTGCTTTCTCTCTGTCTCTCTCTCTCTCCAAAATAAACATTAAAAAAATTTTTTTAATTAATTAAAAAAAAAAAGCTATACTAGTTACCAAGGAAAGTCAGTTGAGAGGCCACATTCTTGAGACCAACGACTGTTGGAAGAATTCAAAAAGAATTGCTCTTGAAATTTCTTTTTTCCATTTAGAAAACATTCAGCTTCGGCTGGTCTAGAAACACATCTCTTATTTTATGGTTATTTTCAAATATGTAGAGTGCCAGAAAATACCACCACCACCACCTCGTCCTTCTCTAATCTTTTGTAGAGTTTATGGTAAGACTTAGCTGTTTTGAGTTCACATTTAGACTCGTTTCAAGGGATCCAATGTATTAACATAAACACTGCAAACAGGTTTCAAATCTGAGCCCCAGCAAACACAGTAGAAGGAAGACTGAATATTCTACATTTTGTCAGTCCAGGTTTTCTATCAAGAAGGCAGTGGAAGGAAAGCAATCCACTAATAAAATTCTATACTCCAAGTTGTCAAAGTAATGAAAATTAAGCCACCTCATTCAAGGCAGGAGATGGTCAAAGAATGGGCATGAGTCATGAGAATTAAATACAGTAGGGCCTTTACTCAGTTGTTGCTAACTTCCCCCTTTGTAATGAGGTGCTGTCATGTGTTCACATGATCATGACACATTCAAAGAAGGAATTTTACCCTGAAAATGGGTAGCTAAGGCTAATTTGTTTCACATGTATTTAAAAAATTTTTTTGTTTATTTTGACAGAGTGCGAGCAGGGGAGGGACAGAGAGAGAGGGAGAGAGAATCCCAAGTAGGCTCTACACTGTCAGCACAGAGCCCAATGTGGGGCTCAAACTCATGAACCATGAGATCATGACCTGAGCTGAAATCAAGAGTTGGATGCTTAACCAACTGAGTCACCCAGGTGCCCCCCTATATATATATATATACATATATATACATATACATATATATATACACATATATATGTATAAAATGTTATATATATACACATATATACATATATGTATATATACATATATGTATATATGTGTATATATATATATATATAAAAATTTTTAAAGAGCCTATTACATGAGATGCTGTTCTAGGGTTTGGGGACAACATGAGTAGTGAGACAATCAATAAACACGCCACGACAGCTTTGGATTGTATTGAGAAGGCGATTGCAATAGCTAGTGACTGAGGTGGGGGTCAGCGGGGAGGCAACTTTAGTTGGGCTGTCGGGGAAGGCTGGTGAAAAGAGAAAGTGGTAGGTACGGAGGCTGGAAAGGTGGACGGGGACTATGGATGGGCAGGTAGCATGGAGTTGTAACTGAAATCCAGCTTTAAATCCAGTGCTTCTTACAAATGTGACTGTCTCCGGGGACTGCCTTTTTGCAGCGGATCTACCAAAAGGAGAGCCCTTTATAACCCGTTCTCCCAGAATGGATTGTTTCCAATTTGAACAAAGATGCCTGTGTGCCTCAGTTGGCAACTTGGGTCTTGTGCTAAAGTGACACTGGAAGCCAGAGAAAAGTGTGAGGCAGGGCAAAGTCAAGATCTGGCTTGTTTTAGGGATAAACAGTATGGGGAATGGCTGTATGGAGACAAGAGTGGAAAACAATCAAGGCTAATAAAAATATAATAAATGTAACAAGGATCCTGGCTAACTGTATATTTGAACTTCAAATAAACTTAAAAAAATAAATTTAAATATATTTATGTTTGAAAAAATTCCTTCTCTGGTATACCTAAAGCTAACCCTTTGCATGTCAGGACTTTATTCTGAACAATGAAACCAGTGTTGAGATTGGGAAAGAATCCTTCAGCTCAGTGTGAATCCCTCAGGCATGCAGAGTCGCTTCCCATTTGTTACCTTCTGGTGCCACCACTTGACCCCTTCCATTCCCTGCACATTTATGCTCAAGGCCATTCCAGGTTCCGCTTTCGGACGCAGCCAGAGGGTTTTCTTAAGGTTCAATTACATGAATATCAAAGAAATACAGATGTAAGTAGTGAGATATTATTTTCACCTATCATATTAGCCAAAAGTTTTTAAAGTCAGATTGGTCCATGTTGGGAAGAAGTAAAGCAGACATGCCTCTTGCTGGTAGGGACAGGAGTTTGTGAAAAAGATCTTTTGAGGGGAGGTGGGTGGGGGGGTGGGCTAAACAGGTGAAGGGTATTAAGGAGGGCACTTGTTGGGATGAGCACTGGGTGTTATATGTAAGTGATGAATCACTAAATTCTACTCCTGAAACCAATACTACACCATATGTTAACTAAGTTGAATTTAAATAAAATCTTGGAAAGAAAACAAAAACTTTTGAAACGCATGCAGGTTGGCAACGTACATTTAGAGCTTTTAAGATCTTCTTCATTCCCTTTGATGCGGTCAATCTGTTCCTGGGAATGTATCTTAAGGAAATAACTCCAAATATGGAAGAAGTTTTATGAAAAATACTGGTGTGGTCTAAATGTCCAGAATAGAGTAAGTAGAGGCCCATTTACACCTCCTTAGGAGGTTTTACAAATAAGGGAACTAAGGCTTTGAGAAGTTCTGTAACTTGTCCAGTATCACACAGCTAGTATGTGACAGAGCCAGGATTCAAATCTAGACTATTTGTACCCCAAAACCCAAGTTTTTAATCTATGATACCTTGACTATAATGTATAGAAAATTTTTTTTTCTTTTCATTAAAAAATTTTTAGTGTTTATTTTTGAGAGAGAAAGAGAGAGAGAGTGAGCAAGCAGGGGAGGGACAGAGAGAGAGGGAGACACAGAATCCAAAACAGGCTCAGAGGTGTCAGCACAGAGCCCAACATGGGGCTCAAACCCACGACTGGTCATGATTTCATACCTGAGTCGAAGTCGGATGCTTAACCGACTGAGCAACCCAGGCGCCCCAGAAATAAGGTTGTTCTCAACTGGAAAAACAAAGGCAAACTCCTTCTGATTTATGAAATTCAATTTATACACACAAATAGAAAAAGACTACAGAGGCAGAATAAGAGTTGTGATGACCTTTTCTGCACGCTGGGTGGCGGCTGCTGGCTTTCAGCTCCACACTGCCCCCGCAGGCCGGCCTCTGCACTGCCGGCGCTGACAGCCTACAGCCGGCTTTCCCAGACACCTGGCCAGATGGGTTCCGGTTTGGTTCTGTCATTCTTGGCACTGGCAGGAGAATTAGAAGGTTGGACAAAGAAAAAAGAGTTGTTTCTTTCCTCCTTCGGTGGTAGCCTGGAAGCGGCAGCCATCGCTGAGGGTGACCGAGGGCCACTGGAGGCCGCGGCCGTGAAGTGGGAGGCGCAGCAGCCACCTCCTTGCTTCAGCTGACAGCCCTTTCCCCTTCCGCCTCTCCAGCGGCCCCTCGCTCTCCCCTTTCCTTTTCAGTCCTTCTAACACCTTTGTAACCAATTCCTGCCGACCCATCCTTCTTTGCCTGAAATACCTAGAGTGGTTTCTGTTTTTCTGGCTGGCCTGATACACTCTGCAGCAAAACTTAGATACACATTTAACTAGAATTCATTAGAAAGAGTGGCATTATTCTTATTCTTATTTGTATATGAAGAAATAGGATATAAGTAGTTGTTTGTCTTGTGGCCGGAGCAAAATACTTGTGCATTTAGTTTCCTTCCTGTGGGGTGCAAAAGACTGATGGTCTCTATACGTTATACAAGTAACTGGTAAAGAAGATTGATTAACTCAAGACATGAGTTCTTTACAAGATAATAAACTACTACGAAGCGCCTCAGTTGTTATTTGTTGGTCAACATTTGACAAGTTATAACACATTGACGGCACAACTTTAAAACCCTAATAAATATGATTAGTTAATAGTAGACTCCAAAGTCCCCTTTGTTCTTCTTAAAAGAGGTTGATCTGCTATGATCCACTAAGAAACATCTAAATGGGAAGAAACACAGAAGCATTTTTATTAATGCCATTTAGTTTTTTCAATAGAAAACAGATAAACTATAAAATTTAAGACTTAACTGTATTGCTAAACACCTACACATAAAGTTATTTGGCATTTAGACAGCTGGACTAGAAAAAAACAGATATATTTTAAGGGCCAAAGATTTGCCTCCTAAATCAATAATCTCCCTTTTAAAAAAAGGTAACCTAGGGGCACCCGGGTGACTGAGTTGGTTAAGCGTCTGACTTTGGCTCAGGTCACGATCTTACAGTTTGTGAGTTTAAGCCCTGCGTTGGACTCTGGGCTGAGAGCTCACAGTCTGGAGCCTGCTTCAGATTCTGTGTCTCCCTCTCTCTCTCTGCACCACCCCCCCCAAATAAATAAACATTAAAAAACTTTTTTTTGAAAAAAAGAAAAAAAATTTAAAAAGGTAACCTATGCCATTGATCACAACAGATTGGAAGTGACCAAGGGAAGTTATTAATGAAAGTTAACAAAACGCAGGCTTATTCTAACATGCCTGATCTGGACCAAAGGAGGGGAAAAAACCCACAATTACTTAAACATGATTAAAAAATTTTAGGGGCACCTGGCTGGTTCAGTTGGTGGAGCATGTGACTCTTGGTCTCAGGGTTATGAGTTCAAGCCCTACTCTGGGTATGGAGATTACTCAAAAATAAAATATTTAGGGGCACCTGGGTGGCTCAGTCAGTTGAGCGTCCAACTCAGCTCATTATTCCAGGGTTGTAGGATCAAGCCCCACATCTGGCTCTGTGCTGAGCATGGAGTCTGCTTGGGATTCTCTCTCTCTCCTTTGCCCCCACTCGTGCGCTCTCTCTCTCTCAAAAAAAAAAAAAAAAAAAAAAAAAGTAAAAAATTTTATCATATATATATATATATATAATTATTTTTTTTAAATGTTTATTTATTTTTGAAAGAGAGACAGAGCTTGAGCAGGGGAGGGGCAGAGAGAGGGAGGGAGGGAGACACAGAACCCAAACCAGGCTCCAGGCTCTGAGCTGTCAGCACAGAGCCCAATGCAGGGCTCTAACCCACGAACTGTGAGATCATGACCTGAGCCAAAGTCAGACGCTCAACCGACTGAGCCACCCAGGAGCCCCTTATCTTATATTTAAGTTCAGAATAGGAGTAAGAGTGATTTACATGCATATTTTATATATGAAAACATTTGGAAGGACGTATACTAAAATGTTAAACAGTAAACCTATTTCTGGGTAGTGAGATTTCAAGAGATTAAGGTTTTTTGTGTTTGTTTTTTGGCTCTTGCAAATTTGTTTTTTCTATGGTGAAAATACATATGTCTTTGGTAATTAAAAATGAGAATTAAAGAAATTAATGCCCAAGGATAAAATTAATCAGTACTTTTTGAAATTTAGTTTTTCACTTGCTTTGATATGAAAAATAAGACTTTATGAGAAATCATAATGCTGGAAAGCACCCAGGAGACCACGCAGTCCAGATGTGAAAATAAAGCCTGCACAGGTAGACCATGAAGTCCAGGTGTGAAAACTAAAGCCTGCACAGGGTCAGTGAATGGCTGGAGACCACACTGCTGCAGAGAGTAGAACCAGGGCCTCTTGATTTCTGGGCTAAGAGCCCCTCAAACAAAAAGCAAAATATAAAAATATACATAGTTAACACATAAAAATACATTTATCTCCAGGACACAAGAACAAGTTGGGTCAATATCAAGACCCTAGAGATATAAATGGTGTCACGTCAGAACCTGAGTAACGGTGGGCCAGCTTTACCTTCAGAATTTCACAGGGAGCGGCATCTGGTGGTACAGGCTTCCCACAATGCTTTGAATATTCAGTTATAAACACTGAAGCTTCATCTAAACTATGGAATCAGAAAGAAAAAGAGCATCAGGAGGAAATCCTCGGGCATGATAAATATGTTTGCTATCTTGACTGTGGCGATGGCTTCACGGGTACATGTATGTCCAAATTTATCAAATTGCATACTTGAATTATGTGTAGCCTATATATGTGTGTGTAGCTATGGTTGGATCACAAGTGGTAAGCAAACAGAAAGAAATCCATGGCTTGGTAATGAGAGAGAGATATGTCCCAAGTGGCCAGCACAGTTAGACTAAATGTAGGGACCAGGAAAGACTTCTATCCTGACAGGGTTTCCCTTCCTTAGTGTCAGCCATTTCTCTCTTCTCCTTTTCACGTTCCAAATCCATTCCCAATCCTATCCCAGAAAGCTTATTTCCAAACTTCTGGCTGCCAGAAAATTAGACAATCAAGCTTAGCAAAAATTAGGTCACATAAAAGCCAGTAATTCTCTGAGAAAATGTCTAAGGAATAAAGTTGTAACTCAAGTTTTAGAGCAGGACTGTGAGATACCTATTTTGGGGGTTTGGAAAGTTTCTTGATTGTCTGATTCCAAGTTCATGTTCTAAGGGACTCAGTTACAAGACAACTAACCTCTGGGCATATGTGGTAATGCTATAGCTTAATATTCAGAGCCTTTCATTACAACCAAATAGTTGTACAATTATTTGATATTTTCCTCCAAAATAAAGATAAATTTTAAGGAAACTCTACAGTAAGTTGTTTTTGTTTGTTAATTAACTTACCTTAACTCATTTGCCAAATAGTTTACCAGCTCAGTGATGTTGTTGGAATTCATCATATGCAATTTCAACACTTGAAAGTATTTTGTCTTTGCCAAAATCCCAAACTCCTTCTTACTTATGATATTATTCAGAATCAGGTTTCTAATCTATAGAATGATAGGTATCATTAAATTAAAAATGTGTGCAATTCCAAGTTCTTACTCAATACCCCCAAATTCCTTACTATCAGAAGTTAAATTAGCACTGTGTTGTGACTAAGTCTCTTTTTTTAAGGGGGTGGGGAAGGGGATCTGTTTTGGCCCATTTCAGTAACAGATTAAACCAATAACAAGTAATTGCTCTGAAGCACTTTGGGACTTTTTAGGAGGAAGATCTGCTTACAACAACAAGCATTTAAGGCTACAGATTTTTCAGTGAGCACAGCAGCAAATAAGACAGATGAGGTCTCTACCTTTTAAAAATTTATTAAGGTTTTAATAAAGGCAAAATAATTTTATATATTACCAAATAGGCAGAGATAGTAGTATGCAGCCTACTTTTGATTTAGGGAAAATTATTACCTTCTAATATAAAATTTTTCATGGCAAAAAGGAGATGAAATCGCCTCTTACTTGATGTGAAAATCCTGCCAATTGGCCAGTATTCATATGCTCTTCTAATTGCTGTAAAATGATCTGAGGATTGCACGAGCCCAGAAAATTCTAGAGGAAAAAAAATCAAACACAGTGGAAAAGTATTATTACTAATTTCTGTCAAATCTAAAAGGTTTTCATTTTTAAATTTGGAATATCTTTAACCATTTCTATTATAGGAAAAAAACACAACTCTATCATATAACAAAAAATTAAGGAACAAGACATTTTACAAATACCTATTGTGACAACAAGGGCTGTTTAACAAGCATTTTGTCATTCTAAGTGCTGAAAGGACTCTATTTAAATACTAAAATTTTGAAAAGCATTAATGGATGAGTTTATGAATAGTCAAAAAGTCCCCAAAGTCCAAGGCAAGCACAGATGGCTGTGAGAAAATGGAGTGAACAGACCAAATGACGGATAAAAAATATGCATGTTCATTTATATAGATCTCTATCTACTGGCTAAACTAACTTTGGGGAAATACTGCAAAACATTCCCAAGTGCTTTGTTCTATTTGTTCTGTATTGTAAAGGGAATGAGTTCGTTTTAAAAGTTCTGTCCTCAGAATGTTCATGGGTCCGTCCCTTTGTCAGACACCCACACACAAACCTGACAATTCCCTCTCTTATCTCCCACATCCAATCACTAAGTGAAGCTGCTCTATCTGGCTCATTCTCACTGCCACCACCCCACTTACAGCACATATCCCCTCGAGCCTTCCCTGCCCATTCACAGGCTGGTCCAGGCAAGTGCAACAGCCTCCCACACTTCCGCTCCTGCCTCCTCTCTCCCCCACCAAGCCCAAGGATTGTTCCCTCCAAAACGGTGCCTGAACATTTTACTTTACTCTTCCAGGAAACCTGACAGTTCCCCACTGATAAAGAACAAGGTCCAAACCCCTCTTAAGGCATCCCTTGGATGGACCTTGATCTATCTTTTAGGCTCACCTCCTGCTAAACCTGCATACAAACCTCCCACACCCCTCAGGCTGATGAACTCCTGCCTTGCAAGTCTGGTAAAAAGAAAACACCACCCCTTTTGTGGGGGCACAAGCAGTGGGAGATTTTCTGTTTCTCTGGCAGGCCCAGAGGAATAATTTGCGAGATACCTTAATTTGCTGATGTCTTTTTTCCGAGTGAGGCATGAGCATCAGACAGGCTAGTGCAAAAGCCGGAAGCTCTAACTGGACATACTGCCTGGCAACCGCAATCATGTCGAGATCATCTGAAACTGGGCATCTTCAAGAGAGCACATGAATTTATTAGTAATTTGTCAGATTCACGATATTATGTTGAGTCTTCCAGCTTTCCACAACTGTTACCTGATTGTGCTTTCAATGATTTTAAACATTACAGTGCCGGTGCATCACATTCACTTAGTAATGAGTAACTGGAGTCTTCTTCGTGGAACAAAATATCCCACCCACTGGAACACAGAGCACTGACTGCCGCTATGATCATGCCTGAGGCCCACACATGCTTAAAGACATTCTCAGAAGACTCAAAATCTGTGAGACAACACTTCATGATTTCAGGTAGTGATAAAAATACTCCTTATGTACATTAAAACTAATTTTAGGGAATGCTTATTGAGTATCAGTTTACGAGTTGCACTGCATGTGGAAAGCAGACATTGTGAAAATAAGAGAGATATTTTATTTTAAAAACAAGTGGTATGTTTAACTTCTCAAGAAAAATGAGTTACTCATTTAAAGAGGTTTATTAAAAAGAAATTTCATAAACAACACATATGATTTTGAGGGGGTAGGAAAACAATTATTTTACTTACTCTAGAATAGCGATGAGACTCTCTCGACAATCTGATAACTGACTGGGGCTCAGAGGACAAGATGCTGAAAAGAAACAATAATGTGTGTACACACACACACACACACACACACACACACACACACACACACAGAGCTATAAAACGCTACTGTCAATGTTTCAGGGGAGAGAAAAATACCTGAAAGTAGGGGTATCTGAACCACACGCTGCCAAGCTTTGCTGAAGTAGGGAACCTGGGGAAACAAGCATGTTATAGGATTTGAGCCACAGTCTCTCTCGGTTTTGCGGTCACAGAATTATATACTTAGAGCATATGTTCTGGATCCTAAGACCAAAAACGTAAATTGGTATCTCCTCATTCAAGATGGTTAGATTTTAGGATAATATTCTTTCCTTCTCTCTCTTTTTTAAAGTAAACTCTGTACCCAGTGTGGGGATCAAACTTGATCTCATGATCCTGAGATCAAGAGTCACATGCTCTACTGATTAAGCCAGCCAGGGGTCCTTGGATAATTCTCTTCATAAGTGTATAGTTCAGGATCTTATTACACAATCTTGGCTGATTCGTTATGGTTTTGTGTGGGGAAAAAAGTGTCAGAAAACAAAACACTGTTGTGTGCCACAAGCTGTGTGAGAGCCACAGGAAAGGGGCAACCAGACAAGAGAAAGGATTTCAAAAAGGAATAAGGCAACAACATACGTTTCCACTCATAGGAGAGGGGTTAAATGACTCAGGATATATTTTACTTCACATTATGGAGAATAATTAAGAGTTCAAAGTCATGGGGCACCTGAGTGGCTCAGTTGGTTAAGCGTCCACCTTTGGCTCAGGTCATGATCTTGCAGTTCATGGGCCCTGTCTCAGGCTCTGTGTTGACAGCTCAGAGCCTGGAGCCTACTTTGGATTCTGTGTCTCCCTCTCTCTCTGCCACTCCTCTGCTCGCACTCTGTCTCTCTCTCTCTCTCTCTCAAAAATAAACAAACACATACAAAAAAAAGAGTTTAAAGTCATGAGATACCAAAAAGACTAAATGTAGAGGTTTCATAAGATCCAACAATTCCACTCCTAAGCATATGTTTGAGAGAAAAACACACATCCACATAAAAACTTGTACACAAATGTTCACGGGGCACCATTATTCATAATAACCCAAATACCCTTCAACTGATGAACAGACAAATAAAATGCAGGTGTGTCCACACAGTGCACATGAGTCAGCAGTAAAAAGGAATGAGGCCCTGACACCCACTCCCATGCAGATGAACCGAAAACATGACACCAAATAAAAGAACAGAAGGCCACGTGGTGCAGGATTCTGTTGATATGACATGTCCAGCACAGACACTTCCAGGGGTGGGAGAGGGAGGAATAGTGAGTGACTGTTAATGGATATGGGGCATACTTCCGGGGTGAAGAAAATATTCTAGAATTAGATAGTGGTGATGGTTGCATAACATTGTGAATATACTAAAAACCACTTAATTATACACTTTATTCACTTTTTTGGGAAAGGTTTTTTTTTTTTTTTTTTTTTTGTTTTTTTTTTTTTTTTTTTTTTTTTTTTTTTAAGTAATCTCTACCCCGAACGTGGGGCTGGAACTCACAACCCTGAGATCAAGAGTCACATGGTCTTCTGACTGAGCCAGCCAGGGTCCCCTTAGCTGTACACTTTAAAAGGGTACATTTTAGGGGCCCCTGGGTGGCTCAGCTGATTAAGCATTTGACTCTTGATTTCTGTTCAGGTCATGACCTCAGTTCGTGGGATCGAGCCCTGTATCAGGCTCTGTGCTGACAGCATGGAGACTCTTGAGATTCTCTCTTTCCCCCTCTCTCTGCCCTTACCCTGCTTATGCTCACACACTTGTTCTCTCTCAAAATAAATATTAAAAAACAAATAAAAGGTAAGTTTTACATGGGAATTACATCTCAATTGAGAAAATAAAGGTAGGGGGGCACCTGGGTGGCTCAGTTGGTTGAGCTTCTGACTTCAGCTCAGGTCATGATCTCACGGTTCATGAGTTCGATCCCCCGTCGGGCTCACTGCTCTCAGCCTGTCAAGTGCACAGGCTGCTTCAGATCCTCTCTCCCTTTCTCTCTGCCCCTCCCCACCTTGTGCTCTCCCCAAAATAAGTAAATAATAATTTTAAAAAATTAAAAAAAAAAAGAAAGGTGGGTCTCTGAGCTCTATGGAACTATCTCCAAAACACCAATGTTATATGGAAAAAACACTTTATCTAGAATGTGATTGCATGTACATGTACAAAAATATATATATATATCCCTCCCCCCACACTTATATGCTACTAGGAAAGTTCTAGAAGAAAACATAAGAAACTAGAAACAGTAGTTACTTCTGGGGAGATAATTTTGAAGGGAAATGGTAAAGGAGAATTTTCAAGTTTTACTCAGCATGTTTCAATGTTGTTCTAATTTATTAAGCTACGAATAGATGATATATTTCTACATTACATATTATAACAATTATGTGGTATACAACTTGTGAAATTTAGAAAATATGACTAAGTCATTGTGTCTGATTTAAAGATCTTCTAAGTTCAAGAGGGGCAGGAATATATGCTTAAAACAAATTATACCATGGCAGGTGTTACAGCAGAACCAGTGTTTTGAGAGCATAAATGAAGATGCAGCTCAGGAAGCCTGGAGAACACGGGCAAGTGATGTCCTCAAGTGACCTCTGAACTAAATATTCTGGGTCCCAGCACCATTTTGTTTTTTAAATGTCTATGTATTTGTGGGGGAGGGGGAGGCAGCAGAAGGGCAGAGAGAGAGAGAGAGAGAGAGAGAGAGAGAGAGAGAGAGAATCCCAAGCAGGCTCTGTCAGTGCAGAGCCTGATGAGGGGCTTGAACTCACGAACCACATGATCATGACCTGAGCTGAAATCAAGAGTCAGATGTTTAAGCAACTGAGCCACACAGCGCCCCCTGGCACCATTTTAACAGGACATCAGGTCTGTTCTTTTTTTAAATTTTTTTCATGTTAATTTATTTTTGAGAGAGACAGGAAGAAAGAGAGAGAGAAAGAGCGAGAGAGAGAGAGAGAGCATGAGAGGCGGAGGGGCAGAGAGAGAAAGAGACACAGAATCTGAAGCAGGCTCCAGGCTCTGAGCTGTCAGCACAGAACCCGACGTGGGGCTCGAACTCACAGAGTGCAGATCATGAGCTGAAGTGAGAGGCTTAACTGATTGAGCCACCCAGGCGCCCCAGGTCCATTCCTTTAAACATTTTTTTTTTTTAAGTTTATTTATTTTGAGAGAGAGACACATGCAGAGAGAGCATGTGAGCAGGGGAGGGAGGGAGGGAGGGAGGGAGGGAGGGAGGGAGGGAGGGAGAGAGCGAGAGTGAGAGAGAGAGAGAGAGAGAGTGAGAGTGAGAGAGAGAGAGAATATATATCCCAAGCAGGCTCTGCACTGTGAATGCACAGCCCAGACATCAGGTCCATTCTTCACTTGAGCCGGTGACGTCACCCAGTGCACCCAGCAGCCACAGGCCGTCAAGTATAAAGATTAAGTTCTACAAAATTTATTTTAGAAAACTACATACCTGCCATAACGAATGGATACTAGAAATGGCGGTTAAAACTTTCCTTAGATAAGGGATCTGTGAAAACAATAAAATACAGTTCTGAATATCACTAAAATGGAAAGCTTCAACATGAAATATCAGATTCTTAAATTTTCAAAAGAGGTATCAGTAAAATGTATCCACCACGAGCACCAAAGAAATTCACTTCCTAAATCACAAATATCAAAAAAGGGCAGGGAAGCTTCCATTTCTTTCCAGCGAAATTTATGTCAGTTTTGAGTTAGCACTTCCTCTGGCCTAACACCAAGTTAAGTTTGGCACGAACCCAACAAGTCAATGTTTGCAGCATACATCTGTTCGATAACAAGCATCAGTGCAGAATGCTTAAGAGATGCTATGAGAAGCTTTAACACACTGCAGTCTAGGGCACTGAGTCTCACCATATTGAAGCCAAGAAGCTTCTGCAAGAGTCCATTCCAAAGCTGCAGGTCATAGATTTTGTACTCCAAACAAAGTTCAGTCACCAATCTTACTGCCTAAAGCAGAAGAGACATTAAAAAAAAAATCATTCTGCTTCAAAAACAAACAAACAACAAAAACCCATACTGCTTCAAGATACCAGGAAATCAAAGCAACTTTGGAAAAGGTAGGGTGGCCACACACAAAACGTTTATAATCTAGATGTGTCTATTGCCTAATTTCAGTGAAGCCCTCCCATCTCTCTAATGAAAGTAAAAAAGATTAAGATTATTCTCTTTCTTTCTTGCTGTCATGGATTCAAAGAGCATCTTGGGGCTTCCCTGTCTTTCTTCTATCCAAGATCAGTTTGCCTGTTGGCCTCATAACCCTCACGCCCTAGGCTCCAACTGCCTCGGAGACTAAATTCCCACAGGCAATGAGGAAGGAGAGAAGTGACGTCCCTCCTGACATAGGGACACTCTCTGTCCCTACCCATCAGGATGAGGACACACAGGCCTTGGGAAGGGATTACAAAAGTGTCCTTTTGTGGGTGGAGATTAGGCCCTAGGCTTTAAGGGGCAGAGGTAAGGGGATCCTACAAGTTGCCTGTCACCTGTCAGGATAGGAAAGTAGAAACAGTCTCAGAGCAGCAAATTTGTTCAAGAATGAAGAGTTTCTCTGGTTTTAGGCATTTGAGTGAAAACAAAGGTATCTGAGAAGATGGGGACCCCACCCTCAGACAATTCCATGTACATACCATGGATTCATGGCTGTGGTTTTTCCATAGACCCTTAATCATTCCTTCTTTAGGACTGTTGCAAAATAATTCATATGTGATGGGGATATTCAAAGTCTCAAATGATGCCAGAAAAGTTATACATTTCAAATAAGATCTGGAAAACAGAGGCATTTATGGGAATCATTCTTACAGGCCACATTTACATTTAAGATAAAAGTCACCAGAGGGCAATTATTAAGCCTGTTTGTTTTTAAATGTCTATTTTTTAGGCTTCTAAATATATTCACTGAATATAATATTAGAAATAAATCAATATGAGCAAGATCAAGAAAACATTCAGTTCCTAAATGCCTCAAAAAACTAGGGAAACAAGATGTTCTCAGAGGCCTACATCCCCTTTGCCAAAAGGTCAAGGGCACTCAAGGCATAGCATTCTAATGAACTCTTACAAACTAAGGGATTTAAATGTTACATTTCCAAAGAACCCATCTGTTTCCTATTAATACAATTTAAAAATTTCTACTTACTTCACTTCTTGCATGGGTTTTTTGAAGAGAGATTCTATAGTTTCCCTGTCGGCCAAATATAGGAGACACTGAAGAGCTCGAGCTCTGTGGGCAAAAGTTAACTGGCGCACACCCAGCGTCTGTAAAACCAATGCAAGTTTGCAGAGACACATGCATGTTGCAGCTGGGTATATGAGTTTCAACTTAGGTAGCATAAGCATCATGAAAAACAAAAATTAAAGTCAATCTCTACCCTTAGGGAGCCAGTGGTTCTCAAAGCGTGGTCCACGGACCCTTGGCGGACATTCCTCAAACTCTTATAGGTGGGAAAGGGTCAAAGTTACTTTCACAGCATCACAAAGATATTATGTGCCTTTAGGCTGTGTTCATACTTGCACTGGTGGGTGAAAGTGTTGGCACTAGTCACAGGAACACACGGTTGCTGGGGCAGCTGTGGTGTGCATCACAGCCACACATGCACAGTATTGAAAACCAAAGGTGACTTCCACTTAAGGTTCTCGACAGAGCGGCAAAAATTAATTTTACGAAACCTCACCTCTTGAATATGTTGAGTTCACACTTGAATACATATTAATTAAAATGTATTCATCAATGTGTGTGACCGAATGGGAAGTACACGTAAAGCATACTGCACTCTTACGATTTATGAATAGTTGTGAGCTGAAGTAGCCACTTTAAATGGAACGTCATTTTTACTTGAAACAATGACTATCAGATAAACTAATATGGGGAAGGAAGGAAGGAAGGAAGGAAGGAAGGAAGGAAGGAAGGAAGGGAGAAAGAAAGAAAGAAAGAAAGAAAGAAAGAAAGAAAGAAAGAAAGAAAGAAAGAAAGAAAGAGAAAGAAAGAAGAAATAAAGAAAGAAACCCTCCCCTTGCTGTTGAGGGCATATAATCAAGCATCTTAGATTTCCCTCTTTCTTCCTTCTATCCAAGACCTATTTGCCTCCTGGCCCTTTCTCTCCGTTTCTGCCTCAGAACATTTCCACGGGCAAAAGCCTGAAGGCCAAAGAAGTAGTGTTGCCTTTAGGGAAAAGGGAAAGTTTAGTGCAGCTAACGTTTAGTGGGGAGGGAGGGAGGGAGGCACAAGCAAAGGGTGAAGTAGGTCCTGCAGGGCGTTGAGACCAGTTGGTTTGGCCCCTGGTATTAGGAATGTTGTCTAACCAAGGAGTTAATAACTTTAAATGCAGATAACCGTGGGAACTGTCAATTGGTTCAGTTTACCAAACAGGATGTTACAGAAGCTAGCACCTAATAGAGCCTGCAGATACTATAGTCCTGATTACCAAGTAAAATACGCAGTACCTTGAGTTAAGTGTGTAAGTGAGCATTATCGTAACCATCCCCTAATGGTATCAAGCATGGTAAATACGCAGGGAGAAAAGGGTAAGCTGAGACTCTGTGTCCTGGGCTTACAGTTGTCGCTGATGTTGCAAACACGAACAGCATTCTTGAACTGTAATCAATTGGGCGAGACAGAAGGAGATACAGGACTCTGGGGAAAAAATATTTTAAATTACATTTGGATTTTAATTTAGTGATCGGTTACCCAAACAACAGATCTTTTGCTGTCCATGGAAAAAGTTACCAGACATCCCAAACATGGGCCTGAAGGATTATGGGTCAAGAACATTTTTGCTTTTCCCCTGAATGGATGCTTATGCTTTTCTTGAGTTCCAGGCATAGCTAAAGAAAATAAATACGATAAATGCCAGGCCCCAGTCTTCTCATCTATAAAACAGCCAATCTCTGATAATTTAAATTCTATTTAAGAAATTAATGCAAACTATAGCTACAAAGTACTTTGGATCCTACACATGGAAAATTCTATTTTAGTTCACAGGACCTTGTTAAGTGGCACAATTCAACCTCTAGACTCAGGCCTGACTGGCCCCCCTCCAGAGAAGGGCAAGATGGATGGGGTGGGCAGGGTACCAGGCAAAGGAGAGGGTGGAGCTTTCAGTGGGAAATGGCAGGAAGCTACAAAATTAGTATGAAGTATCCCTTTGGGATCTCCTAGGGATTTTTTTTTCTCTCTTTGAATCGTTTCTCTGTAAGGCTTTCCATCGTGGCTGGTTCAGTTAGACACAGCAGGATGAATCTACCTGTTGCTTAGACAAAGGTACCCCTGTGTTTCAAAGACTAAGCAAGGACAAGGTGGGGTCCACAGGAAAAGAGGACATAGAAGGGGTGGTAAGCCACCTCTGCCCAAACCAGGAGAAATTCTTCTCTTGGGTTTGCCTTTTCACATCCTCTCTATCAGATCCAGGGCGGACGCAGGGTGTAAGGCTTCACAAGTGACTTGACCTACTTTTGGTCTAGACCAGGAATGGCAAAAAGCTGGCACGCATGTCACCACTCCCTCTCCTGTGCCTGTGCCAAGCATCATTAATGGATTACCATATCCTTTTAGATTTGGGCCCAGATACGGTCAGCAAGCCATGACCAATCAGATTTAGCATGTTAGATGAAACCAATGTGCCTTCCTTGGTCTCAGTCTTAGGTTAGAAGGGGAAAGGAATGCTGGTGGCCCATACCTGAACCAGCCCAGCTCACCTGGGGGACAGAATACATAGGGGTCTGGGGCCCGAGTCCTAGCCTAGCAAATAAGAATACTCCTTTGTTTGAGGTGCGTTCTCTGCTAAAGAACCCTCAACATCAGTAGGGACTCACTGAAGGTTCAGAAATTCTGGATCTTGGTTGTTTATTCCACTGGAGGTAGTTGTACATATTCATGGCCATATATCAATGAAGTGATTCTTCTCAGAGACTCTGACCCAAATTACAGGAAGAAAAGTCTTTTCAAAACCAACCTCTGACAGATTTGTTTTAAGACTCCTACTGGGCAACAAGATACAGACACATCTAAGTAAAGAAAGAGTACCTTCGGAGTGCTTCATCTTCTTGAAGTTCAAATAATTCTGACGGTTTCTTGAAAAAGTGAAAAACAAAGTCAAAAACTAAAAGTTTGTGGACTACAGAAGCTAACACAACCTATTAGGTGAAAAACCCAATACACAGAATTGTTTACATAGAAGACATTAGAGTGTAACCCATTACTTTATGAAAAAACTTTTCCTTTCAAAATTAGTTTCCTCACATTATTCAGTCAACAAATATTTACTGAGCACTTACTATGTGCCAGGCACAATCCCAGGCTCGTGGGTTGCCTGAGTGAATGAAACAGATGTTCCTGTCCTCCTGGCGTTTACAGTCACTGGATAATTTTTAAAAGGAAAGGACTCCATGGATTTTAAATGAGTCCTTGAGTAATTCAGTACAGATTTACTGGGACTTACAAAGCAATGTGCAAGGTGCTATGGACAGTCCCAGTTCCTGGCTTCAGGGTGCTTTTGTTCAGTTCCTCGAATTTATGTACAAGTTAAAACACATCGGTTTCTGAATCAACCACAGTTCTATGACGCCTAGATATGCTTCCGTTTCCATTGAAGCACAGTCCTTGCTCTTTGCAAACATTTAATAAATACTTGCTAAATTGGATGCTAAGGGATATAAAAAATAATTAAAAAAAACCTGTCATTTCAGTTATAGTATTTGTTGACACATACATTTTTTTCCAAGCATATCTGCCTAGGTGGATAGAGGAAGGCTCCCTAATTGAGTTCTGCCTGAAAACGCAGAAGTACTGCAGAAAATTGTGTTGGGATTGCTGAATCCCAGCATAAATGTCAGTGATACTACTTCTAACATTATATGCCTCCTGATGTGATACACTGAAAAAAAAACACATTACCTATATGGTATCCTTGTCCAAAACACATAACCTGAATCTAATCATGAGAAACATCACAAGGAGACATTTTGCAAACCAACTGGCTGGCCCCTTTTAAAAACATCAATATCCCATCACAGTAAAATAGACTAGAGTAAGAATCATCAATAGATGCTAAATTGGATTATGTGTCGTAGGGAAAGGAGTTTGAGGAGGAACAAGTTATTAAACTGTCTCAAAACACCTCCCCTAATAGTTACAAAAGGAAATACAGTAACTATGTAATATGGACACTGACAACATCTTAACCAGGTTATTTAAACTCACATCACCTATTCTGGTAAACGGACATCACGTGCCTCTAAATGTCATACCCTGAGAAGCACACAATATCACTTAAGTAGGATTCTGGCCCAAAATGCATCATTAGAATCTTATCATGAGGAAATATCAGACAAACACAAATTGAAGGATAGCTTCTAAAATAAATGGTCTGTATTCTCCAAGAATATCAGGGGTGCCTGGGTGGCTCACTGGGTTAAGCGTCTGACTTCAGCTCAGGTCATGATCTCAGTTTGTGGGTTTGAGTCCTGCATCGGGCTCTGTGCTGACAGCTCAGAGCCTGGAGCCTGCTTCAGATTCTGTGTCTCCCCTCCTCTCTGCCTCTCCCCGGCTCTCTGTGTCTCTCTCTCAAAAAGTAAATAAACATTAAAAAAAAATTTTTTTTTTTAAAGTCAGGTGTCATGAAAGACAAGGAAAAGCTATGAAACTATTCTAGATTAAAAGAGATTAAAGATGGGGCATCTGGGTGGCTCAGTTGTTTGAGCATCTGACTTTGGCTCAGGTCATGATCTCATGGTTTGTGAGTTCCAGCCCCACGTCGGGCTCTGTGCTAACAGCTCAGAGCCTGGAGCCTGCTTCATATTCTGTGTCTCCCTCTCTCTGCCCCTCCCCCACTCATGCGCTGTCTCACTCTGTCAAAAATACATAAATATCAAAAAAATTTTTTAAATAAATAAATAAATAGATAGATAAAAGAGATTAAAGATATGACAAATACATGCAATGTATAGTCTTAGACTAGACCCTGGTCCAGGGGGAGAAAGTTCCTTAAAAGAGCACTACTGGGACAATTCATTAAATTATAATGTGGACCACAGATTCAAGCCTATGTTTGTACTGTATCAATAGTGTACCAATTTAAAATTATCCAATTTTGATAATTATACTATGGTTAAGAGAAAAGCCTTGTTCTTAGGATATACAGACTTGTTAAGGGGTGAAAGGGGATGCCACATACCATTAATTCTCAGATGGTCCAGAAAAATACTATAAATATATATATTATAGGGCAAAGCAAATATGGCAAAATGTTAAACATCAACAGAGTTGGGTGAAGGGTGTACAGGAATTCATTCACACTACTGCAACTTTTCTGTATGTTTAAAATTATTTCAAAATAAAATTATCACATGAATTTAAGAAAAATAAAAAGTTAATCACATGAATCTAAGCACAGACCACTTCTTTTATACAAGAGTTCATCTGAAATCACCAATTAAAAGGTAAAATAGTGGCAAAACAATATTTAAATAGAAAGAAAAAGGAAATAACCTCATGAAGACTCATCTGATAACAGAAGGTATTAAAAGCAGCAAACATTGGGGCGCCTGGGTGGCTCAGTCGGTTAAGCGGCCGACTTCGGCTCAGGTCATGATCTCACAGTCCGTGAGTTCAAGCCCCGCATCGGGCTCTGTGCTTACAGCTCAGAGCCTGGAGCCTGTTTCAGATTCTGTGTCTCCCTCTCTCTGACCCTCCCCCATTCATGCTCTGTCTCTCTCTATCTCAAAAATAAATAAACGTTGGAAAAAAAAAATTAAAAAAAAAAAAAAAAAAAAGCAGCAAACATTCCTTGTGTTAAGTCTGAGCTCCTAATCCGAAGGTTCTATCAGTGCAGAGCCAGCAGAAAGGACAAGAGAACCTCTCAGAGGACGGACTGACCTCACCAGGCTTTGTGGACGGGCACAGCCACTTCTCCAACAACATGTCCCAGACTTTCTCCAAATTAATTTCGTTAACTTCAGCAATTTCTTTGGCAGCTGCGTGAATATCTAAGATATTCAAAATAAAGAGTTTAAAAAAAGAAAAACCCAAGTTTTCAGTGCAAGATAACTGGGAATCAAAATGACAGTTCTCCCTGAGCAGAAAGATAAATGGTGCTTTTTCCTCACCGGGATATTCTTTGCTGGAGGAATTCTGAATTCTTTGACTTATGCTAGGATGCTCGTACAGACTGACGATGAGATGTGCAGGCTTTCCTATCACTCTTAGATATTCCGCGGTGTTTAGCTTGTGGGCTATGAGCACAGCTTCAGTGCCTGATCGCCGGTACTGAATATGAAGCTTCTTCAACAAAGCCTCTGCTTTTTCACGCGTTTCATCCTTTAAAAAAAAAAAAAAAAAAAATCCCAAGCAGGGATTCCAAGAAAAGGTCACATTCTAAACCTCAGGTGAGGCGAAGAATCCATCTTTATCAATCAAGATCCCTCCCTGCCTTAGTTACATCCTTACATATCTACACAAATTCTCATCTTCTTTATCCATTTTAGGCATCCAACCCTTCAAGACGCCATCAGCAGGGCGGGATGAGAAGGTGGGCCAGGGAGCACACTATGTAAATGAAAAGAGAGGAGCCTTCCATTGTACAGTTCAGACTCACCTGACATGGGATATTCTGTAGCCATCTCTCAGCTAAATACAGGCAGAATTTCAAGCTGGACATCTTGAAGGAACCTGAACAGATAAAAAAGAGATTTATAAACAAATCATAATCCTTTTATGATAAATGTATTTTAATCAAATTATCAACGTTTTTTTTTTATACAAGAATGCATACTCAGAGAAAAAACATAATTTAAACAGAAGGATCAAAGTAAAAAGTCCAAAGGCTCCTCTTCAGCTTCTATTCCTTCAGAAGTTTCCCCTGTATGTGTGTGTCTGTGTATACACGCACACATTTTAACCCCAACAGGCTAAGATCATACATGTGCTATTGTCCACTGTTCTGACTTAATATACACCTTGGGTATCTTTCCAAATCAACTATATAGTATTCTATTCTATGCATATGCTCTATTTTTAAAAACAAATTCCTGACAAATGAGCATTTTAAAAAAACAGTTATTTTTTACGGGTGACTGCGTGGCTCAGTTGGTTAAGCATCCAACCTCAGCTCAGGTCATGATCTCACGGTTCGTGGTTTCAAGCCCTACGTTGGGCTTTGTGTTGACAGCTCAGAGCCTAGAGCCTGGAGCCTGCTTCAGATTCTGTGTCTCCCTCTCTCTCTCTCTGCCCCTCCCCCGCTTGTGCTCTGTCTCAAAAATAAATAAATATTAAAAAAATAACTAAAAAGTAGTTATTTTTGACTTCTGTTACAACTAAAAACATGGCAGTAAGTGCCTGTGTTTGTGTGCTTGTTTGGTTATGCAAGAACATGTAAGGATTCATTACTAGAAGCAGGAGTACCTGTTAGGAAGCAATTTCTATTCCTACAAAACAAGGTAGAGAACACCCACATCCCTGCACCCTGATAAGCTGCAAGGAGCCTTGCTGACTTCACTGGAGCCTTTCAACATTCAGCAAATTTTAATCATTTCAGCAATGCACCAAGTGAAGAGAAAGGGCACATAACGTTTTTAACTACCATCAATAGTTTTAAATGCCTCTTCTCAAAGATAGGTAAGGAGTAAATTTTTTTATTGCAAGTTCAAAATAAGCTGACAATTTCGAGCCCATTTAGAGGAAGAATCCATACCTTCTGGGATATCCTGGGCAAGACTGATGCCAATAGCTACAGCCCACTCTGGGTTAACTATAGACAATAAGTAGGACTCGATGGTTTGAGTGATCTTAGTTATTTCCTTGTTAATCAGTGTTGAGGATTTAGCTTGTGTTAACTTCAGAAGCTTTGGCTTCAGTTTTTTTTCAAAAACATGTTTGGCTGTAGACACATACAGAGTGTCCAAAGAGAACTTCAAAGAGAGGAAAAGAAAAGTTAAGGCTGGGGGCACCTGGGTGGCTCAGTCGGTTAAACATCGGACTGATTTTGGTTCAGATCAGGATCTCATGGTCGTGAGATCAAGCCCTGCAAAGGGCTCTTTGCTAGGAGTGCAGAGCCTGCTTGGGATTCTCTCCCTCTCTGCCCCTCCCCTGCCCCCAAATAAATTAACATTAAAAAACATACACTTAAAAGAAAAAACTTAAGGTTGATTTACATGCTCACCTTTAAGGGTTTTACATGAAAGTAGTACAAAATCCTTCTACAAAGGGTCTGAGTTAACTAGAGGGTATAAAGGTATGTTTGACCAAGTCTCAACCCATTACCTTCATTAATTTACAAATCAGGAGCAGTGTTGGAAAAGATTCTTCACTGAGTTCTGTAGCTAAAAAAGAAACAAGAAGATTATGATTTGCTTAAGAAAACAAATTTGGGCTATTCAGTAAAATTCATAAGAAGTTAAGGAACATACAGAGAATTTTCCAGAAGTTCTGTGCTGTGCCAAAGAATATTAGGTGAAAAGGCAGTCTAGTTTGGGCAGCTGATGGCAAACTTATCACATGCTCCAACATATACTGATATTCTAGGTCCACCGGAGGAGATATTCTTCTGTATGATTTCAAATGTTTCAGAAGACTCAATGCCTATATTAAAATATAAATGTATTTTCTTGTGAGCTTAAACCAATCCTGTTTCTCAACTCTCTAACTTGATCGTATCATAGAATTCCATTCCTGAGACGGTCTTGTTTTCATTAAGAGAACCAAAACCTTTTGTAGTTTTACCTCTAAGATTATCCTTCTAAACCACAATTTATATGATGATTAAAGAAATTATACTCAGAGAAACTAATGGAACCCTGTTATTGGTGGGATTTTTCTAAGTGAGTCTAAAAGTTCCCCATAACCTCTTCAAACAGTCTGAGGAAGATCTCAAAAATACTGGATTTCATTTTAAAAAGGTAGGCAGTAGGTCTAAAATTAATCCTCTATACCCTTACATCTCTTTAGGCTTATATCTGATATTTTGGGTGCTTGTATAATTTTTTGAATCAACCCATTTTCTTTTAATGTTTGAATCCATTTTAAAAAGATACAAAAGCTACTATGACCAAAATTCAGAAAAGACTAAGAAGTTACTGAAAGTACTAGAATCGAGTCAGCCCTACCTACTAATATAGAAAGTGGAATCTGACTCTGGGTCCCACATACTACTACTTTTTTGTTGTTGTTGTTGTTGTTGTCGAATCACAGAAATTTTGCTGTAATTCTTCTAAATTAGTCCTTTAGTGACTTCATGATCTTAGACAAATTTAAACTGCCTCAGTAAAGCCAAAATAGGATTAAGATAAACGATAAAATATGAAGGGCATGAGAAGTATTTATTTACAGAAAGCATTAGTGGCAGAGGGGCAGAGAGAGAGGGAGACAGAGAATCCAAAGCAGGCTCTGAGCAGTCAGTGCCAAACCCCATGCTGGGCCTCGAACCCACAAACCGTGAGATCATAACCTGAGCCAAAGTCAAACACTTAACTGGCTGAGCCACCCAGGCACCCTGAGCGTGACAAGTCTTTTTACTTCTGTATCCCTTTGAAAGAACCAGGGGAGCCTGGGTGGCTCAGTCAGTTAAGTGTCCGACTCTTGATTCTGGCTTAGGTCATGATCTCACAGTTTGAGAGATTAAGCCCCGAGGAGGCCTCTCTGCTGACAGTGCAGAGCCTGCTTGGAATTGTCTCTCCCTCTGCCCCTCCCCCACTCACACGCGCGTGCGCACACACACTCTCTCTCAAAACAAAATATTTTTTAAAAATCTTAAAAAAAAATAAAAATAAAAAAAATAAAGAGGAACCAAACAAAAAATGAAGCTCAAAGGACAGTCCAGAAAGGTCCTATAGGACCACAATTTTGTGAAATGATCCAAAAAGAAGCAAAAATATAATTCTAAAATCTACAATACATTAGTTATACCTGATTGATATTAATGTTGGTTATCTTTTCATCAGCTCTTTCTATAACCTTCAGGACCACTTCAATCATTTCGTAGCTGTAGGGATCCAACTGTATAAAAGTAAAAATATGTCAAAACTTAAGATGGTGCCAGGCCAGGTTTTATTATGGTCATCAGTACAGGTCAAAAATGTAAAATCTCAGTGTGCCATAGTGTTAGATTAGATAATTCTTCTACAAATGAACTGAAATGCTCTTATCTCTAAAATTAGTTGTATCAGGATAAATAAACCTTAAAATGTCTCAGAAGTGATTTTAAAAAGAAAGCTGTTCCTAGGATACTAAAAATCTAGAAAGAATAAATATATCAAGACTTCATAATTTTGTAAGATCTTTAAATGAAAATTCTATGTCTTCCATTTAAGATGGGAAAAGTACAATAGGAGGAAATGGACATTTTCTTGAAAATTATGTAACTAAAAGTGTGGGCCTCCAAGCAAAAGTTTCTCCAAGTATTCCATTCTGGCTCTAACCACATACTAAAATGCAAAAATTAATTGGGTGGCATCTATATATGTTCATGAAAAGAAAGGAAGTATTCTCTTTGTTCTTTGTTTCTGCCCACACACCATTACTTTTTTTTCATTTCTTAAATGCCAACTCAAGTCACATGAATAACAACACTGAACTAAGTGGGAAGATGATTTCCGTAGTACCTAGAACTTTTGTGAAAGTCTTTATTAATTTTGGCTGAATTTCAGGAAATACTGAAGTATTTCTTGTAATCTTACAATCTTCCTTGCCCTTCAATCCACCTTTACTCCCCCAACAAACTACTCCTTGACTTAAAAGTTTCAATTCTCAGGAAGATGTCCTAAGAAAATAACCAGGCTAGAGGCCAAATAGGTATATGTATGTATGGAGATATTCACTGTAGCAATATTTAATAGTAAAATATACAAATAATTTAAGTGTCCATCCCTAAAGGCTTGGTTACAGTATGTTTATCCACACAGTGGAGTAATATGTACCTGTCAAAAATGAGATAGATGTATGTTATTGACACATAATGACAATATGTTCAGTGAAAAAAGGAGAAGAACAGAATAGAATATTTAGTCTAAATCAGTCACCAAACTACTAACGTTTTTATGGGAATGGGGTTATAGAGATTTTGCTTTTTGATTAATACTTCTCTCTAGTTTGATCTTTTTCAAAGAATGTGTGCTGTTTTCAAAAATCTGAAAAACAATGCTATTTCTATTTTCAGGGAAAAAGGGAAGAAAACTACTACATTAAACTATATTAAAAAGGTAGAAATCTAAAATTACCAAAATTATAAGTTTATAAAAAATACAGGACTTACTTTTCCAGCTTGTTACTTTATGTACCTAAATTAACTAAGGGTAGGAGGGATGTTTGAAGTGACCCGATACATTCAGTTCCCCATTCATCTACCTTATGCAGTATTCCACTAAGACTGATGACCAGATCTTTTGTGCTCGTCAGTAGAGGAACCATTTCCAGGGCTTTGGCCAGGAGTTTGGGGTGCTGCTGCTTTGCAGACTGTGTGCTCATGTCTCCCTGGCCTTGGCTGGCATTGGTGTTGTGTAGCAGTGTTTCGATGAATAGCTGAAGAGCTGCATCACAGTCCAACTGAAATGTGCTGAAAGAAGTATTCAAATACAGGCTAACTTCTCTCCATGCATGTGTTTTCATACAATTTCTCACTGACACACTCCCATCGAACCCTCTCATTGTCCAGCCTCATTATCAGATCACATACACATCATCAAGAGTTAATTGCTGTCTTTAAAAAATCAGATCTTGGGGGCACCTGGGTGGCTTAGTCGGTTAAAGCGTAGGACTCCTGGTTTCAGTTCAGGTCATGATCTTGCAGTTCATGGGTTCCAGTCCTGCATCAGGCTCCATGCTGGCAGTGTGGACGGAGCCTGCTTGGGATTCTCACTCTCTCCCTCTCTCAAAAACTAAATACACTTAAAAAAAACCCAGATCTTGGGGCCCTTTGGGTAGCTCAGCTGGTTAAGCACCTGACTTTAGCTCAGGTCATGATCTCATTGTTGGTGGGTTCAAGTCCCATGTTGGGTTCTGTGCTGTTAGTGCAGAGCCTGCTTCAGTTCTTCTGTCTCCCTCTCTGTCTGCCCCTCCCCCACTCACACATGCTCTCAAAAATAAACACTAAAAAATTTAAATAAATAAAGAAATAAATCATCAGATCTTGGGGTGCTTGGGTGGCTCAGTCAGTTAAGCATCTGACTCTTGATCTCGGCTCAGGTCATGATCTCACAGCTCACCAGATAGAGCCCCACGTTGGACTCTGCACTGACACCATGGGGCCTGCCTGGGATTCTCTCTCTCCTCTCTCTCTCTGTCCCTCTCTGCTTGCACTCTGTCTCTCAAAATAAAAATAAAATAAACTTAAAAAAAATCATGGCCATGTAATGGCATAATACTGGGGATAAATTTGTTAATAAAATTGAAAATGTTTAATAGGGCAATTCCACTTTCACACCCTTCACAAAAAATAGCCAAGATACACACACAAGGATGTCTGCTGCAACAACTGTTTGTAATATTTAAAAACTGAGAGCAATTCAATTATCCATTGAAAAGGGGCTAAATAAGTTATTCATACAAAGGAATACCAGAGTTCAAGAGATACAAAGAAAAGCTGTATGTACCAATCTTATAAATATACTGTTAAGTGAATGATGCATGCTATAAAATAGTTTGTAAAATATGATTCTGTTTGTGATAAACTTAAAGAATGAATGTTTTTATATGCATAGGGGAAATAAAGGAACAATATAGGCGAAATTCTTTAAACGGTGATTATTCCTGAATGGTAAGATTATATGGAACTTTGATTTTAATATGTTCTATCTTATTAGAAAAATAATAAAGATTAAAAAAATAAGAATGAAATGGAGCTATTATGTGTATTGTGCTAAGTGAAATAATTCAGAGAAAGACAAATACCATATGATTTAACTCATGTGGAATTTAAGAAACAAAACAGATGAACATATGGGAGGAGGAGAAAAGAGAGGGAAACAAACCATGAGAGACTCTTTTTTTTTTTTTTTTAATTTTTTTTTTTTTAATGTTTATTTATTTTTGAGACAGAGAGAGACAGAGCATGAACGGGGGAGGGTCAGAGAGAGGGAGACGCAGAATCTGAAACAGGCTCCAGGCTCTGAGCCATCAGCCCAGAGCCCCACGCGGGGCTCGAACTCACGGACCGCGAGATCATGACCTGAGCCGAAGTCGGCCGCTTAACCGACTGAGCCACCCAGGCGCCCCCATGAGAGACTCTTAAAGATAGAGAACAAACGGTTGATGGAGAGATGTGAGTGGGAGATGGGCTAGATGGGTGATGGATATTAAGAAGGGCACTTGCTGGGGTGCCTGGGTGGCTCAGTCGGTTAAGCATCTGACTTTGGCTCAGGTCACGATCTCATGGTTAGAGTTTGAGCCCCGCGTCGGGCTCTGTGCTGACATCTCAAAGCCTGGAGCCTGCTTCGGATTCTGTCTCCCTCTCTCTGCCCCTCCCCACTTGCACTCTGTCTCTCTGTCTCAAATAAACGTTAAAAGGGGCGCCTGGGTGGCTCAGTCGGTTAAGCGGCCGACTTCGGCTCAGGTCATGATCTCGCGGTCCGTGAGTTCGAGCCCCGCGTCGGGCTCTGTGCTGACAGCTCAGAGCCTGGAGCTTGTTTCAGATTCTGTGTCTCCCTCTCTCTGACCCTCCCCCGTTCATGCTCTGTCTCTCTCTGTCTCAAAAATAAATAAATGCTCTGTCTCTCTGTCTCATTAAAAAAATTAAAAAATAAATAAAAAATAAAATAAAACCAGTCACTTATTATTTGACCTTAAGTGGGTCACTGAATATGGGTTTGTTTTCTCATATATAAATTGGTGCTAATATGCAATAAAAATGTAAAAATTAAATGATGGTGCATGAAAGCACTTTGAAACTAATAAAGTGACAACAATCTGGTCATCCTATTTATTAGATAAACATGTGAGATATTATTTACTCCTACTTATCACAATAACTGTTATATATAAACATTTAGTTTTAGTTTTAATTACTTGTCATTTTAAAAAATTCTCCCTAAATCATATTAAAAAATTTTTTTTTATGTTTATTTATTATTGAGAGAGACAGAGCACAAGCAGGGGAGGAGCAGAGAGAGAGAGAGAGAGAGAGAGAGAGAGAGAGAGAGAGAGAGAGAGAGAGAAAGAGAAAGAGAAAGAGAGAGAGAGAGAGAGAGAGAGAGAGAGAGAGAGAGAGAGAGGATCCAAAGCAGGCTCCAAGCTCTAGCTGTCAGCCAGAGCCCAATGCAGGGCTGAAACCCATGAACCGTGAGATCATGACCTGAGCAGAAATCAGATGCTTAACTGACTGAGCCACCCAGGTGCGCCCCCCACACTTTTCTTTCAATAAGAAACATCATTATCCTTTTTTTTTTTTTTTTTTTAACTTAAGAGTTTATTTATAAGGGTGCCTGGGTGGCTCAGTCGGTTAAGCATCTGACTCCCGATTTCGGCTCAGGTCATGATCTCACGGTTTGTGAGTTCAAGCCCCACACTGGGCTCTGCACTGACAGTGTTAAGCCTGCTTGATTCTCTCTCTCCTTCTCTCTCTGCCCCCACCTTACTCACTCTCTTTGTCTCAAAATAAATAAACTGTTTTTAAGTTTATTTATTTTCAGAGAGGAAGAGAGAAAAGTGGAGAAGGGGCAGAGAGAGAGAGAGAGAGAGAGAGAGAGAGAGAGAGAGAGAGAGAGAGAATCCCAAGCAGGCTCTGCACCACCAGTGTGAGGCTTGAACTCAAGAATTGCAAGATCATGACCTGAGCTGAACTTGGATGCTTCACTGACTGAGCCACCCAGGTGCCTCTAAATCATACTTTTCATTACATCTTTTTTTTTTCTCTCCATTATATCTTCATTTAAGATTACTTTGCCCCTATGTTGATCTGATTTAGAAGTTCAATTGCTCATAACAATACTCCCAAACTTTCCTATCATGGGAATCATCTGGAACTCCTATTATGGATCAGATTTTGGGGCTTGGCCCAGATCTGCTGAGTCAGAACCACCAGGAAGGGGCCCAAGAATCTTTATTTTTAATCAGGAGCCCCAGGTGATGTTCAACATGAGGCAAGTCTGGGAAACACTTAACCATGAATTTAAAAGGTGATAACCTAAGAGAATTTAATCTGGTTTTGGATTCACTTAGTTTGGAGGTTAAAAAAAACATCCACAGTCCATAGACTGCATGGAATAATCATCCTCTATTACTGTGTTCTTGCAATAAGGAGTACCAGTTTGTTAACCTAATAGTAAAAATACCACTAAAGTTTAAAGAGTTACCAGCAATATTCCAGAATGAGGCTTGTGTCCATATCTATATTCTCCACAAGAGCTTTAATGAGGTCTTTCTTGGTGAGAAAATGTTGCCTGAAAACCGGCTGGAAAGAAATCTAGAAATAAAAAGAGCAAAACAAAAACCCCAATAAAGCGAAAGGTATTAGAATAAGGACACCATGGTGATTTGCCTTTTTACTATCCTTTTTTATAGAGAAACATTTTTCTAGACTCCTCTAACCCTTTTTTATCCCCCTACCCAACTTGACCATCATTCTGAGATTTCAGGTATATTTGGCTATGGGCCCCAAATCTCTTAGGTTACCCTTTGGTTCTTCATCAATTAGTTGTTATCAATAACCAGTCCCATTTCTACATTTGAACTAGGCTTCAAAACACATATCCTTTCTGTAGTGATCACATTCCTGATTAGCCTACTTGCGAGTAAAATAAAATGTTTTTTTTTTTTAATTTTTATTTATTATCTTTGACACAGAGAGAGACAGAGCATGAACAGGGGAGGGTCAGAGAGAGGGAGACACAGAATCTGAAATAGGCTCCAGGCTCCGAGCCATCAGCCCAGAGCCCGACGCGGGGCTCGAACTCACGGACCGCGAGATCGTGACCTGAGCTGAAGTCGGATGCTTAACCGACTGAGCCACCCAGGCGCCCCAAGAAGAAATACTTTTAAAAAAAATACCAAACGCACTGAGTGTCTAAAGCAGACTGAAAGAGAGGCTGTGGTCAAGATGGCAAGGCATAGAAATGCAGCATCACGCGAACTGAATCACGGAGAGACTGAATTATACTCTACAGCCAGATGTATTATACTCGTATAGTTTGAGGACCTCCTGTAGAAAATAGAGGATGCCTTTCTGTCAACCAGTGATCTAAAACAAAAAGGCAGTATGTCCACTTTCTCGGTGGGTCTTACTTCTAAGTGAATGCATGTGAATTTCAAGCCACATAATGTTCATAATGTTCTGAGCTGTCAGCACAGAGCCCGACGCAGGGCTCGAACTCACGGACCGCGAGATCACGACCTGAGCCGAAGTCGGACGCTTAACTGACTGAGCCACCCGGGCGCTCCAAAATGTTTTAAAGACATAGTGTCAAGAACACAGTTTTGTTTGTTTTTACAAAGTGAAAAATGACTTTTCCCTAGGAGTTCATAAACTTCAGTATACCTGTGTACACACTGATGTTATCTTTTTAATTTTTAAATTTACTTATTTTGAGAGAGAGTGAGCGAGAGAGAGAGCACACAAGCAGGGAGGGAGCAAAGAGGGAGGGAGAGAATCTCAAGCATGCTCTGCACTGTCAGTGCAAAGCCTGATGAAGGGCTCAAACTCACAAACCATGAGATCATGACCTGAGCCAAAGTCAGATGCTTAACCAACTGAGCCACCCAGGCACCTTCACATTGACTTATGTTCCACCAAACAGCAACAGAAAAGTATGAGGCTAAAGGCTAGGTCTGAAACAGCTTATATGTTAATTAATCCTAGATATAGTTCTATCAATGGGAAAGCTAAGTAGAAAAAAATGTCAAGCCTCAGGGGTGCATCTGGGTAGCTCAGTCAGTTAAGTGTCCAACTCTTGATTTTGGCTCCGGTCATGATCTCACGGTTCATGGTTCAAGTCCCACACCTTTCAGTGCAGAACCTGCTTGGCATTCTCTCTCCCTCTCTCTGTTTGGGATTCTCTCTCCTTCTCTCTCTGTCCCTGCTCTGCTCTCTCGTGTGCGTTCTCTCTCAAAAATAAACATTAAAAAAAAGTCAAGGGCACCTGGGTGGCTCAGTCGGTTAAGTGTCCGACTTTGGCTCAAATCATAATTTCACAGTTCATGAGTCCGAGCCCTGCATCAGGCTCTGTGCTGACAGCTCAGATCCTGGAGCATGCTTTGGATTCTGTCTCCCTTTCTCTCATCCCCTCCCCCACTCACATTCTGTCTCTCTCAAAAATAAACAGACGTTAAAAAAAAGTCAAGCCTCTTCTAAATTTTCTTAAAAATACAGAAAACAGGAAATGAAGCAAATGGTCCTTATTTGTTTGAAAACAATAATGTGTATATTTAATATAACTAAAATTTATGAGTCCACAACATATATCCTCTCCCCAAAGAAGAAGACTTTAAGATTTCCTGGGGAAATCATCAGAATGGATCAAATTTGATGGTACTCTGAAGAATACTCACACCAAGTTTGCCAAGACGAATACCCCACTGAGCATCAGTACTGAGTTCACGGAACTTAAGCTCTGTTTCTATTTCCTGATAGAGGCTGGCCAGCAGAGAGCCCACCTGAGATATTGCCTAAAAAATTAAAATAGAATTAAAATTCAATCACAATAGAATATGTTCTAACACCTTTTGGATGAAACCCAACAATAAAAATCATAACCTTTCTTTGTGATAACAGTGTGGAATATTACATATTGCTTCATACACACAGTCATTATTGATATAATAGGTCATTCAGCTTTTATTATGATGCCATAAATGTAGTCTGGCTTTTCTTCAAAGAAAAGGCCAAATTTTGGTTATCCTGAAAATAAAATCCCCACAAAAGGCAAATTTTAAAACAAACATCAAAGAGAGATTCTGCATCTGCTAACCTTGTCCAACAAAAAAGACCTGGCTCGTGGGTCTAAGGTTTCAAATACACTTCAGATATAGTAAATGTAAGAAATGAAGGTCTATGGCCACATACAGATTTAAGAAATAAAAAATATCCTAATTCTTTGGGTTGAGCAGTGCTTATGACCTGCATATACATTCACTGGTGTGTCAGTAGTCAAGGAAAAGCTGTTAGAAAACAAGAGAGTTTGCTCCACATTTCTTCTGCTAAATCATTAAGTGGCAAAGCCAACTTCATTTTTTCCCCTAAATCTCTTCATAAAGAAATGAAGCTGTGCTTGCTCAGGCCATACCAAAATTTTGTCGTAATTCTGCCACGCTTTATCTATGAGCTTCCAGAGATTTTCAAACACTTCTTTTTGGGGTAACAGAGTGCAGTAACCCAATGCCAAGTCAAGATCCACCAGGCGACAATTAAATACCTATTGGAAGAAAGCATCAAGAGAAGGACATTCTTTACAATCAAAATAGAATTTGGTCTCTGAATGCTTATTTGTTATCAAATTTGTTATCAAATATAACCCCTAGGAATAAGAAGAATAAGAAAGAAAGAAAGAATAAGTTTCGTGAAAAGTGATTTAGAGTAACTTGGTTCCAACTTGTATGCTTAGTTTTAATATCCTTTATCATTATCATAAACTTAAGGAAACAACTTGGACAGGTTGTATATAGCACAGAACCCTTACCTTCTTCTCCCTGACAATCCCATCACTTCTCTTTAAGCCCCAATATGCCCTCCCCATCCTCATTCTTATCCTGAGATATCAAAAGCAACTAGAAGAGAGAAAAGGAAAAAAAAAAAAAAAAAGAGAGAGAGAGAGAGAGAGAGAGAGAGAGAGCAGCTTACCAAGAACGGATACTCACTTTGTGCAACAGTGTTGTAGCATTTCCCCTGATAAATGTAACAGCTTTCTCTTTCAGTTCCATAACAACATGCCTTGATTTAACTAATGTGGCCTCTCCAAACAACTTTTAGAAAAGAACAAAAGAATTGTTAGGTCTACTTCTATCTATGTGTCATTTTGAAAACTCTTCTTAAATATTAAGGAACTTTGAAAATTCATCATTATATGCAAAATGTGCTGGCATTTAATCTATGATGACAGAATGCTGCAGCTGAGGGGGGAACTGACTGGGAAGGCACAAAAAGGAACCTTTTCAAATATTCTATACCTTGACTGTGCTGTTGGTGACATGGTGAATACACTGTTGACAGACTTAAAATGTGCAATTTTGAAAGCAATACTTTACTTAAAGTTAATTTTGGGGCACCTGGGTGGCTTAGTTGGTTAAGCATCTAACTCTTGAATTCGGCTCAGATCAGGGTCATGGGATTGAGCTCCACATCAGATTCTGTGCTGAATGCAGAGCCTGCTTAAGATTCTTTCTCTCTCCCTCTCTCTGTCCCTCCCTCCACACTTGCACACTCCCCGTCTTTCAAAAAAAAAATGTATATATATATATATATATATATATATATATATATATATATATAAAAAGATAACGTTAATTTTGTAAAAAATTGTTATTTAACAAATATAAACAGAATAGTAGAAGTGAATGCAATTCTGTGATTAGCTTCATAAGCAAGTTATCAACAGGTACTTTGCCTTCTAGAATCTTTTCAATGATGCTGTCAGGTAATAATTATAATAATTTAGGCTACAGTAAAACAAACAACAGATAGGGTTTTGACCTAATGTATTCACTGGGTTGGGAGTAAGAAGACATATCACTGCAACTTAAAACCTCAACTGAATGATTTCACCTCCCTCAGTCTGCCTCCTCATTTGCAAAATGGAGACTCTCAGGGCTGTTGTCAAGACTGAATATGAAAAGTATGCAAGTACCTTGAACCACACCTGAATCTCAGATGCTCAACACATGTTTCCTAAATCTGACAAATTATCAATTTCCTTGTTCCAGAGCCAAGTGGGAAAATGTGGACTCCAAATCCCTTTGTTTGGTGGTGTATTTGTATCTATATTCCTCCAAAGTGAAAGCATTTGTTCTCAGAACTATACCTTTCCACTCAGGCTGGCATCCATGAAGCTTGATACAGAGTGCTGAAGACAGGTACCAAATGAACCAATGACAAATCTTAGGGCCAGTTCCCACTGGCTAGATTCTTGCAGGTTCTGGAGCAATGCCGAGATGGAATTTATAATAGGTAAAATGAGGTTGTCTCCTGTGAAGTGATAAAAGTACTTCATTTCAGTAAAAGTATTTTAATATTTAGATTTTTCAAAGAAATAAAGATCATAATTATTGAAAAACTGTTTTCAGGGACAGCCAATGTTTTCAATGTAGATAACTATCATAAAATTCTTTTTTTTTCTTTTTTTTCTTTTTTTTAACGTTTATTTATTTTTGAGACAGAGAGAGACAGAGCATGAACGGGGGAGGGTCAGAGAGAGGGAGACACAGAATCCGAAACAGGCTCCAGGCTCTGAGCGGTCAGCACAGAGCCCAATGCGGGGCCCGAACCCATGGACCGCGAGATCATGACCTGAGCCGAAGTCGGCCGCTTAACCGACTGAGCCACCCAGGCACCCCTAAAATTGGTTCTTAAAGCTAGTAAATGAGAGAATTAACACGGACTTTATTTAAACCAGAAAATAACTAAGTTTGACGATAACTGATCTATTTTCAGATGCTTAAGTCATTAGCTGGAAAAAAAGCAAAAAACAAAAAACCACTTCTCCGTGGGGAAAACCAAAATTTATGAACAGATTCATAAGTTAATGTTCCAAGCCAATGACAGTCTCTTGACCTTCTGGAAGAGTAACACTGTAATAGTCATAATTAAGTACATCAAGAACATTAAGTCAGACTTATATTCAAGATTGCAAGGAATTTCTGTTTTTCTGTTATTTATAAAATTGTAATACAATAATGTATATTTCTGATGTCAAGTACCTTCATCAATAGAACGGTATGGTAAACTTGTAGAATCCAAGGGATGTCTCTTGCTTTCTACAAAAAAGAGTGAAATATGTTAACAGTAAATAAAACAACTTGCTTGTAGACCACATATTCCAAGAAATATTTAAATATTATGCTATTAACAAATAATGTTCTAAAATAATCTACTTTAAAAAAAAAAAAGAGCACTTAAGTACATACAGAAAAATACATACGTTAAGTGTACAACTTGATGAAGTGAATACATTCACGTCCCAGAACCCAAACCAAGAAATAGAACCTTACCAGTACCCGAAACCCTCTCTTCCCCCTTTCCAGTCATTATCCACCCTCGAGAGTAACCATTCCCCTGACTTCGGACAGCACAGCTTCTTTATAGCCTGTCCTTGCACTTCACGTGAACGAAATCATATAGTATGACGTGTTCTTTTGTATTTGGCTTCTTTTGGTCAGCGCTGTGCCGGCGAGATTCACCATATTCCCATGTGCAGTCCTAGTTCCAAACCTCCACGCTTTAAAACTTGCATAAAGCAGAAATACATAGAAAATAACAACACAAGTGACATTTACCAGCCAGAGGCAGAAGTGACGCAATCATTTCATAGATAACAGGCAGCACCATCTGTGACTCCAGAACTATCCCATCTTCACTGAAGAAGTCACTGTAAGACCACTCTTCATATGGATCTTTTTGAGTTCCAAAGGAAGTCTAAATACCAAATCACAGAAAAGACACAAGTAAATACACTCCAAAACACAAATACCATCTTCACTAAGCAGAACCCAGAATCAGATGTACTAGAGCCAAACGCAGTTTGGATGGTCAAATACAACTGTGTAGTCTGCTTCCTCTGGGTAGTCTGTGGCTTATGATAATGCCATTTTAAATTAAACCGTTACTCTAAGATAAGGACAATGTCCAGAGATGCCTTTTTTGAGGCCCAACATTTCAAAAGATAGGGCAACTTAAAGCCAATAAATGTCACTGAAAAAGAGGTTTCATGCCCTTGAGTTTTCCGGTCTAGAGTAAGAAAACACAAGAGGTAGGGGCACCTGGGTGGCTCAGACAGTTAAGTGTCTAACTTCAGCTCAGGTCACGATCTCATGGTCCATGAGTTTGAGCCTTGCGTCTTGCTCTATGCTGACAGCTCAGAGCCTGGAGCCTGCTTCGGATTCTTTGTCTCCCCCGTCTCTCTGCCCCTACCCTGCTCTCTCTCTCTCAAAAATAAACATTAAAAAAATAAAAAAATAAATTTAAAAAACCCACAAGAGGTAGATTTGATATTTTTATAAACTATACAAGTGATTTAAAAGTGGTTCATAATGGGCGGGCAGGGATTTGGTTTAAGGAAAAGAAATTTAAAGGCAATTTACTTTCATTAGAATTCCACAGTCATCCATGTGGCACTGTCTGGAAAGCTCTACTGCCGTTAATGTAGATTTACACAGTTCTAAAGCATCTAGCAAAAAATCTGAAAGAAAATGGAGAAAAATCATTACACTAATATTCCACGTGTTTGGAAGAATGAAAACAATCTTTTAATAATTACCATTCAAATTTTAAAGAAGGCCACAAGATAGAACGGTTTCCACACAGCTCTGACTACCCTAAATAATGCAGTTTAAATTTTTACAGAAGCTTGGCCTAGATGTAACCTCGTATGTGGAGAGGCAAGGAACTTCACAATCCCATCAAAGTGATTATTATCAACAGTTGGAAATGACATTGTTAATATCTGTAAATATTTTGAAACAATAATCCCCATGGAGAATCAATTACGACTGGCTCTTTGTACAACAGAGAGAACGATCTTTTGTCTTTATGGCAATGTCCAACTGTGAAGAGACAGCACGTGGGAGATCCGTGTGAAATGAGACACAGAACACAAAACTATATTATACACCCCGTCACCTGGGCTGCAGATGGTGGCAGCTTGGCAAGCTAGAGCATGTATTTCAGAAGGAAGATTGAGGCCCGCGGGTGTTGCCATTGGAATGTCATTAGCCAACATGTGACAAAGCTTCTGACACGTCAAAAACAGCAACTTCCCAGTGTCGGCATTGCGGTGATACTTAAACAAGTCTCTGGAAAAAAGGAAGTGTCAAAAGTGAGAATACTCGGAGCAAAAGCAAATGCATTTGCCTTTCTTGGATTAATAAATAAACACCACCTCTTTAAAAAGGGGCGCCCGGCTGGCTCAGTTACATGTCTGACCGTGGCTCAAGTCATGATCTCGTGGCTCATGAGTTCGAGCCCCGCACTGGGCTGTGTGATAACAGCTCAGAGCCTTGAGCCTGCTTCAGATTGTGTGTGTCTCTCTCTCTGCCCCCGACTCACGCTCTGTCTCTCTCTCTCAAAAATAAACATACATTGGGGTGGCTGGATGGCTCAGTCGGTTAAGGGTCCGACTCTTGGTTTCAGCTTAGGTCATGATCTCACAGTTGGTGGGTTCGAGCCCTGCATCGGACTCTGTGTTGACAGTGTGGAGCCTGCTTAGGATTCTCTCTTTCCCTCTCTTTCTCTGCCCCTCCGCTGTTAGTGCTCTCTCTCGCTCTCAAAGTAAATAAATAAACTTCAAAAATAATGAAAATAAACACTAAAAAATAAATAAAAAATAAAATCTCTTTAAAAATGTTTTTATGCCATCTAATGTGCTTTGTCTTTTAACTTATTTGGGATATTATTAACTGTCAGAGGGCAAGGCAACCTAAATTCCATGGTTAGGTTACCTAACGACTCACATCATGTGAGTTACCTGCCTGCTATGCTACCATTTTGTGACCTAAACTAGGCTCCGAGGGCGAGAAACCAAGAATGATATCCATGCAAATGAAAAGGTCACTGGCCTAACCCTATTACCAAAGAAGTCAAGGAAGCACGTGTTCCTTTCAGACAAGCTATGTGTGCACGGGGCCGGGGCTCACCTGCATCTTCTCAGCGCTGCTTCCAGGTTCCCATGGTTTAAGGCTCTCAAGGTCAGCTCGGCCTCCCGCTCTTGTGTGGACAAGTGCAGGGCCAGCGCCTGTCTGTGCAGCTTGGACTTGGTGCTCGGGCTCTTGTCCTCGGCAGCTGGAGGCTCTGCAGAGCTCTGGGATTTGTGTTTGGTCTGTGTGACTTCGTGAGCTCTGATGTACTGTTCACGGAGCTCTGAGACCAGGGCACTGTTGCTGTAATCTCCAAAGGACAGGAAGACCTCGAAGTTCTCCTAGGAAGGCAAACAGGACAGCGTGCCTCATGTGCTCACTTCATCTGTTGTTAAAAACCACTGGTGAGTCTCAAATCTCTCCTTATTCTCCCTCAAAGACAACTCCCATGTTAATTAAGAATTTAAGACTTTATATTTCAAGTTATGAAAATAATACTATAATAAGTTTGAAAAACAGGAAAAACCATTTTAACCCAAGGATTTTTTTCTTTTCCTTGTTTATTTTAAATTTTTTTTTTTTTAACGTTTATTTATTTTTGAGACAGAGAGAGACAGAGCATGAACGGCAGAGGGGCAGAGAGAGAGGAAGACACAGAATCGGAAGCAGGCTCCAGGATCTGAGCCATCAGCCCAGAGCCCGACGCGGGGCTCGAACTCACGGACCGCGAGATCGTGACCTGAGCCGAAGTCGGACGCTCAACCGACTGAGCCACCCAGGCGCCCCACAATGTTTATTTTTAAGAGAGAGAGAGAGAGAGAGAGAGAGAGAGCGAGAGCAAGGGAGGGGCAGAGAGGGAGACAGATAATCCAAAGCGGGCTGCACATTGACAGCCGACAGCCTGATGCGGGGCTTGAACTCATAAACCGCCAGATCACGACCTGAGCCGAAGTCAGACGCTTTAACCAACTGAGTCACCAAGGCGCCCCTTAACCCAGGATTTTCTAAATGTCAGCACTATTGACACCATTTCTTGGTGTCAGATCATTCTTTATTGTGGGGGAATCCTTGAATAGCAAAAGTGACAGAATTAAGTATTAGGTTTGGGTGACTGAAGAAACCAGCTTTGCTCTTTTTTGTAATAATTCCTTTTGGCTGCTAACTCCAGACTTAGAATTTATTTTTCTTACCAGATTAAAAAAAATCCCCCTGAGGCCCAGGGAAGGATACCAAGAGGCAGTGAGATCACCTTCTTCTCCCCCTCTTCTTCTGGCTCTCCTCCCTCTCTTCTTTTCTTTCCCCTTCTTCTATTTTTTTTAAGTAATCTCTACACTTAACATAGGGCTCAAACTTACGATCCCAAGATCAAGTCACGTGCTCTTCTAACTGAACCAGTCAGGTGCCCCCTAGACCTTCTGTTTTGATGCAGTACTCTACAGCAAGGTTTCTCAATCTTGCCAGATCCTCTGTTGTGAGGGCTGTCCTGTGCACTGTAGCAGCATCCCTGGCCTCTACCTGCTAGATGCCACTAGCACCCTCCTTCTACCACTCGTGACAATCAAAAACTATCAAAACTCCCTTCACAGTGCCAAGTACTCCCTGGGAGCAAACACACCTGAGCTGAGAACTGGTTATCCTAATAAGCAGTGACCATTTTCTTGGTCTTTCTTTTCAGTTTTCTTCACCAGCATTTTGTGGCTACACGGGTAATTTCATATGTTACCTTCTCCAGTTAACACTATGGCATTTCTCCTTTCTCCTGTCATTACACAGACTTCACAAATATTATTTTGGATGCCTGCATAACTTAATCTATGGTGCAGTTATTTATAAAATGTAAAATTTTGAAACTGAGGCTTTTCCCCAAAAAATATTAGTTATCTTTCCCAAAGGGGATGCATCATGTAGAAATACTTATTTATAAAAATAAATAGAATGTTTACTGCAGATAAGTTGTGGAAGACTTTATTCATTATGTGTCACAATTCCCTCTTTATTAGGAACCACAGAAATGTTTATGCTTATAACCACAGACTATCTCTAGAAAAATACACAAGAAACTGGCAACAGCAGTTGCATCTAATGTGGGCAACTGGATAGCTGGAATATCAGGGTAGGAGGAAGACTTGTTTTTCACTATATATTCTTTCAAACTTTTTTTTTTTTGTCAAAGAGTTAATTCCTTATTGTTTACAACATGCAGTACAGAATTTTAGTAAGTTTATTTTTTATTGTGGTAAAATATACATAAAATTCACCATTTTAACCATTTTAAAGCCTTTTGAATTATGTAGCATCCATGTATAATCTAGTCAAAGATAAATATACAAGTGATTAAACCAAGAAGTTTCTCTTTTCAATGTGCATCTTTTTCCCAAGGAATGTAGCTTCTGTGTGTAGTCAATATAGCTCATGATTTTTCAAGAAGATATATATATGTTTTTAACGTTTTATTTTTGAAAAAACACAAGCTGGGGAGGGGCAGAGAACCCAAGGTGGGGCTTGAACTCACAAACAGTGACATCATGACCTGAGCCAAAATCGAACGTTTAATCGACTGAGTCACCCAGGTGCTCCCAAGGATATATATTTTTTTATTTTCAGTAATCTTATTTTAACTATTTATTGCTGCTGAGGCAGTACTAAGTAGAATAAGCAAGGGTACTGAGGTCAGACACATGGGGTCCGAGTAGCGGGTTCAGGTGATGAGCTCACCATGTTCACTGCAGCATTACTCACAACAGCCAAAAAGAAAAAACAACTTAAGTGTCTATCAACAGAGGAATAAACAAAATGTGGTCCACTCCTACAATGGAACATGAGTCAGGTGTTAAAGGAATGAAGCACTGACACCTGATACACGGAGGAACTTTGAAAACATGCTGAGAGAAGCCAGACACAATGAGAT
Organism: Panthera tigris; assembly: GCF_018350195.1. NCBI lineage: Eukaryota > Metazoa > Chordata > Mammalia > Carnivora > Felidae > Panthera > Panthera tigris. The sequence goes on from NC_056671.1 coordinate 6,935,919, forward strand.
AAATATTGTAGGATTCCACTTACAAGAAATCTATAGAAAGGCAAATTCAGAGAAAGTAGATCAAAGGTTTCCAGGGGTTGGAACGGGGGGTTACTGCTTAATGGGTAAAAATGGGTAAAATGCATAAAAAGTTTCTGCTTGAGGGGACGAAAAGTAGATGGTGGTGAAGGTCACAACATTGTAAGTGTAATTAATGCCATTGAACTATATATTGAAAAATGGGTAAAATGGCAAATTTTACATTGTTACCACAATTATGAAAAATTATTAATATACCAAAAGCACTGAATTATACACTTTAAATAGATGAACAGTATGGTATGTGAATTACATCTCCATAAAATTGTTTTTTCCTTTTACTTTTAAATTTTTATTTATTTTTGACAGAGAAAACGCATATGTTTGTGAGGGTGGAGTAGAGAGGGAGGGAGAGAGTCCTAAGCAGGCTCCCTGCTGTCAGTGAAGAGCCTGGGGCTCAATCTCACGAGATCTCAAACTGTGTGACCAATGTCCCAAGCTGTGACGGTGAGACCATGACCTGAGCCAAAATCAAGAGTCCGATGCTTAACCGACTGAGCCACCAAGGCACCCCAGGTTGTTTTACAAATGAGAGAAAAAAAGGAAAACCAGTACGCTGTAACTACAATTCCCGAAGGCTTGGGGCACCTGGGTGGCTCAGCTGGTTGAGCATCCAACTTGGGATCAGGTCATAATATCATGGTTTGTGGGTTTGAGCCCCACATCGGGCTCCCTGCTATCAGTGCAGAGCCAGCTTCAGATCCCCTGTCCCCTTCTCTTTCTGCCTCTCCCTCACTTGCACTTTCTCTCTCAAAAAACATTAAAAAAAAAAAATAACAAAATAAAATTATTGAAGACCAGTACAGAAAGTTTGAAGGATGGACTGATCATCCATGTCAAATGCAGTGATAAGTAACATAATCAGTAAAGTAATAATGTTCAACATAACTTAACGTCTTTACCTGTAAGCTAGCAACAGCTTTAAATTGTTTCAGGATTTCTTCACATTCATCCTTCTTCTGCAGATTGTCTGTAATTAAATTTTTTTAAGTTATAGTAGACATCCAAATTCCCCTATTATTAGATTTTTTTTTTTTTTTTTTTTTTAAGTAGGCTCCATGCCCAATGTGGGGCTTGAACTCAAGACCCTGAGATCAAAAGTCACATGCTCCACCGACTGAGATAGCCAGGTGCCCCTTATCAGGGTTTTTTTAAAGCTAATGTTTTAACTGGCTATGGGTCTTTTATCTCAAGTCTTCAGTAGTTCTTTTCAGAAGCTGAGGTAAGAGAATTTAAGTACAAAAAATCTATTCTTTCTGAAGATAGAAAAGAGCAGCTTATGGGTTACAAGAGAAATGGCAGTATTCTGAAATAAATTTTAGCTTTTTTCCCCCCAAGAGTTACTTTGTTAATGTTTTACTTAAGTTCAAGTTTAAACAGGTTTTTGCCTGACCACGACCAAACGATAAGTGAGAAATCTGAGCAGTAAGTGCAAGGCACCAAAGAAATCCAATCTAGCCTCAAAAAGCTTACTGAAGCATATAAACAAATGGTCAGGTGATTTTAGAGGTTTCTGTTTTTACACTACTAATCAAAAGAATAAAGGAAGGAAGACTTTTCATGAGGAAAAATGGGTGGGGTCAATGAAGACAAAGCAAGAAAAAACAAGGATAAGGACAAGGGCTGTCACTGATGCTCCTTTCTGGAAAGGGCAAGCTTAGGAACAAAACCAAGATGAAGGCACAAAGGTAGAATGTACCTTTCTGGATGTCACATAGCATTTTAAGAATGTCTACGGATGTCTTCGCTACAGACATTCTCCAGGCCTTGTCCTTAAAAGGAAAATAGAAAATAAAACATATTTCTTTTATTCGTACTTTTTATTCACTCTTTTATTCACTACTAGTGAAGTACACATACAAACAAATACACAAAAGCCATGAAATCAGAAAAAAAAAAACAAAACAAACAGTAAAATGACTGAAAAAAAATGAGAGGTCAGTCATCACAGGGAGTCAAGCCGCTGAGAAATGGATAATTGAATCGCATAGAATGTAAACATGAAAAACACTGGTACGAACGCTTGGATATATGATTTAGAAATACCATAGAGCAGGCAAATCCCCAAATCACACCTTTCAGCTACACTATTTTTTTTACATATGTAATGTTTTTTTTTTTTATTTTTGAGAGAGAGAGAGAGACAGCCACTCAGGCACCCCTCAGCTACACTGTAATTAATCGTCACTTGGGTTTTGTTTTTTAAATAGTTTTTATTGGACAAAACATTCAGAAAAGCTCTCTGGAAAAGTTAAAAAGAACTGAACTTGTTTAAGCCCAGAGAATCAAAGTCTAAGAAATAATCATTATCTTCAAGACTGAAAAAGATTTGAGGCACCTGGGTGGCTCAGTTGGTTGAACGTCTGACTTCGGCTCAGGCTATGATCTCACAGTTGTGAGTTCGAGCCCCGCGTTGGTCGGGCTCTGTGCTGACAGCTCGGAGCCTGGAGCCAGCTTCAGATTCTGTGTCTCCCTCTCTCTCTGCCCCTCCCCAACTAGCACTCTCTCTCTCAAGAAAATAAACACTAGGGGCGCCTGGGTGGCGCAGTCGGTTAAGCATCCGACTTCAGCCAGGTCACGATCTCGCGGTCCGTGAGTTCGAGCCCCGCGTCAGGCTCTGGGCTGATGGCTCGGAGCCTGGAGCCTGTTTCCGATTCTGTGTCTCCCTCTCTCTCTGCCCCTCCCCCGTTCATGCTCTGTCTCTCTCTGTCCCAAAAATAAATAAAAAACGTTGAAAAAAAAATTAAAAAAAAAAAAAAAAGAAAGAAAATAAACACTAAAAAAAAAAGGACTGAAAAAGATGAAAACAAACAAAAAGACAAGAAAAATCAAAGGAGGAAAAGCTTTAATTGAAGACATGATGTATGTGAAATGCTTAGCAAGTGCAAGGTCCACACAAAGTACTCAAGTATTTCCACTCTGGGGCGCAGTCCGAGCTGGTGGTTAAGAACACAGACTTTGGTATCAGATGGTTTGAGGTGAGGTTCTGCCACTTTCTAATAACGCCGGGAAAGTCACTCATCTTAAAATGTTAGTTTCTGAACTTAATCTATAAGGAGCTGACAACAGGAACCATCTCAGAATGTTGTTGTGAAGAGGAAAGTGGACAATTCATTTAACCTATTTAACCTAAGCCCCCAGCATTATAACAGTATAACAAATATTAGATACCAAAATAACCAAACTTATTTCCCTAAAGGTAAAAAATTACTAAAGTGGACTGCTGACACAGGATGGGGGATAAACGGTAAAAAAAACCCTCAACTGTCCTGAAAAAATTAGGTATTTGGTTCCTCATCTCTCTCAAGAAGTGAAGTGGCTCTTTTAAAATTGTTTCTAAGTTCAACATTCTAAGATTATTGAGATTTACATGGGTTCTGTGGCTGACATTATTTGATAGTAATGACTATGTCCTATACAACACAAAATACTTTATATTGCATGGCTTTATGGAAAACCCTTTGTGTACAACAACTAGTTCAATTAATCCTGGTTTGTAGATCCTTGATTATTCAGTGTGGGCTCAAGCCACTGCTCCGAGGCAGCCATATGTGGTTCTTTTCTATGTAGTGAATTTACACAGGGATTTTTACATTAGAACATTCTAGCAATGAGAAGAGCAGATATTCATATTTTGCTTATCCATCTTTTCTATCCTGTTGATTAATATCCATAAATATTGGATTTATCTATATTTTATTTAGTGAAAATCTCACCTCTTTAGAATCATCCGGTTCTTCTTGTAATGCCAGTCGTGCCCATAAGATTACCCGTTCTGCAGTTTTCTCCGCTTGAGCAGGAGGCAAAGACCTCAACAGAAGCACACAGTCTTCACCCTTTAACAGTGTTTGAAAGGAAGAAAAGTGTAAAGGACAGTTTGGAAAGTTTGGACTTACCTCTTCCTTTTCTATTTAAAGGTGAAAAGACGTCAATTAAAAAAACAGAATATAGTCTGATGTTTCAAAAATTTTGCTAATTCTGGTTTTGACAACAGCAAACAAAAAGATAAAATTAAAATACAAACCTTTGTATGTTGTGACTCTTAAGTATGCTCATGTTATCAAATTATATCAAAATAAAGACAGTTAAAATACAAAAAAAAAAAAAAGAACATCCTACTCTGGAATCAAAGGGTCCTACAGCGTATATAAAACATGAGTCTATGTTTCATAACAACGAAATAGTATGAAAGCCCAACAGCCAGTCACTAAATACTTTTTAAAGAACCTACAGTTATGAAAAATGTGGCCAATCTAACATCCAATATTTTCATCTTGGTGTAACTTTCTTTTGTGCTAATCTAGTCAGATAATTTGATTGATATGAGCTTTTACAGATTTAGTTGACAAAGAAATCTAAGAAAGGATAATATAAAACTCATACCTGTTCTCTATCCATCAGGTCAATAATCTTTAGACTATAAATTTCATCATCAGGTAACATATACGCTTGGGCCACCTTCAAAGCATCTTCTAAAGAAGATGGGACATCTTGTTTGAGAATATATCTGACCACCCTCTGAAACAGAGACAATATACAATATATACTTTCTTCGTCATGAAATCTCAGAGAACCCAGAAATCCTTTGCTCGTAAGGGCACAGTACTCATCAAATTAAAATCAAGCAGCAGAAAACAAAGCTGTGTGAAAAATTAAAACATGATTTATATTCTGAATTTTATGACAGTCCTGTCTACCTTCTTCCCCATCGCCCAGCTTTATTGGGGTATATGTGACAAATAAATGTTGCGTATACTTCAGGTGTACAACTTGATGATCTGATACACTCCTTTTGGAAAGGTCTTCCTTTATTTTTTTAAGTAATTTCTACACATAACATGAGGTTCAAACTTACAACCCTTAGGTCAAGAGTCACATGCTCCACTGACTGAGCCAGCCAGATACCCCTGAAGATCCTACTCACATTCTGTCTAACAAAAGGAAAGTAGTGAGGAACCTAGCCCTATGAGCTTTTAAGAATATAAAGTCCTCGTTACATTTTCCAAGTTGCTTTCAACATGGAACAGAGGAGTTAAAAGACTCTTCAACTATTATACTTACCATGATTTCCTTGTTTAAGAGATTCACCTCCCTTATTCCATAACCTCGTAAAAGTTTTTTCATCTCCATTAGTTTATAACTTTCCTGCAATAACTTGACCCTAAAAGGAAATTGTTGATATTAACATGGATTGTATTTTTTTAATGAAATAATAAGGGACACAGTAAAGGAAAGAAAACCATAAATAGATGTCAAGTGAAAACATGAGGTTTATCCAACACCAAAACAACTATTTGGGAGACTGTCATCTTACTTGGGATGGTCCATCTCTAAATGCTGTCTCACCAGCTGCTCCACAGCCACGCTCCAGGGAACCACCGCAGCGTACATGATCTTAAGCACAGCATCAAATATGAGCTACAAAGATACACACACACCAGTCATGAAGAGGCCTCAGATTTATGTCTCATGCAAATTAATGACACTGTCTAATCTACAGTAGATGTCTTATATCCACTGTGCAGTACTCTGAGAATATTCCCTCTGATTGCAAAAATACATATTTCTTCCAGTTTTCACACATAAAGTACAATTTTATTATTTAGAAAAACTCAGAAAAATATTTTCTCTGCTGAAAGTTAAATCATATACCTCTATTCCTACAGACTCCAGTCTCTTTAAAAATATTTTTCAGGATTTTATTCATATTTTTATAATGGTGTCCAGTAACAGTGAGAAGCCAAAATAAAAAATGTTTCAAAAAAAAAAATGTTTCCATGTTTGTATTATCATAGAAAAGCCTAGAAATATATGCATCCCATCATCCACGATAGTTCTTCTAAGAACGGGATGAGAAAGTTTTTACTTTTTATAATTAAAGAAAATGGAATTTTGGTTTTTTTTTTTTTCTTTTTTTTAAATTCTTTTTCCAAACCTCAGAAATTCTCCTTAGCAAATATTGTGTTGCAGGGCACCTGGGTGGCTTAGTTGGCTAAGCGTCCAACTTTGGGTCAGGTCATGATCTCATGGTTTGTGAGTTTGAGCCCTGCATTGGGCTCTATGCTGACAGCTCAGAGCCTGGAACCTGCTTCAGATTCTGTGTCTTCCTCTCTCTGCCCCTCCCCCACTCATGCTCTGTCTTTGTCTCTCAAAAATAAATACACATTAAAGAAAAAAAATTTTTATTTTTACTTATTTATTTATTTATTTATTTATTTTAACGTTTATTTATTTTTGAGACAGAGAGAAACAGAGCATGAACGGGGTGAGGGTCAGAGAGAGGGAGACCCAGAACCCGAAGCAGGCTCCAGGCTCTGAGCTGTCAGCACAGAGTCTGATGCGGGGCTCGAACTCACAGACCGCGAGATCATGACCTGAGCTGAAGTCGGCCGCTTAACCGACTGAGCCACCCAGGCGCCCTGAAAAAAATTTTTTAAACAAATATGTGTTGCTTTTGTGATTAGAGAAAAAGTTTTAAGACAAGATGCAACGCTCAAAAGGAAAATCTGCACGGTCACGACGTACTTACATCTGTGTCAGATAAACATCCTATTACTGCCATGGCTTTTGCTTCCCATGCAGTTTCAAAGAGTGAGGTGGACTTTGAACTACATCTCTTCAATAAATCCTAAAAGGGGATAAACATATATACTTTTTTATTTAAAACTCTCACATACACAAAAAGTAAAACACAGAGATAAATAGCTTTTATGGACATGAAAAAAAAACAAACACAAAAACTACTTAGCCATGAATGTTAAACAATACTCGAGAAAGACAAAATTGCCAAAGCCTTGGCCTTTAGTTTTATATGGTACAGAAAACTTAAGAAGGAAACATTCTTGAAGAATTTACAAATAAGATTATTGCAGCTTATTAATGTGTGAAAATAATTGCTAACATTTATTGAGCTTATGCTCCTATTATTTCACAATAACAATTTGGAGGAATAATTAATTATATTATCCCATTTTGCCCAAGGTTACCATCGATCAGTGGCAGTTATCCCACATAACCTTGCCAATACAACATGCTGCATAAATCCTAATGGTAAAGTATGACATTTCTTAAAGGTTAAATGTTTAATATAATGACACATTGCACAGAGGCAAGGAAAAAAGACTAGATCTAAAGAAGTTACCTCTATGTAGAGCAGGAGAAGTTCCTCCTCTTGCAAGCCATGTTCCCTCATGTAAACTCTTATAAACTTCTCTAAGATGGAAGGAATCAGCTCTGGGGCTAACACTTTATCAAACATCCGGAACACAATGGTGGTTGTATTCTCCTGGATGCCAAAAGAAAGATGGTATAGATGCAAGCTCTAGCCATAGTGGCTGTGATTAAAAACTAATAATACTTCTGATAAGTCTAGACTTTTACCTTCTCAAAATCAGAGAGGGCCAGTTTGCAGTTGTATTTCCTATGCAATGTGATCAACTCCTGCAAGTTATTTACCAAAGTCCTTAACTGACATACTTCCTCTGTGTTTTGATAATCCTTCTAAAACAGAAGTGTGAAAAGGAAATATACAAAAAGTCAGAATTATTTCAGATAAGGAGTGCCTGGGTACCTCAGTCGGTTAAGTGTCTCACTCTTGGTTTTGGCTCAGGTCATAATCTTATGGCTTCGTGGTTTGAGCCCCACACTGGGCTCTGCACTGGCCATGTGGAGCCTGCTTGGGATTCTCTCTCCCTCTCTCTCTCTCTCTGCCCCTCCCCACTTGTGGTGTCTCTGTCTCTCTCAAAATAAATAAATAAACTTAAAAAAAAAAAAAGAATTATTTCATATAAAATAAGAATTGGCCATGATTATGGTCTTAAGGGGAAATCTGCACCTAATACCTTTAAATTTTGTAGAATTTTGACTCATACACTAGTACAAATTGACAGATCAGAATCCAACAGAAATCTAAAAGCAATTTTCCCTCTCAAAAAAAATACACAGAAAAACTTCAATGTTAGTGTAATTTTTTTAAATGTTTTATTTTTATTTTGTTTTAAGATTTGTTTTTAAGCAATCTCTACACTCAACATGGGGTTGAACCTACAACCCAGAGATCAAGAGCGCACGCTCCACCGACTGAGCCACCCCTGAATGCTAGTGTAATATTTTTATACTTAAGTATAAAAACATCATTTCGATGGCCCTCAATATCCCCTCTATACAGATCAAGATCACATATAAAATTGTAACATTTCCTAAACTTATATACAAGAACACAATTTTCACTATTGATAAAAGACAACAGAGAAAAGACAAAAGTAGTATTTTATAAGCAAGAGAAAAATCTCTTCTACGGAAAAATCTGTTATAATGATCAATTTACATCATATATTAAATGTACATATATCAATATACTTGAAATGCATAGAAAAAAATTCCCATTTAATTTTTAACAGTATATAATCAGTAAGTACAATTACTGGCAAGAATCTGCTGTGTCAGAAAGGAGAAAATTTAGTATGTATTTTGATAAATTTAGAAATTTAAGGAATCAATGCAATTTCATAATGCATATTATGACCTTATATAAAGTCATACCTTCTGGTACTTAAGTCCTTAATACTTCCAAGTTGAAATTGTAAGGGGATGTCTCACATATTAGTTTATAAATGAATTTATGGTACCCCGACAAACTTATGAATGCTTTCTAGTTTTTAGAAACTTAAGGGGAAAAAGAAATTAAAAATTCAGAAGCCAAATTATTAATTCAGTTCATGAACCTCCAATTAACATCAAACATAACATCAGCATTTCTGAGCTTAGTTCCCTTTCTAGCACTGCTATTTTTTTCAGTCAAAAAAGACCCAGAATTTTTTTGTTTCATCTTTAAAAAAATTCACTGGTACCTAAGCCATAATGGCTATTAGAAATCTAAGAAATGCAATCAGAACAGGGAGTGGTTTGCTGGTTTAAGTAAGTCTTTGAAAACTAAACCTAATGCATTAATAAATTTCATTCTTTTAAAGGACTATGAAATGCTGCCAATGCAGAAAATCCCAATTATACTACTTAGGAGTATGTTTATCTACTGTTTCCCATTTGGTTTGATCAATAGAGAAAAACAGAGCATTAAAATAGGCTGAAGCTGTGACAGGAAAAAAAAAGAAAAATTTTCTTTTTTTATTTTAAAACTACATGAAAGAAGAACTCATAAACAGAAAATTTAAGAAATGGATGTATTTCTAAGTACACGTAGACAAACTCTTTAATATAAATTGAGTGCTTTACTACTAAAAATTCATTATCCAGATCATACCAAGGAAATCCATTGCCAACAGGACACCAACACCAACTCATTTGGTTTTTCTGCTGTAAAAAATACTTCTGCCAGTTGAAGTCCATTTTCTGGCCAGTTTGCCTGTGAAGAGTGACAAGCCATGAAACGTGATGTTGTAAGCCACTGGGAGTGTTTGAAATGTCTGTTCAGTGTAAATTATACTGGTATTACCTTATCAGTTAATTCAAGGTTTCTGGCTGCTTGTTCCAACCATTTTGCCAGAATTTTCTGAAACAGACATATTACTTAAAAATAAAATACTCGGCAGACAATCACTGGAATAATTTAAAACCCCCCTTGGTAATCTTTCAACAGAGACAGTAAAGAACTAACTGGTGTTAGTGTAATTTACTATGACATAAGGCAAAGACTGGACTTGGACGATCCAGAATGGAAATACTAAAGGTAACTCACCTGCCCTTCAGGTACAGCCCTTCTCACAAATGGGATCACATCATTTTTAAGCCATGGACAAAGCTTTTGCAAAGAGACTGGTGTAGAAATTGAGTTGAGCAAGTTCTCAAGCATTTTCACATCAAATCTGTTTTCAAAGTTTGCCTAAATTATACAGGGTGAGAAATTAAGACCTCTCAGACAGATTTAAAGTGACAGCCTCCCAAAATGGAAAAGACTTGTTATGAAATAATGTACTGATTTAATTATGAGCACTAAGGGTGATTTGCTCTATACCAGTGAGTCACCGGCAGCCACAAACTCCACGAGCTTTCATGGCAACAAGTACCAACTAACAAATTAAGTGGAGAGAAACTGGCAGAGAAAGGAAAATTTAGCAGCAGGTCAAAGTACAAATCCTAACAAGCAACGTGTCCATTATTGACGTCACACCAAGATACCACTTTTGGCACCTAAGTATATCTGTCAACATTGAAGGGATTCAGAGGAGCAGTGTTAATGGGCAATCCTTTCCCACAATCTGAGCTGCAACAGGAACACCCTCTCCACCAACACTACTTAAGAAAGCCCATCAATAAATCATGTAATAAAATGTTACCTTTTTTTTTTTTTTTTAAAGATCTTGTTAAGTAACCTCTATACTCAAAATGGGGCTCGAACTCACAAACCCAAGGATCAAGAGTCACATGCTCTACCGACACAGCCAGCCAGATGCCCCAAAATGTTGCCTTTTGAACTAAGTTTAGGAGTTAATTAGATTTGAATGATGAGATAAAATATGTTTCTAAGGTATCTTTACCTCTAATTTAATATCATCAGGATACTTTCATCAAACATTCCATTACCCACTCACACCTGTGACCCTTCTCATCCATGTGAAGACAACGGATTCAATCACCTATCCCAGGAGCCATAAAGCCACTAAGGACAAAACGCAAAACATATTACCCGATGTCGAAGCCAAAGGTACTGTGCACAAACAAGGTTTCCTTCTCTTAGCTGTAAAAAGATATCCTTAAGGTCATCTTCATTATTCAGAAATTCAATCCAAGAACTACCACTGCAAAGTCAGAGAGGAAAAAAATTAGTGGTTTAAAAAAAAAATTAAAGTTATATATTGCAAGGAGAAACCATTAGACATTTTAATTAGTTTTTTCCTCAAAGTTAAAAAAAGTTCCAAAGATTATACAGTGAAAAGCATGTTTTCTTCTTATCTCAGACCTGTAGAGCTCCTGTTATCTTCTCCAAAAGCCATATCTCTTCTTCTAGGTCCTTCCTGAGATAATCACTACATAACAAGCAATTATTTTAAGTATCAAAAAAATTTTTTTAAATGTTTATTTGTTTTTGAGAGAGGACAGAGAGTGAGCAGGGGAGGGTCAGAGAGAGAGGGAGACACAGAATCCTAAGCAGGCTCCAGGCTCCAAGCTGTCAGCACAGAGGCTGATGCAGGGCTCTAATCTACAAGCCATGAGATCATGACCTAAGCCGAAGTTGGGGGGCGCCTGGGTGGCTCAGTCGGTTAAGCGGCTGACTTCGGCTCAGGTCATGATCTCGCGGTCCGTGAGTTCGAGCCCCGCGTCGGGCTCTGTGCCGACAGCTCAGAGCCTGAAGCCTGTTTCAGATTCTGTGTCTCCCTCTCTCTGACCCTCCCCCGTTCATGCTCTGTCTCTCTCTGTCTCAAAAATAAATAAACGTTAACAAAAAAAAAAATTAAAAAAAAAAAGTCGGCGGCTTAACCGACTGAGCCACCCAGGAGCCCCTAAACGTTATTCTTTTTAAGGACTACGTATTATTCCATGACATGGATTTACTATTCTTTATTTAACTAGTCCCCCATAGTTGAACATTTAGGTTATTTCTAGTCTTTGGCTATAACCAGTAATGTATGACCAACTCAGTCCTGATTAAAGCTCAGAAATAGGGTGCCTGGGTGGCTCAGTTGGTTGAGTATCCGACTCTTGATTTCAGCTCAGGTCATGATTTCATGGTTCATGAGTTCAAGCCCCACATCAGGCTCTGTGCTGACAACATGGAGCCTGCTTGGGATTCTGGGTCTCCCTCTGTCTCTGCCCCTCCCTGCTCATGTGCATTCTATCTCTCAAAAGGCTCAGAAATGGATGATGAATGTTTCCTTAAAATTCTTTTTTTTTTTTAACGTTTATTTTTGAGACAGAGAGAGACAGAGCATGAACGGGGGAGGGTCAGAGAGAGAGGGAGACACAGAATCCGAAACAGGCTCCAGGCTCCGAGCCATCAGCACAGAGCATGACGCGGGGCTTGAACTCAGGAACCACGAGATCATGACCTGAGCCGAAGTCAGACACTTAACCGACTGAGCCACCCAGGCGCCCCTCCTTAAAATTCTTAAAATGATAAAAAGAGAAACACACTAAAAGCCTATATCATGCTTAATTGTAAAGCAAAATAAGGATTCCCATAAATGCCAGTTACAAGAGAAGGATACCTATTACCACTATATTTAATACTGCTCTATATGCACTGATGAGATTAGGTGAAGAGAAAAAGTGAGGCAAAATTATCATTATTTGAATATATAATTATATACTTGGAAAAAATTAGATCAACTGAAACATTATGAATAATAAAGGAATTTGATAAAGTATCTGGTTAGAAAGCAATTTAAAAAAATCAACAGCTTGTCATGTCTTTCAAAAATGTGATGAAACATCCCATTTATAACAGTAGAAAACAATTTAAAATAAAATTAACAAAAAGTGTACAAAATCTGTATGAAAGCAACTGAATAGATACTGCTGAGAACATAAAAAAAGAACAGAATGAGTAGGAAGACACATACTGTCCTTAAATAGGAAGATTCAATACTGTAAAGATGCTGGTTCTCCCCCAATTGATCTTAGATTCAGCACATTCCCAATAAAAAATAAATAAAAACTTAAAATCCCAATAAAAATAAGATTTCTTTAAGCTGGGTAAGCTGATTCTCATTCCAAACATCATACAGAAAAACAAACATGAGAAAATGGCCCCCCCAAATTCTGAAAAGGAAAGTACAGTAGGGTTAGTCTACCAGATAATAGGACATTCTAAAGTTACATTAATCAAGACTATTTCATACTGGTGAATAAAGAATATAAAATCAACCCAATACAAAGTCCAGAGACAGACAAATACATGCCAGATTGTTAGCATAATATTGCAATTAGCAGGGAAAGGGAGATTGACTAGTCATAAGGAAAACAATAAAACTTGTTTGTTGTTGTCTTATCTTTTTTAAAAAATTTTTTAAAGTTTATTTATTTTAAGAGAGAGCTCAAGCTTGAGCTGGGGAGGGTTGAGAGAGGGGGAGAGAAAGAATCCCAAGGAGGCTCTGCATTGTTAGAAGGGAACCCAATGCAGGGCTTGAACTCACGAACTGTGAGATCATGACCTGAGCCGAAACTGAGTTACATTTAACCAACTGAGCCACCCAGGCGCCCCGTAACTTGTTTTATCTTTAAGGTATACCTCATACATGTAAATAATGCTACTCTTGGTGTACGTGTTAGTATATCTAACAGAATCAAATGCCAGAAGTGAAATTGCTAGGGCAAAGGTATATGCATTTAAATTTGCCTTCCAAATTTTTAAAAATTTTTTAACGTTTATTCATTTTTGAGAGACAGAGTGCAAGTAGGGGTGGGGCAGAGAGAGAGGGAGGCACAGAATCTGAAGCAGGCTCCAGGCTCTGAGCTGTCAGCACAGAGCCCAATGCAGGGCGTGAACTCATGAACCGTGAGATCATGACCTGAGCCGAAGTCGGATGCGTAGCCAACTGAGCCACCCAGGTGCCCCACCTTTCAAATTTATCAGTTTTCCAAGGATGGTGCAGAAGAGTATCTAAAACTCATCAGGAAAATAGTATTTTCCATCACTCAATTCCCAGAAACACATTCAGTCAAAGCAATACTGTATCTTTTATGACACTCTAAACTAAAACCTAATTCATAATCTAAAAATGAAAAATGAGGAATTTTTCACCTGAATTTTTCTGGTCCAAATGCTCCATAAAAAGTAGTCAATTTTGCATGAGCCCTTAGTACCTAAATAGAAATAATCTGATAATCTGAAAGTTGCAAGCAATAACAATTAAAAACACCAAAAATTAGGCATTCTGTTTCAGAAGTCTTATACACATGCCCATTTCATCCCATATTATTGGTCAATTCCCATAAATAGGACTGCATTTATGTAACACAAAACAAAAACAACGTGGACTAATGGAAACACTTCCAATCACATTAAATGCAATAAAACTGCAAAAGAGAAGGCATTTGCACACTGACTATATCGGTGCCCTTCAAAATTAATTAGTTTTCCCAGTGGTTTATAAATGCCTTATGGTAAAATCCAGCTGGATTATACTTTTGTACTCTGATAATCACCGTCACAGTTTACATTTATTTGTGTGCTTAACAGGTGCCAGGCACTACACAAAATGATTTATATAAATTAATTCATCTGATTCCCAAGTAACCCTGTAAGTACTGTTATTCCCATTTTTCAGTAAGAAAACAAGAGTCAAAATAACACTCTTGAAAAAATATAGGTCTATCTTGAACTGAAAAACATATTGTAAAGGTACATATTTGCCCTCAAATTAAGTCCAATGTAATTACCTCTTTTAAGCCATCAGAATAGACAGGAACAGTTTTATCTTCTTTTTTCAAAAGCTAAGATGAACAATAAGAAACACAGTTAGAGTATCTGCTATATTAGTTTTTTCATGAAAGATGGATTTTCTGTGAAAGGAAACAAATTATCAAATTGCACTGAACTCTGAGATGAACCGTGAACAATAAAGAAATGACATACTTTAAAAAATAATGCATTTTATGAAAACAACTCATAACATTTTGCCCATGTGTTACACCTTAATTTTAAGGAATAAAACTAGCAGTGGTGATCAAAGTTCAGAGGGGAAACTACAGCGTAAAAATGCACTTTAAAAACAGGTCTATGATGGGGCGCCTGGGTGGCTCAGTTGGTTGAGTGTCTGACTTCGACTCAGGTCATGATCTCAAGGTCTGTGAGTTCGAGCCCCACATCAGGCTCTGTGCTGACAACATGGAGCCTCCGTGGGATTCTGTGTCTCCCTCTCTCTCTGTCCCTGCTCAGGCTCTCTCTCTCTCAAAAATAAATAAACATTAAATAAACAAAAACAAAAAACAAAAAAAACAGGTCTATGATAGAGACACAATTCTTTTTTTTTTGAGACGGTTTATCTTGCACAAGACAAACTATCAGGTACAAATGTTATAAAAACTTACCCTTGTTTTTGCATAATTTAGCATTTCCTGGGTGGTTTCATAGGTTATCCACTGAGCCTCCAAGCAGTAATTCACCACAAATTCATCGTCCTGGTTCAGAAATACCAGACATAATGAGGCAACCAAATGTTATTCAATCCATCAATCCGAATACTCTCATACATGACAGGGGAAACACACCTGGATTTTATGTAGATTTTCCTTAGCTTCATCTACGAGTTTTTGCCATTTAGTCTGCTCGCTGGTGTCCGCCGAACTCAAGGCTAGTCTCTCTAATATATCATTGGATTTCACCTTGTATACAAGCTGTAATTTAGAAATGCTACATTAAGCAACTTGAAGCAAAATAATGCCTGTGGATGACTTTCTAGACTGCAGGCAATAGACTGTTATTGAAAAGGGTTAAGTCTCATATGGCCCAGGAGTAAACAGTAAAGAAGCTAACACTTAGATGACCAAAAGGTAATCCAGATTACTAAGTTATGGAGACCACTGAGTCCTTAACTAAGGGCACGAGTAGCCTTATGTGAATTATCTCATTTAATTCTCATAAAAACCTGAGCAAACATTTATATCTCACCCTAACTCTATAGGGTGAATATTAATATTCCCATTATACAGTCAAGAAAACTGACACTCCAGGAAGGGTAAGGAATGCACCTGAAGTTACGCAGTTCCAAAGGGATGGAGCTGGTTTCTAAAAGAGGACGATACAGGGGCGTCTGGGTGGCTCAGTCGGTTGAGCAACTGACTCTAGATTTCCATTCAGGTCATGATCCCAGGGCTGTGGGATCAAGCCCTGAGTATCAGCCTCTGCACTGAGCATGGAGCCTGCCTGGGATTCTCTCTCCCTCTATCCTTCTCCTCTCTCTCTCCCAAAAAAACAAAACAAAACCAAAAAACCAAAAAACCAAGAAAAACTAGAAGATGTCTGTTGGATATGTTGATTAGGTAGGTCATTGACATGTCTTGAAAAGTCCCGGGGAGTAATGTAGGAAAAACCTGATTGTAGTAAAGACTTAATATTTCCTAAGAGGGTGGAGGGCGCCCCTCTGTTTTAAAAATGTAACATTTTAAAGCATGCAAAACCATTTTGTGAGTTGTTTAGAAAGTTATATGACCAAAGAGATAGAGAAATTAATGGAGTATTAAGCACCAAAATCAGAATAATGGATACTTCTGGTTGGGGTAAGGAGAATGATGTATTTGGGAAGAAGAGAAAGAGGTCTTAAGCTATATTGGTAATATCTTTTTTTTTTTTTTTTTTTTTAAGTAGGGTGATGAGTATGTGAGTGTTATATTACCTTTTTGAACATCTGAAAATTTTGCAATAACTATTTTTTAAAAAAGCGAATGGGGGTGCCTGGCTGGCTCAGTCAGTAGAGCCTGTGACTCAGTCTTGGGGTTGTGAGTTCGAGACCCACATTGGACATAGAGATTACTTTAAAAATAATAATAAAATCTGGGGTGTCTGGGTGGCTCAGTCAGTTGAGCGTCCAACTTCAGTTCAGGTCATGATCTCGCGGTTCACGAGTTCGAGCCACGCATCGGGCTCTGTGCTGACAGCTCAGAGCCTGGAGCCTTCTTCAGATTCTGTGTCTCCCTCTCTCTCTGTCCCACCCCTGCTCATTTTCTGCCTCTCTCTCTCAAAAATAAATAAAACATTAAAAAAATAAAATAAATACAAATAACAGTAAAATTAAAAAGTGAACAGAATAAAAAATCAGTGAAAGTTTTTCAGGGAGGAGAAACAGAAGTAGAGAAACTATGTTTTCTTATCATTTTTAGTTTTTGGAATCAGAGAATCAAAGTTGGTATTTGGTTTATAAAAAAGGAACCTGAAGTTTTGGGTATTTCTAACTCATACTATTTCTAGCTGCTAAAGAACCTTTGACAAACTTAGAAAACTAGACATGCAACATAATTGTGTGGTCATCTTTTATTTTTATATTTACTTATTTGTTATTTTTTGAGAGAGAGAGAGAGTGCAAGGAGGGGAGAGGAGTAGAGGGGGAAAGACAGAGACAGAGAGAGAAAGAGAGAATTGTAAGCATGGAGCCCAACACAGGTTTGATCCCACGACCCTAAGATCATGACCTGACCTGAAATCGAGTCAGTAGTTCAACAACCTGAGCCGAAGTTGGACACTTAATCGACTGAACCACCCAGGAGCCCGCCCCTTAATACTTGATCTTATCTGCAGTATTTGAAACTGTTGATCACTTTGCACTAGACTCTAAAGTTTCTCTTTCCTTGACTTCTATCTATAATCATACATTCTTGTGGTTTTCCTCCTTTATTTCTTCCCAAATATGTATACAGCCCTTCTTCCTCAACTTCCCACATGCTGGTACCCCTGGATCTCATCCTGACATGAGATCTCTCTACCCTACACATTCTTCCCAAGTGGTCTGAGGCATCCCCTGGTGTTACCTACCTCTAGATTCAGCTAAGATCACTCTCCAACCTCCTACCATAAAGGCTCGTTTCCAGTTTTTATAAAGCAGATCCTTCAGCTTTTACCACTACCTGCTCTTCCACACATACTTCTCATTTTAGGGAGGGCCGTCCCCATCCCACAAGTATGCTGAGCCAGCGTCCCGCCAGTCCAATCCCTACATCTGTCCCTCCCTATGTTTGATCACTAGTCCCACTGATTCCACCTCCCCCGTGCCTCTCATGTCAGACCTCCCTCTTGTACATCTCCACCTCACTGCACTAGTTCGGGCTCCCACAGAAAGCTGTTCAGTCTCCCAACTGGTCTTCACACCTCTAGTCTGCCCCTTTCCAAGCAATTCTCCAGCTTTACACAGTGACAATCTAATCAGGACACTTGTATTAGCTCCCTATCACCTGCAGAACACAACCTAAATCCTCTGCAACACACACAAGGCTCCCCATGCTCTGATCACCTAGTTCTCCATTACCAGTTCCTTTTACTGCATGGTGCATATAACCTACATTCTACTCTTACCTAATTACTGGGAGTTCCTGGAAGCCCTGTACGCCTCCCTCACTTTACTTATGCTGTCCTTACACCTAGAATTCCCTACCTTCCCCTGGACTATCGGGAACATCGTCAAGATCTGACATAAAATGATCTCTGTGAAGTCTTTCTGCCCCAGTATATTTCCATCTCTCCTTTGAATTCCTAATCTACTTCGGTCATATCTTAATCATAGGACTGATCATACTAAATAGCAATTACGCCTTACATATCTGTCTCCCCAGTCTCTACTACATGAAGAAA
Source organism: Panthera tigris (assembly GCF_018350195.1). Classification (NCBI taxonomy): domain Eukaryota; kingdom Metazoa; phylum Chordata; class Mammalia; order Carnivora; family Felidae; genus Panthera; species Panthera tigris. Next base: position 6,954,232 of record NC_056671.1, read on the forward strand.
TGCTCGTTTGATGAACAAATGAATTCATGATTACCTCAACATCTAGTCCAAACTGAATAGCAAAGCTCTCGGCTTCAGCAAATCTGTGTTTGTGAAGTAACCGACTCAATCTGATGAAGTGAAAAACAAATTTCAGTGAAATCTTTATTAATCAGGGAATTTAAGGTTATCATTAAGGGGTAAGGCTTAAAAGAATATGAGAACTTACCTGTTTTCTGGTAAAGCTTCTGTAAGACACCTGAGTACTACAACAGAGACTGAATCTTCAGATAGTCTGAAAAAAGTTTTCAGGGTGAATGAATTAATAGTATTAATAAGTAAATTGTAACTTAGCTGCTATTTAACGACTTATTTAATAAAACAAAATGACCTACTTTGAATCATTTTTGCAAATTCCTTCCAAAAGGTATATGGTATCCTACAACAATAAAAAAAAAAGTTTAAAACTGAAACATAGAAATAATTTATTTTAGGGGCACCTGGGTGGCTCAGTCAGTTAAGCGTCTGACTCTTGGTATCAGCTCAGGTTATGATCTCAGGGTTTCATGGGTTCAGGCCCCATAGGGGGCTCTGTGATGACAGCGCAGGTCCTGACTGGGATTCTCTCTCTCTCCCTCTCTCTCTACCCCTCTCCCACTCACGCTATCCCTGTATCTCTCTAAATAAATAAACTTTGAAAAAAAATTTAAAAAAATAATTCATTTTGGTTACTAAGGTAACAACTGGTTTAGGTGAGAATTATTCATCAATGGATTCTAAACTCACTGTGAAAAACTGTTGGGGAAAAAAGGATATTCCATAGTTTCAAAATAATACCAGAGAATTTACTTAGCAATTACAAAGGAGAAAAAGCACCTCTACAGTGGAGAAATCTGGCAAAACTGCCTTAACCAAGTAATCACATTTATCATCATCAGTAATAGGACAAATGGACATAAGCCCCTTAACATGACACAGCTGAATACAGTATAACCTATGTGGTATCCTTGCCAAGAAAGCTCAGCATGTGTCTAATTATGATGCAATAACCAGACAAATCCAAATAGAGGGACACTGTACAACACAACAGGCTAGGATTTGGAAATGTCAATGTCTTGAAAAAAAAGACTAAGGAACTATTGCACATTATAGTAGACCATGTGACCACGACAACAAAATTCCATATATATGATGCTTGATTAGATCCTGGACTAAGGAAAAAACAAAAATAAAACAAAACAAAAAAACAGCTTTAAAGTAATTGGCACAATTGGTAAAATTTGGATCTGGATGGTGTATTTCGGAACAGTATTGTATTAATGTTAAATTTAATACTGGTATTATAGAAAAATGCCCTTATTCTCAGGAGAGACCTGCTGACGCATTTAGGGGTAACAGGCCATGACGTCTGCAAGTAAATTCCAAATAGTTTGGAAAAATATAGTGTGTCTGTGTGTGTGCATATGTGTGCATCTGTGTGTGAAGACACAAAACAAATGTAGTAAAATGTTTTTTGAAAGATTAAAATTAAAAGATAAATCAGTAAAAGCAATGACCCTCCGCCCAAATTGCTTATCATTCATATTTCCTGTGGAGACACAAGAAAACTGAATAAGCAGATGGTTCAGGTTTCATTTGATTAATGTGCTTTTCTTTTTCTTATATGAAGACTTGGTTTTGTCAAGTATATTTGAGAACCTCTGGTAACAACAAATATAGTTATAAACCTGAGCTCTATTCAGGTATTATACCAGTTCCACTCATGCTTAGTTTGTTTTAAGTTTTTATTTATTTAAGTATCTCTACACCCAGTGTGGAGCTCAAACTTACGACCCGAAGATCAAGGGTCGAATGCTCTTCTCAGTCAGCCAGGCACCCCTTAGCTTATTCTTAATTTTTTTTATTATAAAGTATAAAATACACATCAACTTACTGTGCTAATTCCTGACTGGACCAGAGATGAAACGCTAGATACTTCCAAAGAATACAGTATTTCCATCATAGGTAATGAATAAACCACGAGATTTTTCATCTAAGAAAAAGAGAAGAGCAATTAATTTAGTAGGTCATATAAACCTACAAGGATAAGACAGCACTTCAGGGGCGCCTGGATGGCGCAGTCGGTTGAGTGCCTGACTTCAGCCAGGTCACGATCTCGCGGTCCGTGAGTTCGAGCCCCACGTCAGGCTCTGGGCTGAATGGCTCGGAGCCTGGAGCCTGTTTCCGATTCTGTGTCTCCCTCTCTCTCTGCCCCTCCCCCGTTCATGCTCTGTCTCTCTCTGTCCCAAAAATAAATAAAAAACGTTGAAAAAAAAATTAAAAAAAAAAAAAAAAAAAAAAAGACAGCACTTCATATCAAGTGGCTAGATTAAAACAGTACAAAACTAAATGCAAAAACAATTTTATAACAAAGACCATTGCTGTATTATTTAAATGTTACATATAAAATTATGCTCTATTCCACCTTTCAAATCTGTTGAATAAAAAACCGTGCATCTGGTGTTCATTCTACAATTTGTATTTAGGATGCATGGAATTCCTCAGTACCAGAACTGTATGAGTCACTCTAACAAACATTTTCTTGTGGATATATATTTTTAAAGTTTATTTATTTTTGAGAAAGAGTGAGCAGGGGAGTGGGAGAGAGAGGGAGAGAGAGAATCCCAAGCAGGCTCCACACTGTCAGTGTAGAGCCCGACATGGGGCTCAAACTCACAAACTGTGAAATCATGACCTGAGCTGAAATCAAGAGTTGGACACTTAACTGACTGAGCTACCAAAGCACCCCCTTGTAGATATTTTTAATCCTGCAATGCTCCATTTAAAATAGGGAGCTGAGGGGTGCCTGGATGGCTCAGTCAGTTCAGCATCCAACTTCGGCTCAGGTCATGATCTCAGGGTTCCTGAGTTTGAGCCCCGCATTGGGCTTTGTGCTCACGCTCAGAGCCTAGAGCCTGGAGCCTGCTTCGGATTCTGTGTGTGTGTCTCTCTCTGTTCCTCCCCTGCTCACACTGTCTCTCTCTCTCTCTCTCTCAAAAATAAATAAAGATTAAAAAAATTTTTTTTTATTGGGGAGCTGAGACGTATCCATTTTTTTATGAGGAAAAAAGAACTCTGCAGGATTATTTCTGATTTGTCAAGTGGGCACTACTTAACTACTTTCATATTAGTTAATGCTATTTCTAACACATAATATGGACAAATGTGAAATAAAATCTTCCAGTACCTTATCAGCAGTAGTTGTCAGAGCTACTAATTTGAGATTTGTAATCCCTTGCCTAAGAGAGAAAAGAAGGTTTAAGTGAATAAAATAAGCTTTGCCAATTGCTACATAGAAGCTAAGTCAAAGGGGTATTCTTAAAGGTTAAAATTGATTCCCACAAAAGACACTGAACCTGGTTTCTTGACGTTTATAGCCCAGATTAACACTCTAACACAACCACTTGGAGGTTTGAACTACCTATTTGTTCTCAATGAATCTGGCCAGCAATGGAATGATCCTTACCCTGTCAGTCTGTCCAGAGTTAGTTAGAATGTAATACATAATCAACGATCAAGAAGCCTGATTCTAAAAGAAAGGAAACACTACTAGCGTCATAATGTACCACGTGACTGATGAAGGAGACTCTGCTTCTGTGGTAAGAAGAAACTCTTCAATGTGAAGAGAGGGCCAGTTCCATATGGGAGTCAGAGTGTAAATATCCCACAAGCTCAGCACATTCTGCAAAAGGAGACATTTCACGGATACATCTTCTAAATGATATTTCAGGATCTTACATTGTAGGATCTTTTTGATTTATGTACTGAAATAAAGCATAGCACACCAGATAGTAATCCACCCCACTTAAAGTCCTCATCTTTGTTAAGTATGACAAATATCACATAATACCAAGTGAAAACATTGAAGGAGAAATATCAGAAACATACATCAGTATCAAGAACAAAAAGTAGATTGTCTATCAACTGGAACTTCTTTGCACCTACAAAAGAGAAAGCAAGGTGTGTAAGAACTACATTTCTGTATTACAGATAGCCACATTTAAATAATAAACTATCATGTTTATGGAAAGGCAGACCTACTACAACTAACGTTTGCATTCTCACATTCACCTCTTTATATATATATATATACATATATGTCTACGTGTATACATATGTATATTTTAACTTTATTTTGAGAGAGATGGAAATACCATGAGTGGGGGAGGGGCAGAGAAAGAGGGAGAGTAAGAATCCCAAGCAGGCTCTGGGCTTCCAGCCCAGAACCTGACGCCAGGCTTGAAGTCATGAAACCACGGGATCGTGACCTGAGCTGAAACCAGGAGTGAGATGCTTAACTGACTGAGCCACCCAGGTGCTCCTGCCTCTATGTATTTTTAGATGACCACTAAAATGTAAAATCTCCTAAAATGAAGAGTAAAAACTGCAACATGTCAAGCATACATGGACAATTATCTAACTAACCTGGCGTGTTTCAAAGAGCAGTAAGGTAAAATGTCCTGTTTGCCAGACTCCGGATGATACTGACCTGAAAATTAAAACTTGCTAGTGTTGACCCCAAGTAGCTTCATGAACTTATTTTACCTTTAATAATCTCTGCATCAAGAACATTCTTAACTGTCATTCCTTTCTTGGAAGAGTCTGGTTCCCATTTTGAGAATGCACAATTACCAGTTCCCTACAGAGGTAAAATAGCACATCAACTGCAAATTTCGTTCTTAGATCTGAATTCTCCTCAAAGCAGAAATACCCAAGTTGTACACATTACATATTTCAGAATATACTTATGTACTCAAGCCCAACTAGCTTTTTATCTTCCAGTTCCCCTCTTAGATTGCTTTCAACAGAACAGGATGGCAAGAACAGCAAAGTTTGCTGTTCACTGTTATCACGTGAATATTTAATGAGGAGTGGGCATATTCAGGCAACTCACTCCAAAGACATGGGGTAAACTTCAAGACCTCCTCCAGTAGTATGAGATATAGTTTCTGATTAAAGTAACCACAACTTTTTAAAAAAATTTATAAATATTAAATCATTTGAAACCCTAATGAAATATTGAACCAGATACACAGAATAGACAAATGTGCCTGCTTCTTAATATGAAATACAAATTTGGTAGGTAAAAACGTTGTAAATGCTATAATTATGTTGAATTTTTGCCTACTTCTTGAATATAATTAGATTTTTGTTGTTTTTATCTAGACTCATAATTGAAAGAAATGCTAAATTTCAGGAAGAAACTAGTGAAAATAAAGATGCAATATTTTCCAACAGAGAAACTCAGGTATACTTACTGAGTTAATTTTATAATTTCCCTGCTTCTGTTAATATATTACAAATTAATTTGTAATTTAACCAAAACTATGTTAATGAAGAAACACTTCTGAAGCAAAAAACTAAAATTTTATAGAAAGAATTACCCCAATCATCACAGGAATTTCACTGGCTAAATCTCCAGCCACAAGATTGAGACAACCAAGAGTATGGTAATTTTCAGTAGAAATAAAACTGGACTTGATTTGTCCTTGTAACTGCAAAATTAAAAAAAAATAAGAACATTATATATATGCTCCACCGTCGAAATTCCTTGGAAAGATAAAAATGAATTAAATCCATCTGTTATAAATGCATTTTTATTTTTTTTGTTTGTTTTATTTTCTAAGTTTATTTATTTTGAAAGATGGAATGAGAGACAGTGCAAGCAGGGAAGGGGCAGAGAGAGACAAAGAGAATCTCAAGCTCTGCACTGTCAGCGCAGAGCATGACACAGGGCTCGAACCCAGCTGAAATCAAGAGTCAGATATCCAACCAACTGAGCCACCCAGGAGCTCCTGTTTTTTTTAAATAGATATCTTTTTTTTTTGAAAGGCTTTATTTTTATTTTTTTATCTTGAGAGAGAGAGAGCACACAAGTTGGGGGTGCAGAGAGAGAGGGAGAGGGAGATTCTTAAGCAGGCTCCATGCTTAGCATGGAGCCCAACACAGGGATCTTATGACCTTGGGAATACCTGAGCCGAAATCAAGAGCTGGATGCTCAACTGACTGAGCTACCCAGTGGGCCCAAGATATTTTTTTAAGATTTTATTAAAAAAATTTTTTTTAGGGGCGCCTGGGTGGCTCAGTCGGTTAGACGTCCGACTTCGGCCCAGGTCACGATCTCACGGTCCGTGAGTTCGAGCCCCGTGTCGGGCTCTGGGCTGATGGCTCAGAGCCTGGAGCCTGCTTCTGATTCTGTGTCTCCCTCTCTCTCTGCCCCTCCCCCGTTCATGCTCTGTCTCTCTCTGTCTCAAAAATAAAATAAAAACGTTAAAAAAAAATTTAAAAAAAAAAAAAAATTTTTTTTAAACGTTTATATTTTTGAGAGACAGAGAGCAAGTGGAAGAGGAGCAGAAAGAGAAGGAGACACAGAATCGAAAGCAGACTCCAGGCCCTGAGCTGTCAGCACAGAGCCTGATATGGGGCTTGAACCCACAAACCGCAAGATCATGACCTGAGCCGAAGTCGGACACTTAACCAACTGAGCCACTCTGGCACCCCTAAGATTTTACTTTTAAGTAATCTCTATAGCCAACATGGGGCTTGAACTCACAACCCCGAGACCAAGAGTTGCATATCCCATCAAAGGAGCCAGCCAGGTGCTCCTATAAATGCATTTTAAAATGGAAATGTTATTAAAATGTTATATCACACTGATTCCTAAAACATTAGCCACTAGACAATATCCAGAAACACTCTCCCCAAACTTATATTAAATATAAGAATCAACAAGACAATGTGGTTTTGTTTTCTTACCTTTTTTGCTGTGTTGAAGTCTACATTCTCAATTGCTGTATGAAAGGAGAAAGCAGACTAAATTTATAGTATTAACCTACGAAATACACACAAGTCACCCTTGTGTGTTAAGTCAAAATTACATACAATCTAGTGAGAAGAACACAGGTCAGAAACTAATAAAGAAATGTTGACTTTTCAGTTTTGCCCTTGACCACTGATATAAACTGTGACAATATGTCCTAGTCAGGACACCAGCCAGGCTGCCTTTTTGTCCCTGGAATGCTTCTCCATACCTTCCCTTATCATGTTTCTCCCTTCTAAGAGGGTCTTCTTCCTGCTCCAACTCTTCTTTCCAAGCTCTGAAGTCCTACCTGTAAAGTCTTCATCACTTTGCACACCATTTTAGAAGAGCTCTTTTACTTGCCTGGCTTCTTCATTACACTATGAAGAACTATGTTTTGTAGTATCCCCAGGACCTTGTATGTTCTTGGAATACAGACTATTTAAGGAACTTGCTGAACACATGCTCTGAACTAATTCCTTAACCTTTCCCAGCTCACAGGAATGTATGGTCCATCCATTCACTTAGCACATACTACGAATTATTGTCTGTTATTGTTAACATGTTTATATAGTCACTTCAGTTTCCAGGTTCATTCTTTCCATCGGAGAGCATTTATTATTATGCTAGTGTGTGTCTTGTCTCCCCAGCTAAGCTATAAACCCCTTAAAGGCTATAAACAAAGTACATTTCCTCAGATTCTGTTGCATCCCTCATAATGGAGAAACATAATATGAATACTTAAAAAAATATATATGCAGTATCATAGAATCTAATGAAACTAAAATAATATTCTCTTTTTTTTAATGTTTATTTATTTTTGAGAGAGAGAGCAGGGGAGGGGCAGAGAGAGGGAGACAGAGGATCCAAAGCAGGCTCCACACTGACAGCAGAGAGCCCAATCCGGGGCTCAAACTCACAAAATGTGAGATCAGGACCTGTGCTGAAGTCAGACACTTAACCGACTGAGCCACCCAGGCACCCTCTCTCTTTTTTAAAAAAATATTTATTTATTTTGTGAGAGAGAGACAGGGGAGAGAGGCAGAGAGAGAATCCTTAGCACAGAGCCGGATACAGGCCTTGAACTCATGAACTGTGAGATCATGACCTGAACTGAAATCAAGAGTTGGACGCTTAACCGATGGAGCCATCCAGGTGCCCCCTAAAATAATATTCTTAAAGAAAATATTTAAAATTTTACCCCAAAACTAATAAGAAATATTGCTGCAAATCAATAATAAGAAAAGTCCATTACTTACCTTGTTGAATTTTTGCAAGCTGAAGGTTTGTAATATAAAAAAATCCATTGTTTGTAAGCAGCAGCATATAATAGGTACCTATTGAAGGAAAATCAAACCAGTTTCTCTAAAAGGTGTGTGGATATGAAATTTAAGCCAGTGTTTGGACCTAGCTTAAAAATATGTCAATTTGCTCATTTAAATTCTAATCATCAAATAATATACTAATGATACAGATAAAGCTTATTTACAAAGAACTGTTATTTGCAAAAACAATGTTAACTTCCTTGAAACTTTATAAATCAAAGTTCATTTGCCAAAAAAGAGAAAAAAGAATCTTAGATATATTAAAATAAATTAAGTATAGTTAACATTTGTTGAAATAAAAATATGATAAATATGCTAAAACCTACAAAAACATTTTAAAAGAATATAATTCTCCTTGGTAATCTATAGAATTCTCAAAATGGTAAAAATGAGTTTAGAATATTATATTTAGGAGAAGAACATTTAAACCTCTGAAAAGGACTAAAATAAAAAACTTATTTGTTACAATAATATTACTTGAATCACTAGAAAATTTAACATTGTATAAAAAGCATAAAAATAGAGTCATGTAATTTATTAACTATAAAGTTGATTTTTTGATTGGATATTAGAGAGCATTAAAAAATATTCAAAAAACTTACCTTCACTTGAACCGTCTTTCTCAATAACAAGATTCCGGTAAGTACGCTGATTTTCATCATTAGCTTTCTGAATAAAAGCCTAATTGCAAATTCATTTCAAATGATAAGATTAAACTCAGAAAACATAATTAAGGGTTATATTCTCTAAAGCCCAGGGTTATCAATTATTATTAGCAATAATTCTGCCTATGTTCCAAACATTTTAATTTTGAAGTGGAAAACTATTTTGGACAAGCATACTATCTTCAAATCTTAATTTTTAAATTTTGCATTTACTTCATGTTTCTGAGGTATGATTCTTAGAATTTCATGTAAAGAACATTATTTTTTCCATTTAAAGCACAAATTAAGCAACGGTTTATTAGTTTTCGTTGTCTAAGAGATAATTTCAAATTTAGGTAACAAAAAGAAAAACATTAACAGGGTCTTACATTAGTGAGTAATGTTTGCTTCGATGTTACGTGAATAAGATGTAAGTTGCCGCTTCTCTCCCCAACCAAAAGAAACTTTCCTTCTTGACATAGGCCAACTACATCCACTTCGGTATCTGAAAATTTCAAATCAAAGTTACAAGCTTCCCACAACTCTTTCTGCACACAGGTCCTGTCCTCTTGCTTTAATAAAACCATCTTTTTGCACTAAAAAACAAAAAGTTATAAGCTTCCTTCGAAAATGTTTATTTTCAATCAATACAAGAAATTTGCAAATTTTGTCATTAAAAGCTAACTATTCAAGTTTCTCTTAAATACTTCCAAAAGGTGGTGATTAAAAAAGAATGTGGGGGGGAGGGGTTGAGGGTGAGGAGGCAGTGAAAATGGGGCATGGGCATTGAGGAGGGCACTTGCTGGGATGAGCACTGGGTATTCTATGTAAGAGATGAATCACAGGAATCTATTACTGAAGACAAGACTACACTGTATACACTGTATCTGTATGTAAGCTAACTTGACAATAAATTATTTAAAAAAGAATAAAATAAAATAAAATAAAATAAAATAAAATAAAATAAAATAAAATAAAATAAAATAATGTGGGGCACGTGGGTGGCTCAGTTGGTTAAGTGTTTGACTTCGGCTCAGGTCATGATCTCACAGTTTGTGAGTCTGAGCCCTGCATTGGGCTCCGCACTGGCAGTGCAGAGCTTGCTTGGGATTCTCTCTGTCTCCTCTCTCTTTCTCTGCCCCTCCCCTGCTTGTACATTCTCACTTTCTCAGATAAATAAACTAAAAAAAATTTTTTAAAAGAATGTTACTCTTGTATTCAGTGAACAAATATTTACTGGGCACTTACTGCATGCTAAGCAATGGCCTAGGTCTTTTGCATATATCTAAGAATAGTAACAAAAGAGTCCCACCTTCATGGAGCTCAAATCCCAAGGCAGAAATACATGGTAAACAATTAGAGCATAATAAATTACATGATATGTAAGAAGGTGGTTAAATTTTCTGGAAACAAGAAAAAGTAGAGCAAGAAAAGATAGTTTGGAAGAGCCATGCATGTTGCAGCACTGACTGGAGTCCTCAGGATAGCCCTTGTGGATAAGATGAGACATAAACACTTTCAAGTGTATTACATGTTAACACAGCCTGCTACTCCATGATGAAACTGTCAATCTTGTGGATCATTCAGGGTAGATACATTAAGATTCCACAAAATAGGAGTTCCTTGCCTCCATACTACGATCAGGATTGGCTTCTCACATGCATACCTCCTGACTTTTTCTGTTGTCTAAGTTCTTAAACAAACACTTCAACAACCACCACTCACAATTTCAGAAAAAGCATTCACAATGTTTTCACCTATATTTCAGCACACTCACTGACTTGTCCCTTATTCTTACGTCCACATTTGCATATACTTTAAGTCCTTCAACTCAACGAAGAATTTATAAGAAATTTAAAAACTTTTTATACGGCTATACATATTCTAAAACTATTCAAATACCTGTTTTGATATTGAAATTATGTACAAGATTCAGGAATGTGAACACAAATGAGCTCAACTGGTTTCTACAGTAATTCTAATTTTAAAAACCAGGCAAGTAAAGTCAATTTTTGTTTCACATGTACCCTTTAGATTTACTGAAGAAGGGGCTAATCTCAGGATCCCTTGCATCTAGTACTCTTTGTACAAAAAGGCATTCAAGATTAATTTCTTGAAATAGTCCAATTTCAAGTCTTAGAAATAATGAAGTAAAGAAAAGGCAATGCAGTAGAAATTGGCAGAAAGCTATATCTGACTTCCAATTTATTTTATTTCATTACATTAGACTTACCAAATATAAGATGCAGTTGAAGCAATCTACAAACACTGTCAAGCAGGATCACTGATTGATCCACTACAATAATAAATCCGTTACTTAGGCTACATGCTTGTATCTTTGGATTTAACGAGGCCTGTGGGAGGGAAAAGCATGACTAAAATAAAATGTTTTTATACAGTTTAACAATGCTTACCAAGAGTATCATCATAGTCCCAAGCACCTACATTTAAAATTTGAAAAGACTTTTTTCTTTTTTTTAGTCCATATATCTAATCAGTCAAGCTTTTCTTTCTATGGTATATCAATCCATTCAGAGTCCAAAATAGGGAAACAGTCCAAGATTGCTAAGAAAGGGCAAGGGATTCTCATGAGCAAGTCTTTGTTTCCTAAGGATGGATCTCACGCCTGAAGGAGTCGGCAGGCATGAAAATAAACAAGCCATGACTGGCACAAGGTCTCAGTGTCTGGGATATGACGGCTCGAAGGATGAAAACAGGAGGGCTCACACCCCCACAGATAACAATAAAGAGAGCAGAACCAGTCAGATTAAAGCCCCGAGGAAATGCAACTCTGGTATGGCCACGCCAGAAAACTGGATCCTTGTGCAAAATGTTCTGAGTTTTAAATAAATATTGACAGCCAAGTCAACATTTTAAAAATTACTATGCAAGCCAAATAGGAGTCTCCGGTCTTCAGCTTCTGGTACTTGGAGCTCTGCACACAAACGTTTCTGGAAGCAGCTGGACAGCTCAGTGGTTGACAGTGCTCAATCACTTGCTGAGTAATCTTGGGCAAATGCCTCAACTGACCCCTCTGTACTCTCCTGTACCTACACACTGGCCTGTATGAGCATTAAATGACTGAATTTGCGTAAAGGCTCAGAAGATAGCCCTGCATATAATATCCGCTCAATCAGTGTTAACTGTTCTTAATCTTCCCTGACTGGGTTTTAATCCCATCAGTTCATTTTGGGCCTGTTTCAACAGTCACCTTTTCCAGGTGAAATTCTTGAAAATGCCACCACATTCTGATGCTTCTTAATACTTTTAACTTGCTTCTTCTGATAGCAAGAAGTTACCCCAAAGCACTGCAAAGAAGGAACCGTGCAGTACCTTCCTGGGACGTACCCATACAATTCTCTCTGCTTGGATAGCTCTTCTTCCTCCTCTTCTTTTTTTTAGGACTTTATTTTTTAAGAGTAGTTTTAGGTTCACAGGGCAATTGAGGGAAGGTACAGAGAATTCCCAAAAATCCCCAGCCTCCACATATGCACAGCTTCCTCCATTATCAGCATCTCCCACCATTTGGTACATTAGTTACAACTGAAAAACCTATATTGACACATCATCACCCAGAGTCCATAGTTTATATTATAATCCACTCTTCCTATTGTACATTCTGTGGGTCAAAACAAACGTGTAATGACATATATCCACCATTATTATACTATACATTTTCAGTGCCCTAAATATCCTGTGCTGTGCCTGTTCATCCCTCCTCCCCTCAACCTCTAACCTCTGATAACTACTGATCTTATCACTGTGTCCATAGTTTTACCTTTTCCAAAATGTCGTATCACTGGAATCACACAGTATGTCACTTTGGTTGACTTCATTCACTTAGTAATAGATACTTAAGTTTCCTCCTTTCTGTGGCTTTATAGCTCATTTCTTTTAGGGCTGAATAAGAAATCATTGTCTGGATGTACCAGTTTATCTATTCACCTACTGAAGGATATCTTGGTTGATTCCAAGTTTTGCCAATTTTAAATAATGCTGCTATAAACATCCATGTGCAGGTTTTGTATAGATACTAGTTTCAACTCCTCTGGGTAAATACCGTGGGGTCCAACTGCTGGATTGTATGGTATGAGAATAATTTCATTTTGTAAGAAACTGCCCCAAAGTTTTCCAAAGTGGGCTGTACCATTTTGCATTTCCACCAGCATGGAATGAGAGTTCCTGGTGTTCCACATCCTTGTCAGCATTGAGTGTTGTCAGTGTTGTTGATACTGGCCATTCTGATAGGTGTGCAGTGATATCCCGTGATTGCTTTGTTTTTTTAAGGTTTATGTATTTTTTGAGAGAGTGAAAGAGAGAGAGCTTGTGCCATGAGTGGGGAAGGGCCACAGTGAGAGGGAAACACAGAATCTGAAGCAGGCTCCAGGCTCTGAGCTGTTAGCGCAGAGCCTGACATGGGGCCGGAACTCACAAACTGTGAAATCATGACCTGAGCTGAAGTCAGATGTTCAACCAACTGAGCCACCCAGGCGCCCTATGACATCATATCTAACAAAGCTTTGCCTGATCCAAGGTCACAAAGATTAGTTTGGATTGTTTTTAATTTCAAATTCTTCTTGTTTATTGCTGGTATATAGGAAAGCAGCTGACTTTTGCATATTAACCTTATATCCTGCGAGCTTGCTATAACAGATTTTTATTTTGTTCATTTATTTTTTAATGTTTATTTTTGAGAGAGAGAGAGAGAGAGAGAGAGAGAGAGAGAGAGAGAGAGAGAGCGTGCATGCACAGGGAAGGGGCAGAGAGAGAGGGAGACACAGAATCTGAAGCAGGCTCCAGGCTCTGAGCTGTCAGCACAGAGCCTGACACAGGGCTGGAACCCACAAACCCACGAACCGTGATATCATCACCTGAGCCGAAGTTGGATGCTTAACCGACTGAGCCACCCAGGCACCCCTATAATTGCTTTTTAGTTTCAGGAGTTTTTTCAGATTTTCTACATAGACAATCAAGTCATGTGTAAACAAAGACAGCTTTCTTTCTTTCTTCCTGTATGCCTCTTCTTTCTCTTTCTTGTCTTATTGAATTAGCTGACATTTCTAGTATGATGTTGGAAAGTAGTGAGAGGAATACCTTGCCTTGGTCTGATCTTACTGGGTATGTTTCTAGTTTCTTACCACTAAGTATGATGTTAGCTGTAAGTTTTTTATAGATATTCTTTATCAAAGAATAGTTTGTTGATGCGAAGCATTACACCGATTTTTCCAGCTTTACTGAGATACAATTTATATCTAACATTGTGTAAGGTTAAGTTGTACAATGTGATGATTTAATATAGATACATATTACGAAATGATTACCAAAATAAGGTGGTAATTACTACAACCATCACCTAAACATTAATTGATTTTTGAATGTCTAAGCAACCTTGCATACCTGGGATAAATCCTATTTGGTCACAGTATATAACTTTTTTTATATATTGTTGAATTCAATTTGGCAATATTTTGTTGAGGATTTTTGCATTTCTATTCAAGAGAAATACTGCAGTTTTCTTTTCTTATAATATCTTTGCCTAATTTGGATATTAGGGTAATGCTGGACTTACAGAATGAGTTAGGAAGTTTTTCCTCTGTAAGGTCCCCAGAAAGAGGTCCTGCCTTTCAAGCCCTAAAAAATGCAACTCTTCTTTCTAATAATTTGTCTCTTCTTCATTTCATTTAAACCTTCTTTCTTGGGGCGCCTGGGTGGCTCAGTCAGTTAAGCAGCCAACTTCGGCTCAGGTCATGATCTCGCGGTCTGTGAGTTCGAGCCCCACGTCAGGCTCTGTGCTGACAGCTCAGAGCCTGGAGCCTGTTTCAGATTCTGTGTCTCCCTCTCCCTGACCCTCCCCCGTTCATGCTTTGTCTCTGTCTCAAAAATAAATAAACGTTAAAAAAAAAATTAAATAAATAAATAAATAAATAAACCTTCTTTCTTAGAGAATGAAATATTACATTGACTAAGGAAAGTGGAGGGAACTTGGGCTATAATACTCTGAGAAAAAAATCAGATGTACTTTCTCTACAAAAAAAGAACCTTTGTTTACAAAAAAATACTTTATCAGAAGCAAATTACTGAAAAGGAGAATCTAAGTTTTTCTATAGGATTCAAACAATAAGGTTTCAAGCCTGGGCTGAGAATGGTAGCATTATTATCAAAAGAGGAAAGGGGCGCCTGGGTGGTTCAGTGGGTTACATGTCTGACTTCGGCTCAGGTCATGATCTCGTGGTTCACGGGTTTGAACCCTGCCACCAAGTTATACAGTGTCAGTGCGCAGCCTGGTTGCGATTCTCTCTCCCTCTCTCTTTCCCCCTCCCTCACTTGCATGCGCACACTCGTTCTCTCTGTCTCAAAAATAAAAATAAACTTAAAAAATTTTAAATAAATAAATGAAGAAAATGAAACGTAGAAAGAAATGCATGAAAAGGATAAATGTAACCTCAGCAGTGTGCTTAACTCGTGGGTGGAGTACGGGAGAGCATGGGAAAAGGAAGAAACCTCAGGGGCTTCAACTCTACTGGTAATGTTTTATTTCCTGAGCTGGTGGTGGGTACTTTTTATATCACTTTATATACATTCTGTATGTCCAAATGTCAAGAAGAGCTATGAAATGTTCAGTTTTGGAAATAGTGAACTTAAGACAATAGTGGGAGAATTCAGATGGAAATTTCCAGTAACGTGAGACTGAAACTTGATTCCTCGAGAAAGTGCTGTCAGCATTTACAGAACATTTACCATGTGGCTACTAGGCTTACTAAGTATTCAGCAAAAACGTTTTGAGTGAAAATAGCATCATAATCATTACCTTTTCAGAGGAGACCTTCGCTAGCAAATCCACTTGATATAAAGCGGTTCCATGTTCTTTTCTTGAGCCAACACTTAGGTACCCGCTTCCTGTATCATCACTTGTCAGCAACTCAATATCATTCCACATGTTTCTGAGATTGTCTTCCTGAGTCAGGAACCACTACTTTCCCTGTGACAGTATGTAAAATAAGAGAACAAATTATATTGTTGCATAGAACACAATTCCTTGGGAAACAAAAAGTTTTAACAAAAAGGACATATAGATATATATGTCCCTATAAATTCATACGTATATATACATATACATATATATATAGATCCAATGAAAACTCCTCTTTGTGTTATTTTTGCAGTCACTAGATACTTTGGACCAATAATATAAATGGAACTACAGCTATGATTATCATTAGAGAACAATGTATTGGTTTAGGAACATAAATCTGATCTCAGCAATGTATCCTAGAGCTTCTAGTATTTTGTGTGCCTAGCTCGAAATTATAACAAGTTTTCATTTGAAATAAACCTTTAAGCAGGATAGCAATGAATAGTGGAAGCTCTGAAGTCAGACTATCTGGGATATCCAAGGATGGTTAAGCTTCCAGCTGAACTTTAAAAAAAGTCCGTTATAATGTTTCCAGTAACGTACAGTAAATGAAAATAAGAAGGGGAAAACTGGATTGGGTTTCTGACTGCACCAAGGAGTATACATATAACCCCAGGCCAGTCGCTTGAACATCTCATCAGCAAAGACTATATAACTCATTGTATGTATGGCGTGTGGGAGTAAAATACAAAGATGAAAAACAATCCCTGGGTCGATCGCTGGTGGGGAACCCCCACCAAATAATTACAACCGTTTGGATAAGTGCTAGCAGAAATACGTTTTAAATTTTACGGAATGTACAGCACAGGGAAGGAATGATTTTTCACTTGGTGCTCCTTCATATTTACGACACTCGTCCTGGATTTTGTTCCTCAATTCTCTGTAACAGGGACATAGTTGTACCTACCCACAAAGGTTGTTAGAGGAGTTTTAAATATTCACAGAACAAGGCTTGGTTCGCGGCAAGCACTCAGTCTTATGTGTTAGGTGACTTATTATTTTCATTGGTGGAAACAGGGAAGATTTAGGCTACGGTCACAGGACGTTTCTAAACACGGGAAAGAGTTCTTACCGAGGGTGTAAGGCCAAGAGCAAGAAGCCAATTATGCAAAGCTCGGAGGGAAAACTCACGCAGGCCGAATGCACAGGCTCAGAGCCTGGAACGAGTCTGGGGCAGGTGCCAGGCCACAGCAAAAATGAAACAGTGCAAGAGCTAACGAATCCTCGACTTCAAGATTGGATTTTTACGCTCGGTGCCACAGTGTAAAAGACACTAAGCAGACGAGTGACTTGATTCGAGTAACGATTTGAGGTCACTCCGGGTGGAGAACCGATGAGCAAATTAAACGAAATGAAAGCGTCAATTAGGCCCCCATGCATAAGTGCTCCCAGCTGGGCAACAGACCAGCAAGAACCGGCTTCAAATTCTCTCCCGCCAGCGTCTCGAGGGAAAAACGCCCCGAGGTGAGATGAGGCCGCTATTCCTTCGACGTGAACCCACCCCCAGGTCTTTACAGCAGCGCGTTTCCCCCTCCTCACCTGCAACTGCCGAAACTAAAGAAGAACACTCAAATTTACCGCCCCGCTTCCTTCCCCCGACAACTGTCCCTAATCTCTTCAGGTTCTAGCCCACGGGTTTAAATTGGCGGGAGAACACAAACCCAACCCCTTTTACGGCGGCCGGAGGAGGCCAAGACTGCTTTAGAATCGAAATAGGAAGTCGCCCCACCCTAAATTCCACCCGTTTCGATTTCCAGGCTGCGCATTCTAAGGGTACCTTCTTGGCGCCGCCCCCCTCCTGGCCTTACACGCCCCCTTCAAAAGAACAACCAATCACCTCTTCCAAACACGTTGCTATAGAGACTCTTATCACCACCCATTTTTTTTTTTTTTTCCCAGCAAGCTGTGCGACGCACCGGGCCTCATCCCCCTTTGTGCCATCCGGGTCTCTCGCGCGAGCGATTTAGTCTGTGGCGAAGCGTCGGGTCGGCCGGTACTGTTGAGAGCGGCAAGTGGAGGCGCCGCACTAGCGGCAAGGACTCTGGACTATGGCGGTAGGTGCCAACTCTGGGTTTAAAGCCGGGGATGTTTTTCTGCTACTCTCGAAAGAGTGGGTGAACGGCTCCCAGAGCTGTTGTCCGCGCGTGTGTGTGGACAAAATGGCGCCGCGGCCTTTTTCTGCGCCCGCCATCATGGCTGCCTGCTGTAGGGAGGGGGAAATGAGGCGGTGTCGATGGGGGTGGGGAGCCTCAGGGAGTGTCTTTTTTTTTTTTTCCAGAACTTTCCTCATCTTTTTTCCAGCCCTGTGTTCTTTCTGACCCACGGACCGGCGTCCAGTTTAGCTTACTCATTGTTAGTGGTTTATATTGAGTTCCATTAGGGCTTGGGAATTTATGTCCGTGTTGGGGAAGGGCTGGGGAGGAGAGAAAAAGCATGCGGGGGGGGGGGGGCGCGAGGGTCTTGGAAAAGTATTGGGTCAAAAAGGCGTTGTCTGTAGTGGATAGAATGGGAAAAGAGTCATAGCAGGTTTTTTTGGTTTGGGGGTTTTATTTTGGTTTGGTTTGGGGTTTTTTGCTTACGCTCAGTAAGATTCTAGTTGCATAATTTCGATTAGTGTTTCTCCTGTTAAAACCTTAATTTGTTTTTAGTAAGGACCAGAGGAAGATGCTCAAAAGGAGTAAAAAAAAAAAAAAAAATCGGCTTAATTACGGGAAGGCTTTGGAGCTACGATTTCTGATTGTTCTGTTTCCGAAGAGGCTCGTGATGTAATCATTTTGAAGTCTTTGAAAAGCATTATAATAAAGCCTTATCATTGCTGTTGTTTCTTTAAATTTAAGAACCCTGCGTTGACCCGTTTAATTTTAAATAAGAACAATGGTGCTTAAAAAAAAAAAAAAAGCCTGCTTTTGAGTATAAGATGCCCAATTCTGGTGGATCGCGTTATTGTGATTACTTCATTTCTACTGAAACTGTTAAAAAATGCAAGCATTTTGTATTCCTTTCCACTGGAAAGAAAACTTCTGTTTACTCTTTTTCGAAAACAAGTAGGGCTATAATCATAACGAAAAATTTTTTGTTTGCTCTTTTATAAAAATTAGGGTTTCTGGAATTAGGATGGTTTCTGCACTCCCCTCCTCCAATGCCTAATTGAATTAACCAATTTTTGATAAGGTTTCAAACAACTGGAAGCCTTTTTTTATATTTGTGCAACTAATCGATGTAATGTTTTCCTTTGTTTAGTGTTTTGGGTCCCTTAAGGTACTTTAAATAAAGAATAGCATTGTTTTACTTGGGCTCAAATTTAAAAACGAAGCCATTTCAAACATTTGGACCTGCAGTGCCTCGTTCAATAAAAAGACACAGTCCCCTGGAGAAGTGGCCTAGTATTAGATTCACTGTACCTTCTTTGCACTGGAAAAAGATTTGTGTACTTGGTCTTGAGGGTTATTAGGGTTTAAAAAAAGATTAAAATGTTAGGATAACTGGTGGCCTTCTGAAAAAGCAAATGGTAGAGTAGAAGACGGCTTTGCAATTAGCATTTAAGATTTTTTATGTACTTCTCTGCTAAATTGAAATAAAGTTAAGAACTTATCAGAGAAATTTTATTCAGTTGGGTTTTGTTTTTGTTTTTTGGGGTTTTTTTTTTTTTGGATACTTTTCATTAGGCTATTGCTATAAAATAAAATAGCCTCATGGAAATAAGGGCCAACTGGCTACCTATCATTCATACCTGTTTAGTGTTAGGACGGTTTTTGCTCTATATGTTTGACAGATGAAAATGGCTTTTTGGTATAAGTTATTAGCTTCTATTACTGGATGTCTTCCCTTATGCCATGGGCATTTGACTTCCCTATTGCCAGGCTTCTGTGATGCACGTAAATAAACTTGACTGAAAACCTGTACTACCTGGGCTAGATGCTGATTTTTCCGTGGAAAGGTCGTTTATAGTTCTAGTCATGACCTCTGAAAAAGTGAATGACATGTGCCAGTGGTTCTGCAGCATGCCCCCAAGAGAAGTGATAGCAGTGCTTAAGTTTTTGCAGTTTTACCAAGTGTAAGCTTTATTAGCACTTAACATCACAGACATCTCTGAAGTAGCCCATAAGGATAATGATGAGAAGGAGAATTAAAAGAAAATGGGTAATGTGAAAATCATGATTAATTGATACAGCTTGATTTATTAGAAAGTAGAGCACAAAGAGCATCTTAGGGGAGCTTTGCTGTAAGATAAAGTTGAACTCAAATCTATGCGATGAAAGCTTTCACCACAAAAATTTTATGATTCCAGAAATCACCCATACATAGAAAACTGACAAGACCCTTGAATGATTCTAAGAAACTCTCCAGTAGTTAGTTGTTTCCTTTGTTTGCTTTTTTTTTTTTAAACCATTGTCAGAGGCTTAACACATTTATGTCTTTCATCCCAACTAAGCTTGTAAATCTTTTAGCATTTTATTCTTTGAGTCTAGCATTGAGTTTGGCACATTTGTGACTCTTCAGTAAATAGTTGTTGAAATAGTGCAATTTCTCCCCCTTCATTTGTTAAATTACTCCCCTTTTAGTTTACTTGGCATTTGTTTTGTGGACTAATCGTCCTAAAGGAAGGAGAAATTCATTGTCATGTGATTTTTTTTCCTCCTGCTGAAAATTTATAGTGATTCCCTTTTTATCCAATTCAGATTTTTCTGTAAAGACCATGGTAGTAAGTATTCTAGACATTGTGGACAACATACAGTTTCTGTCTCATTTCTTGCTTAATCTTTTTAAAAACGTAAAAACTATTCTTAGGTCAAGGGCCAAGTGGTCCACCTTCTGAATACTACTGAAACGGTTTCCCCTGCCTTTTATCAAAATCTGATTTGGGAACAGTTCAGGTTTTAGCTTCTTGAAGCTTTTTTCTATGACTCATTTAAATCAATGTCTTTTTTGTATGATGCTGCTGTTTGTAATTTGGACTGCACAGTTAAACAGCCACAGAAATACTTTTTTTAACTGGAAATTAGTAACAAGAATTCATTTGTTTGATTGCTCTGCTGAGTAATTTGTTATGATGAGCAAGGCAGGTGAAATTGCCTTCTATAAACTGGAAAACAAAACTGATATTTAGATGAAAAAATCTAAGTCAGGACTCTTTGGAAAGTATACGTACAATTTAATTTTTTTTTTTAATTGCATTGTGAAAATTTATAAAATGCTTTAAAGCAGAAACAACTTAATGTTTCCATAGCCCAGAGCATATGTGAGGAGAGGCAGACCATATTTTGCAGCAGCACTGTGCCAGGGGGCTGTTTTCATTAAAGAGGGTTAATGAAATTAAGATTGGGTTCTCAGATAGGTAAGTTAATTTTCTGTTTATTCTTTTATAATCTAGAAGCATTCTCTCTGCTGTTTTCTTAGATTTTCAGACTTGAGTCTCTAACTTTTACCAACTTATTTTAAATGCTTTTTTAGTGTATGCTATTTTAAAATAAGCATTATTGGTAAAGTCAGGTAAATGACTTCACAAATCTGAAATGGTCTGTATTTTTTGTTTGAATGTATGTTCTTTGAAAATACTTGGAGCCCTCTTCTTCCCCTTCCCCCATTGTTTTTAAAGTTACGAAAATAAGGATTTTTTTAAAGTTAAAGACATCAGTCTAATCATATATATCTTTGTTACTGGGTTAGTCATTTCAATTTATTTAGGTTTATCAGGCACAGCGAATAGGTACTTAGAAATTAGCCTTCTGATTTATTGATTTTTTTTAACTCAAGGATCATTCTTTTCCCTCCCTTTCTTTTAAGAAATTGGAATATTTTAAATGTAATTAAGAACTTATAATCATTTTTCTTTAAACTTCTAGGCTAGTGACACAGAGCGAGATGGACTAGCCCCAGAAAAGACATCCCCAGATAGAGATAAGAAAAAAGAGCAGTCAGATGTATCTATTTCTCCTAGAGCCTCAAAACATCATTACTCAAGATCACGATCAAGGTCAAGAGAAAGAAAACGAAAGTCAGGTATGAGTTGTTGGAACTGTAACTACCACTATCAGCATTTGTTATAATCCATTTAGATGTGTGTGTAAAACATACATTTAGTTTTTGATACAATTAATGTTTTTTTCCCCCAGTTGAGAAATGAATAAAAGTACATTGGTGATTTTCTGGAGAATTTTTTAATTATGAAAAGCATAAATGTCTTCATGCAGAAATTTATAACTTCTCCAAAGACAAATATATACATATTTTTCAAAAATGTGTTTTTGTGTCACAAAAATTATTTGTGTCACAGTAATTATTTGTCCACCCTGAGATGTTTAAATTTCATTTTTTCAACATTGGGAAAATGTTTTTGAAAGCTGTGGTCTGGGCAGTGGTATGTTTTTCTGGAGTTCTTTAACATGCTTTGATATACAATACAAGAAGGTGTTTAACCTTGTGTTTTGATTAGTTTAATGTTAGAATATTTCTGAAGCAAGACATTTTGGCGTTTTGAGATGTTCCTTACTCATTAACCTGAAAAAGAATAGATTGATATGATATAGGAAGCGTGACGTTTTGCTGTATATTTTTTTTTTAACTAGTACTGCTACATAATGAAGAGGTTAAGTGAAAAGTAGAATGGTAATGAGTTAAGAGAATTTTAAGACATGAGCTCTAGTTTTTTATCCTTTGTGCCCACAGATAATTATCTATAAGATAGTTCAGATACATATTTTTACATATATATTTGAAACTGTACAGTATTAAAATCAGTTTTGAATGGAAATTATTCTAAACTATAGCACCCTTCTCACCACTTAAGCCAAATATAGTTCAACCTGTTTCTTTTTTTGCATTCTTGTTTTGTTTTTCTTGTGTACCTCTGTTAAGCCCTTTTATAAATTTTCTGTGGACTGGAAAACAAGATGGGCTAGTCAGAATGTTTTGTGAATTAAGAGTCTGTGACAAACTGAAAGACAGTATCTGTTTTTGACTTGTCATGGAGGTTTTTTTTGTTTTGTTTGTTTGTTTTTTGTTTTTTGTTTTTTTTTTGCTTACTCTCAGTTATATCTGGTTTGTACAGATGGCTTGATTTGTTTCAAATACATACAGTCTTAACTAGAATAATCCCACCTTGCCATAAAAAAATAGTCTTTGAAAGTAAGTAGCATTTTAATTAAGCAAAATGGGCTAGAGTCTGTTAAGGGTCTGACTCTTGATCTCAGGGTGGTGAGTTTAAGCCCCATGTTGGGCTCCACGCAAGGCATGAAGCCTACTTTAAAAAGGGTGGGGAAGAAGGACTGGAAATTGTCTTTTACCTGTTAGAATTTGCTTTTGAGATATTTCTGTATCTTTGTTTATGGTGAACTTTTGTATGTGTTTACAGATAATGAAGGAAGAAAACACAGGAGCCGGAGCAGAAGCAAAGAGGTAATTAACACTTTGTAGTGAATAGGCACTTTAAAATTCTTGTAAAATATCTGGTAGAAATGTTTGTGTGAATATATGATTTCATCAAGGTAAGTACCAAAACTTGAAATTTAAAAGGTTAATTGGGTTATAAAATAAGCATGATATGGATTCATCATTGTTCAAGAAGATAGTTGTTTATATGAAAAGTTCATTCAAAAATTATTAATTTTATTATGTTGTGAAAATATTCACAATAAAAATTTCATATGAAGATTATAATTGGTTTTTTTAGGCCTGTCACACAGAGCTTCCATTAATCTGAGGTCCCGAGTCTCCTTATGCCTGACGACTGCTCAGGATTTTTAAATAGCAATCATCTTTAAGTAGCAATATCCTAGAGATCCGTGGGCTACTTTTTCTTTATGGAAGGTAACGAGAGTCCTCTTTTCATTAGCAAACCAGTTCAGTTTCCCTAAAAGTAGTATTGAATTTTGAAGTAAAAGGGTCTGTGAGGGACAGCTGGAAAGGTGGCGGTGACAGCAAAACTTGAGGAAAAAAGACAGCAGCTGTATTGCAGAGGAGTTAACTTGCTCGCCCACCTGAGAAGACAAGGGATGAGCCAACAAGGAAGAACAGAAGTAGGAGCCAAAAAGGGAGGAGAAGAATCTTATGGGGGCTGGGCAAGGGACTCCTAAAAAAAAAAAAAACGTGGGCAGGGACTTCACCTCTTCCCCTAATGGAAGCTCTGTTAAATTTTTAATTTAGGAGAGTTTTTGTGAAAATGACTATTTTGTTTAGCTCACATGATAACATTTCTATAATAAATCATACTCAGCGTGCTAATGCGCGAAGAGACTGAACTGAAGACGCTGCAGACTCAGATAGCAAAATAATAAGCCTACTTCATGATAAGGTAACTATTAGTCATTCAAACTCCTATTTCCCTTAAGTATATCTTAAATCAGTTAAGGGTTTTAATGTTTTTTTTTTTTAATAGTAATGTTATGTTTGGAAACCTGGATTGAAATAAACTCTAAAACCTTTGGAAGTTGAACCATTTAAAGCTTTTCCAGTTTGCCACTATATGGCAAAATCAAGGAAATAACTTTTATAAGTTCATATTATAGAGAACTGGCAATGAAAGTAAAATTTAGGTGTGTCTCCAGGTCTCTTGTTTTTCTGCAAAATATTAACTTACTATGATTCTTTTCAGATATATCATGCATGTTCCAAAATGTTTGGCCAAGTTTTTTGTTTTTAAGAAAAGTTAATCTTGAGTGGAAAGAAACATGCTATGGCCTGTTTGGGAAACATGAGATAAGTGTCCTGTTGTGGTAGAAAAGCAGTGTCCTGGGCATCAGAAGAACATGGGGTCTGGGTTCAGCTGCTACCATGTAGCTTTGTGACTTTAGATCTTAGTATAGTCATACTTACAGTAAGGGGAATTTAGACCATCTGAATTTCCTTCCAGCTTTAAAATTGTGATTCTGAGATGTCTGGGATTTTAAGCCTTACCTAAAAGATGGGTTTGACAACTTAATGTGAGGAGATCTAATGTTTATCACTTCCTAATTTGGTGTGTGAGTGTAGGATGGAGACTTGATCATGCAATTAATTTTAGCTCGGTCTCTGAATGCCTATTTTGTGAAAGCAAAAGCCTTGGTTTTAAATCTTTCAGAGTATGGGGAAAGTAGGTATTGTATAATGGTGTAGGGATTAATTATATTATGCCTAGTTTGATTTTGTAAAAATTAAAACAGATACGGTTGCCATTTTCTACCCTAGGTACATGAAATGTAATAGAACTCCAAGCCCGTTGGGATATTGCAAGATGAAAAGTGATTGCATCACAGTTTAGACATTGGGAGAAAAACCAAGAGCCGTCTTTTAGAGAGAATGTGGCAGTATAGCTTTAAAAAGGACACTTCAACTCTGCGTAAAGTAACTTAAATTGCAGAAAATACTAATAATTAGTAAGAGTAATCTTATTTAGCTACCTAATTGAAATGCGTTTTCTGGTGCATTTCTTTGTGTCCTGATCATCTTTGTTACTGTTTTTAAACGTAAATGATATGTACTCTGGTTTTAGAAGTTGATGTATATATGTGTATGTGGTTTGTTTCTCTAAAAGGTTTATTGGAAAATTTTGAAAGCTTTGATGTGTATCTCCCTACTCTTTTAGATAAAAAAAGAAACATCAGGGAATCCTTTTTTCTGATAATGATGGTTTTTCAATATTATTTCAACATTGAAAATCATTGTTTTAATTGTGTTAATTTGGGGAGGAAACTGCATTTGGGGGATTTATAAAGACAAAGATTAGTAGTATTCATCTGCAACATTGGGTGATGTGAAACTAGATCATTTTTTTATTTGCCACACACTCCTAAGGTTACTAATGTTGCATCTCAACATTTTTGTCTACTGATACCCATACTAACTCTCTTTGTTGCACTATTTTCCTGAAAGAACCAACTTCTTCTTAAAACAGGCAAGAAGACATGAATCCAAAGATAAATCATCTAAGAAACACAAGTCTGAGGAACATAATGACAAAGAACATTCTTCTGATAAAGGAAGAGAACGACTAAATTCATCTGAAAATGGCGAGGACAGACACAAACGCAAAGAAAGAAAGTCATCAAGAGGCAGAAGTCACTCAAGATCTAGGTCTCGTGAAAGGTAAGTAGTTTGGGCATTTATAAGTGACTGCCATCCGTAGAGCTATGTTATGTAAAGCTTCTCATTAATCCAGCAATACCCAAACAGTCTTAATTAGAAAATACATATATTTGGTGGGGCATCTGGGTGGCTTGGTCAGTTGAGCAATTCTTGATTTTAGCTCAGATCATGATCTCATGGTTAGTGAGTTTGAACTCCACATCAGGCTCTGCACTGACAGGGAGGAGCCTACTTGGGGATTCTCACACATTATGTGTGCTCTCTCTCAAACATGGAAGGAGAAGAAAATACATGTGTTTGCTAACTTGACCTCTTCTCTTGCCTACTGATGTCCATTAGTTGCCGAAATCTTTGGGACATTGTTACCAGATAAAGGCAAAAATGGTGTCCAAGACTGGGGGGTAAAGGATGATGATGATTCACACATTCAGTTAGTGAAGTGCTTTTTGTTTGTTTGTTTGTTTTTAATTTTGTAATTTATCTGTTTCTTGTAGTTAAAAAGTTACATAGCTGAACTATGTTTAAGCCAATAAAATGATCCTTTTACATTGTTGGTGTAGAATTTGCTGATACTGTGTGGTATAGGTGAAAAGGTTTTTTTTAGAGACTGGGTCATGGCTGAAATTTGTGGGAATTTTGCTTTAAGAAGCAGTGTTTAACATCCTGTTTGGAGTTTGTGGAAATAGGTGGTATCAAACTGGGTCAAAATTTTTCAGTAATAGATTAACTTGTCATCTTTAAGTTGCATAAATACTCCAATGGGGCAATAGTAGACTTTAAACTATTAAACAGAATCTTAAGTTGGGGTAGGATGCATTGCATTTTTGGCATGTTACAGCTTTACTGTGTTCCCTCTGAGGCATCATCAAACAAGAATAAAGGCCCATTTGTTGTAACTTCCTTCATTAAAAGCTTCAATTATCCTTTCTATATACAATACACAGTAGTTTATAGCCTGATTTGACAGCACACATGGTAGATAATTAATTCATAATGTCTGTAGTTTGAAAAGATACTTCTTTAAGTAACTACAAATTTGTGGGCTTTATTTTTAGGCGTCATCGTAGTAGAAGCAGAGAGCGGAAGAAGTCTCGATCCAGGAGTAGGGAGCGGAAGAAGTCAAGATCCAGAAGCAGAGAGAGGAAGAAATCAAGATCCAGAAGCCGGGAAAGAAAACGTCGGATCCGATCTCGGTCCCGTTCAAGATCAAGACACAGGCATAGAAGCAGAAGCAGGAGTAGGACAAGGAGTAGAAGTCGGTAAGTAGTCATGATCATGAATAAAATTAGATAGGTCCCTCACAGGGTCTGTTCATCTTCTCTCGCTATGAAAACATCAAAATTGTGGATCAGAATTTTATTTAGAGTTATAAAATATATTGATCATGGGGCGCCTGCATGGCTCACTTGGTTAAGGATCTGAGTCTTGGTTTCATCTCAGGTCATGATTTCGTGGTTCATGGGTTCGAGCCCCATATTGGGCTCCCCACCATCACTGCGGGAGATTGTCTCCATCTCTCCTTATGAAATTAAATAAACTTAAAAAAAATTTTTTTTTATCACATTCTGACGAATAAAGAACAAACCTGAACATTTGCATAGCATTCTTATGTGTACTCATTTAATCAGATACTCTGTGAAGTGTAGGTAGGAATAGTCCCATTAAAATCATAGTAGCAAAACAATTGTTTTGTGAATTCAGACCATTGGACTTAACCTTAAGTAACTTGTCTAGGAAGCCTCAAATGATACAGTTATTAAATAGTACTGTCAGGACCGAGTCCCAAGTGTGTCTGAATACGAGTGCTTAACCCACCATACTCTATATGCTATCTCAGACATTCAGAAAGATGAGCTTATTCAAACCTGACTTGTTTGAGGGGAGGCTTTAATTTGTTGAGACAGGAAGTGAAATAAGAGAAGGGCCACCTGGGTGGCTCAGTCACATGAGCATCCTGACTCTTGATATTGGCTCAGGTCATGATCCCAGGGTCTTGGGATCGATCCCAGCATCAGCTCCATGCTGAGCATGGAACTTGCTTGGGATTCTCTCCCTCTGCCCCTCCCCCCATTTTCTCTAAAATAAAATAGAAAAAAATTTTTTAAAGCACAAGAGAAAAAATGTAAATATTCAGAGGATATATTTATAATTATATTTACATATGGCAGTTATTAATAGTGTACGTATATGCAGAGGTCCTGATGTTAAAGTAACAGAAAAAGCTTTTTTGTTAGCTTACTGCTCAAGTTAGTCTGTAAAGACTGAAATACAGGTAAAAGTAGACTGTGCTTATTACAGTAACTTGGTTTATCACTTTTGATCACTATATCAGCTTTTTTTTTTTTTTTTTTTTTTTTTTTTGTTAATTTTTTTTTAACATTTTTTATTTATTTTTGAGAGAGAGACAGAGCATGAAAGGGGGAGGGCCAGAGAGAGAGGGAGACACAGAATCTGAAACAGGCTCCAGGCTCTGAGCTGTCAGCACAGAGCCCGACGCGGGGCTCGAACTCACAGACCGCGAGATCATGACCTGAGCCGAAGTCGGCCGCTTAACCGACTGAGCCACCCAGGCGTCCCTCAGCTTTTTTTTTTAATGTTTATTTATTTTTTGAGAGAGAGAGAAAGAGAACACAAGGGAGGGGTGGAGAGAGAGGGAGACACAGAACCCTAAGAGCAGGATCCAGGCTCCTAGCTGTCAGCAGAGAGCCAGATATGGGGCTGAAATTCCCAAGCTGTGAGACCTGAGCTGAAGTTGGATGCTTAACCAACTGAGCTACCCAGGCATTTCAGTATATCAGTAGTTTTAGTTTGTAATAGGTTACTAATTTGAACTTTACCAGTTAGGAGGTTTAGTGAATTTAGGGTAAATGGATTTCACCATTAACTACCATAATTTTTATTCTCCATTTGGGCAATACAGGCCATTATTTATGGCATTTCTAGCTTTTTTTTTTTTTTTAATGGCAATTCTAGTTTTGGCCACTGTTACTCCACTCTGATCGCTGCCTGTTTTTTGTTTTATTTTTAATCTTTAATTTTCCTAATTCTTTTGTTCTGATAACGTGCTTTGGGTTTTTAACATTTATGAACTAATTCATTGTAGATTAAAATACTAGGAACATTTAAACTATGGATCTTGCTACTAGGGATTTATCCTATATATTCACCTATGTAAGCATAAAATAACAGTATAAAGTTTATCTTTGTAACACTGTAAGAGCAAAAGACTGGAAACATTCTAAATGTCTGTAACTGGGATGGTTAAATGAACTTGCAGAAAACTAGCAGCACATTCAGGGAACCTTGATACCTTGTGGAAGCTGTAGGGCAGAGGTGGAGAGGAAAGGGTTTGAAGTACATTATCTACTGTTTGGTACCCATGTAAATATAATTGGTTTTGATTAAGTGAGGTAATTATTATTACTTGGCTGTATTGCAACATGTGAAATATGATTTATCACAGAGATAGAAAGAAGAGAATTGAAAAACCAAGAAGATTTAGCAGAAGTTTAAGCCGAACTCCCAGTCCACCTCCCTTCAGAGGCAGAAACACAGCAATGGATGCACAAGAAGCTTTAGCTAGGAGGTTCGTATGTTTTCTACTGATGTGTTTTTCATTTTTTCAACTGGAAGTAGATACTCAATTGTGTGGACAAAGTGAATGGTTTCATGTAAGTTAAATGATTAAATCTAGCTATGCTATTGTGCCAGCTCTGTGATGTAGAACTCATAAGTAAGTAATTTGTTAATTCTCATTTTAAACATTTACCACTTTGTCCAACTGGAGAGATTACAATGCCTGCAACAGTTTGTTTTTTTCCCTTCGTGATTAACTGTTTCATTTTTCTCAAATTTAGGCTTCTAAATATTTTTGGTTTGCAATTGAAACTCTTTAGAAATCTTAGGTCTGATTCAAAAACTCTTAAATTTCGCCTCTGAAATTGCTTAACATTGCAAGGTGATTTATTTGATCTTGTAAATTTTACTGCTGATAGCATGAGATTGTTGTACGGTTTAATTTTGAAATAACGTCAAAGATGTTCTGATAATTGTGGGATGACACACAGTAGGGCTGTCTGGCCAAAACGTGCAAAATCATTGAAAGAACTGCCTTATAGAGAGAGGGAAGAAGTAAAGTAAAATCCAAGTGCTTGTTTGCAGGTTTTCCCATATTCTGAAAACTATACTTTTGATTTGGGGTTTTTTTCCTTATGAAATTGAGTTTGTATTTTTTTTTTCATTACAAAAATACAGTTATCACAATGTAACCTGATGGGCTGCTGCCCTGTGAACCCAGCCTGGCAGAAACTCCAGCTGAACAGCAGCAGCAGCAAAGGTGTGAGCTCACCCCTTCTTCATTCCATTCACCTTAGTGAATGGTGTTAATTCCAACCTGCAATGGCCATTTTAAATATGCAACCAATAATAGTCAATTATATTTTCTTCCTGAAACTAAAATCAACGAAATGAAGAAGTAATTTATAATAGTATTGAACTAATCTATAAGGAATAGCCGATTAAGCCTGGCCAGTATTTTTTTAAGCCCTGTATTCTTATTAAGTTGGGTGTGTTTTAATTTGGGGCTTTTATTACTTTTGAAGCTGTTTCTAGCATCTAAAACTATTTTGACTTAAATAATCTGCTTAGTGATTTTCAGATAAATTTATATGAAATAACTTTTTTCAGAATACCAGATTGCTCTTTGGCTAATTTGAAGTTTGAAGGGAAATCTTTGGTTAATAAGAAACTGTAGTATGTAGACCGTTGTTGTTCCTTTTTTAAAAAATAAGGACGAAATGTTTAAACTCATTTGAAAATATTTTTCACATATGTGGACCAACATTTTAATGTTATCCCTAATCAGAAACTTTTATCCCCAAGCACAAAATCAAGTCTGTACTGTTTCTTTGTTGCATATGTGATCAATAAATGGGAATAAAATTATAGATTGTTATATTCATGTAATGTAAATTTTAGCAATTGCTAAAGTGAATGCCCATTTGCTGTATTTTACTACTTGTAGTACCCCGAAACAAAATCTTTTCCCTAATTTTTGTCCTTTTATACCAAATTGAAGGAGGAAGGGGTGGCTTTTAACTTATGATTGGGAGATCAGTAATCCTTTGAAGAAAAGAGTCTTCTCTTTCAGGAACTCATGAAGATGATATTACTTACAACTTGCTATATAAGAAATAGATACTGGCTTGACAGCACGTTTAGTATATGTATGTATTAGTGAATTTAGAGTGAACCAGAACCTGTTTTTCTTTCATTTGGAGATGAATTTATGTTTCATGTTTCCAGTTCAAGACTGAATAATTTTTATTTTTTCAAAATACTCTCCGTGAGAACTGTGTGTAAAAACTATTCCAGTTTTTGGTTGTTCCGTGAATTTAAAAATGTTTAAAACAAATACTGAAATAGTTCTTTTAACTGTGGCTGATATGTTCAGAACGAATGCTTTTTTTTTCCCATATTCAGATACCAATGTGTTAAATTTAATTTAAAATTCTATATTGTCTCGTGTCTGTACGTGTGGAGAAGTACAAAGATAAATAATGGTTTTATATTGAGCGTTGTTTTAAATTCATTGCAATTGTTATTGACAGGTTGGAAAGGGCAAAGAAATTACAAGAACAGCGAGAAAAAGAAATGGTTGAAAAACAAAAACAACAAGAAATAGCTGCAGGTAATTTATTTTCTTTATTATGGAAGTGTATGGCATTTCCTTATAGAAAATTTGAAAAATTCAGAAAAATAATGGAAGCAAATCACCCGTGATCTTTGCTAGCCAGCAGTGCACAGTAAACCTTGCTTTGTTTGTTTTGGTCAATGTTACTGAAATGTGGATAACTTACTTTTTGATGTTAACTTTCATAGCTCATAATTTCTTCGTGCATATATGTTTCTTAATTAGTTGATGGACGTGATTTTGGCAAGTGAATAGTCACTGTTCTTGTTTAAACTTTAGCCGTACTGCACGTCTTTTAGTCATGATTTTTGAGAAAATGCAGTTTAATAAAATGATGGCTAAACCTGGATAAGAAATCAAGACTTTCGACATAACACAAACATTGCCTGATTGAAGATGATCAGAGAGTGCTTGTTGAGTTGTATGGAATGTAATCTGGAAGGTGTTTTTTGTTTTGTTGACATTTCTAGTTAGTTGGTGCTTCTTGAAATTACCTAAATTGTACGAATTGTTATTTTCCTCAAAACTTTCATAACTGGATTGCCACGATATTAGTAATGGAGAGAACTTTTTAAGCTTATATTCTGGACTGACAGAAAAATATTTAGTCAGAACAGTCTGTTCACAGAAAATTGATGCAGTTCCTGACTCAACCACTTAAAATGGAAACACCAGGCATGGCATTTAACCTTTATAGGACTTGGGCTTAGTATTTGTTTTACGTGTGTCTTCCTTAATATCTTAAATACTCGTTTAAGAGTTTCAAATAAATGTCTTAAATCCTTTTGTAAGCTTTTAAAGACTGTAAAAATGAAAGTTTTTAGGGGTGCCTGGGTGGCTTAGTTCAGCATCTGACTTCAGCTCAGGTCATCTCACGGTTCCTGAGTTCGAGCCCCATGTTGGGCTGTTTTTATTGTGTTACAAGTTAGCTACAAGCACCATAGTTCATTTTCATTGAAATCATGAATCTTTTTACTGTTTGTAGAATCCTTACTATTTTCAGATATGTAAAGTATGTATAAAGGATCACATCCAGGAAATCTTATAAGTACGTCCAATAAATTTTTACTAAACTGTTAACTGCTTTATAAACTAACATGCATTTCCTTATTTTGGTGAAAATATTCTGCCTTTTTGTAGATTAGTTCTTACATGTAAACGCACTGCTGTAAGTTAGGAGGTTTGCTTTGCTTAGTCTAGAAATCTGTACTTCCCTTCTCTTCAGCAGCTGCAGCCACCGGAGGTTCCGTTCTCAATGTTGCTGCCTTGTTGGCATCGGGAACGCAAGTTACCCCTCAGATAGCTATGGCAGCTCAGATGGCTGCCCTGCAGGCTAAAGCTTTGGCGGAGACCGGAATAGCTGTACCTAGCTATTACAACCCAGCAGCTGTGAATCCAATGAAATTTGCTGAACAAGAGAAAAAAAGGAAAATGCTTTGGCAGGGCAAGAAAGAAGGGGTAAGTTCTTTAATTCCTCTTTATTGTCATTTATACCTAATAAGTAGTTGTTCAGAGCAACAGTGGATTGGAAGGGATCGGTTTGGGTTTATTATTCCGCAAACCTGATTGGAATAGTTTAATTTACCACAGTTACTTAATTTTGGAAAAAGCATGATCTAAGTCCAATTGTAGGAAAAAAAAAAAAAAACAGTATTCCTGTAAATTTATAATGGGTGAAGAAGCTGCTTCTTAGCTTAAGTTTTTTCCATGAAGGATATAATGTGAAGTACTTCTATTTCTTTGTTTCATTACATTGTAATAGGAATCTTAAAATAATGATAATGATAAACTCCATTGGTAGAATGCCATAAATGCTGTTGTTTCTTTTACAGAGAGATTTAGTAACCTGATAAAAGAGAACTTAAATTTTATGTATTCTAAAAGTTGAGTGTTTCTTAACAGGACAAATCCCAGTCTGCTGAAATATGGGAAAAATTGAATTTTGGAAACAAGGACCAAAATGTCAAGTTCAGGAAACTAATGGGTATTAAGGTGAGTTACATGGTTGGAATTAAAATTCATATTAACATTTTCAGGTTAACATTGTTCCTCCATCTAAAAGTTATTTCAGTAATGTGTCAACTTTGGGTTCTTTCTGATGCTTTCTTGTTAATGTTCTTCAGATTAATTTCACAGAATTATGTTATCACTAGTTAGTTGACAATACAAATTATTCCATTTAAATTAACATGTTGATTATAACTTGCTTATACCTTAGATGAACCATTTTTAAGATTGTAAGCTTTACTTAGTAAATAAAAATGAAATTATAAATGGGAAGTAATGAATTTGCCTAAAAAAATTGCTCATTTAAAAAAGCTAAGTGTACTTGGAATAGAATCTTAATTTTTAAAGTTTCCAGGGAGTTTTTTTAAATTAAGACATAGATTTTTTTGTTTCAAGTTTTTATTTAGATTTTTTTTTTTCTGAGTAAAGTGTAAATGTACAGGTCCAGTGTTAGATTTAATATAACAATTGGGAAAACTTCACAAATGCTCAGGTATTATTACTTAAGGGAATGTGTTTTTTTCATCGAAAGGGTATTTGGCTTAAAGCAAGCTGCACTGAGGGGCGCCTGGGTGGCGCAGTCGGTTAAGCGTCCGACTTCAGCCAGGTCACGATCTCGCGGTCTGTGAGTTCGAGACCCGCGTCAGGCTCTGGGCTGATGGCTCGGAGCCTGGAGCCTGTTTCCGATTCTGTGTCTCCCTCTCTCTCTGCCCCTCCCCCGTTCATGCTCTGTCTCTCTCTGTCCCAAAAATAAATAAAAAACGTTGAAAAAAAAATTAAAAAAAAAAAAAAAAAAAACAAGCTGCACTGAACTGGCTGTTTTGGAACAATGCCAGAGGACCTTTGCATCTGCTGCTAGCTTTCCCTGTCCTTTTCTTCCCTCAGGTTCCTGCATCATTCTTGGTTTCTTCTCACATGTCAACTTCTTTATAGTCCTGTCTCACCTGCTTTTTTTTTTTTTTTCTTTTTTTTTTAATTTTTCAATGTTTATTTTGAGACACAGCATGAGCGGGGGAGGGGCAGAGAGCAAGAGGGAGACACAGAATGCGAAGCAGTTTGCAGACTGAGCTGTCAGCACAGAGCCCAGCGCGGGGTTCCTACTGACAAGCCATGAGATCATGACCTGAACCGAAGTCGGATGCTTAACTGACCGAGCCACCCAGGCACTCTTCACCTGCCTTTTTAAAATAGCATATCTCCTGGTCCTTCCCAATACTTAGAACATTGCCTTGTACTTCATACGTGCTAAATGGATGAATGGGAGCTAAATAAGGTCAAATCCATATCCTAAAAAATGTGATTTGTCATAAGTACTGTCAAGTGAGAAAAAACCTTTTTTCTCATCTGTGTTAATTTTAACAATATATTTTTTATCTGATGTTTAGAGCGAAGATGAAGCTGGATGTAGCTCAGTTGATGAAGAAAGTTACAAGACTTTGAAGCAACAGGAAGAAGTATTTAGAAATCTAGATGCTCAGTATGAAATGGCAAGATCACAGACCCACACACAAAGAGGAATGGGATTGGGTTTCACATCATCAATGCGAGGAATGGATGCAGTTTGAAAAAGATCAGACCTACTGTTTGGGACTTTATAGACTTCTGGTTCTGATGTCAGGTCCTTGTTCACCAAACAGCTAGCATTCTAGCTTGCATGGGTGTTGCATTGACTTTAATTTATTGAAAAATACGATTTTTTGTAAATATCAGATCAGTGATACTGGTGTTAGTGTTGTAATCAGGTTAAACACTTCCATTAAACTTGACAGGACTATAGAAGGACAATATTTTTTAGTTCATGAATTCTACTTTTCAAATATATAAAAGCTGCAGGTGGGATAAAATCTCATACATGGATATTTCGTGTCCGCTGTCTTGTGTACTTTTGTACTTAACCTTGTACAGTTATTTTCATCTCTTGAAACATGAAAGAAATGTTATGTAGATGTTCTTTAGAAGATCTGGCCATTTGGTACATAATCCAGCACAAATAAGCTGGGTGGTGATGATAATAAAAATGGTTTTCTCAAAACTGGTGTTAATTTAAGTTACCTGGAATTCTTATTTGAATTTGTTTGATGGGTTTTGTAGCATTTTGCAATTGCTATTAGAGAACACTAGGTAGAAATTCCTTTTTTTTTTTTTTTTTAACAGTTAAATATGCTCTAGGCAATACCATGGTGAGCAAAAATGTAAAAAGTTGGGAGGAATAACAAACATTAATACTGTTTTCCTACTACTCTAAGGAACAGAATTGGTGTACAATATTTGTTCAATATTCCATGTTATTCAGGAAATAGATTAATACGTTAAAGGGATGTAAGCACTTTTATTTTAATAAAGTGCCTTGTAACAAGTTCTTGGTATGCCCTTTGCTCATTATCCCTTTGAAGTCTTCACTAGTACTAAAATGTTAGAAAACTACTTTGTCACTAAATTAAATAGGGCATAAACAGGGTGGAGGGGGAGAACCGCAGAACTTGTAATTCATTTGCTTTTATTGGTACAAAGTCATAATTTTCACCTTTCCCTAGAAAAATTCGTTGGAAAACAACTTTATAATGTAGTAGCACAATACAACAAGGGAAGCATGCTTAATGGTAAATAAAAACTTAACACCTTTTTTTTTTTAATTTTTTTTTGAATGTTTATTTTTGAGACAGAGACAAGAGCATGAGCGGGGGAGGGGCATAGAGGGAGATACAGAATCCGAAGCAGGCTCCAGGCCAAGCGGTCGGCACAGAGCCTGATGCAGAGCTCGAACTCACCAGCCGTGAGATCGTGACCTGAGCCGAAGTCGGATGCTCAACCGGCTGAGCCACCCAGGCACCCTTTAACACTTTTATTTTTAAAATGAGTTCATAACTCTGGTCAACTTGCTTATTGGGCATGTTTTTGTGATGAATGTGTAGTTGTAAGATTTTTCATATACATTGGTAAAGGGCTTAGCTTTTCCAGAGCACAATTATTTTATGAAGAAATGGCTCTTCATGCTTGAGTGACAGGTTTTTGGGGGAATGGTACCATGGTTTTTGTTTTTTCGTTATGGAGTCCCCACAAATTCAAGTCAGCTATATTTTCTCAAATCAACGTCGTTAGAAATTTTCATGGGCTTACAGAAGGCAGTGTGGATACTAAAGCATACACTGTGTCCTGTGTTTTTCTATATTATTTTAGGAGCTGGCCATACATTATGAGTGATAGGATCCAGCCTGCCTTCATCTAGAGCAGTAATTTAAAAGTTGTAACCAAATTTAAACAAATAGAACTAGTCTATCCCAACAGGTAATATGTAACTTTAGTTGAGATTTTACATATTTTTAAAAACGAGTGTATATTTTAACACATCGCAATTTTTACTAGACGCACTTAGTTATCAATAGCCAGTCCCATGTAGCCAGAGACAACCATATTGGACAATGCAGATCTAGAGGGAGGCATGTAGATAATTTTTAAGTCGCATTATGAAACTTGAATAAGCAATTGATGGAGTCCTGGAAGGGGAGTGGGAACATCCAATTGTGAATGAAGTTATAGGGGAGACTTACTTAATGGTTTTGTTACGTGTTAACCTTGTGTTACCCCCCCCTTTTCAGTGGCTGTTCCTCTGCTTAGTTTCATATCCTCAAAGATGGATATGTTGGGGTTTATCCTTGTCAGCAGCAGGAACATAGGTTTGTGTCCAGGAGAAACTTTAAAGAAGTGGTAGCTAGGCAGGGCGCTAAGAGTGAAAGACTACACTAATGTTTGGGGCTAGATACGATGAACAGTGTGAGAGCAATTGGCTTTAGGGTAACTTGGAAGTTAGAATAGGACTTTGTAATTGTGTGTGGGTGTTGAAAAGGCAAATTCAGAGATGAGGTTTCCAACTTGGGTAGTGCTGGATTTTTATTACTTTAAGCTTAGAAGGCTTAAGTACTGGGGTTCCTGGGTGGCTCAGTCGATGAAGCATCCGATTTGATTTCCACTCAGGTCATGATTTCACAGTTGGGGGGATGTAACCCCTTGTCGCTGAGGGCTCCATGCTGGGCCTGGAGCCTGCTGAAGATTCTCTCTCACCCTCTGCCCTTCCCCTGTGCACATGTGGTCCCTCACACTCTCAAAATAACATACCTTTAAAAAAGCATGGGGAGGGGTACCTGCCTGGGTGGCTCAGTCAGTTGTGTCCAACTTAAGCTCAGGTCGTGATCTCACAGTTTGTGTGCGTTGAAGCCGGGCATCAAGCTCTGCGCTGGCAGTGCAAAGCCTGCTAGGGATTCTCTCTTCCTCTCTCTCTGCCCCTTTCCTGTGTACACTATCTCTCCCTCTCAAAATAAGCTTTTTTTTTTTTTTTTTTTTTAAAGCAGTTTCATTAAAAAAAAAAAGTACCATTGAAGAAGTAAATCGGGTCAAGGAGATGGAAACAAGTTTTATATATCATTCCAAGCTAAAGTTTCATAAGTCAAATGATGATTGAAGTGTATACTTAAATACAATTTCTAGGGACACCTGTCTGGCTCAGTCCGTAGAGCATGCAACTTGATTCCATGCTGGGTGTAGAGTTTACTTTAAATCTTTAAGGGGCGCCTGAGTGGCTCAGTTAAGCGTCTGACTTCAGCTCAGGTCATGAGCCCGCAGTTTGTGGGTTCAAGTCGCATGTTGGGCTCTGTGCTGACAGCTCAGAGCCTGGAGCCTGCTTTGGATTCTGTGTGTGTCTCTCTCTGCCCCTCCCCTGCTCAAGCTGTCTCTAAATAAACATTTAAAAAACATATTTCTTAAAAATCTTTAGGATCTATATAATTTCCATTGGACCCACTCCTAGTTCTCTCACTCTAGCCATTCAGCAATTTCTGTAGTCTCATCCTCAGTCCCAGTCCTTCGAGTCTCCCAAGACTCGTAGACTCTTCTCACTGTATTCTTCCTTAAGCAATCTCATCCTTTACCACAGTTATATTTACTGTCCTTGAAAATGTGGGCCAGCCAAGTGGTATCCTCTAGTTTGGACTTTTTTCTTGGAACTTTACTCAAAAATTCAGCTGCTCTTCCACTGGGGCTCAAATTTTACCTTCAATATAAGAATGTGTAACCAAAATGCTTGAAAAATTTCCTTCACCAATCCAGTTGCTTCTCTATGGCCTCTGAGAATAAAATTGCCTCAAGGTACCACATACCTTCCTTTATTGCTATTAAACCTGGTCCGAATCCATTGCTATCTCAAATGATCAATTACTTACTCAACCAGTTTCTTGAGTCAATCCTGAGAACTATTCATGAACCCTTTTCTCTCATTCCCTGTATTCAACCTTTCAATTACTTCTGATGCTTTAATTTTATGTTCTAAATATTTTCTACTTCTGGGGCACCTGGGTAGCTCCATTGGTTAAGCATCTGACTTGATTTCTTGGTTCAGGTCATGATCTCACAATTTGTGAGTTCAAGCCCCACATCCTGCTCTGTGCTGACTATGTGAAGCCTGCTTGGGATTCTCTCTTCCTCTCTCTGCCCCTCCCCCACTGACACACACACACACACACACACACACACACTCTCTCTCTCTCTCTCTCCCCCCTCCACTCCCTCCCTCCCCCCCTCTCAAATAAACTTTAACATTTTCTACTTCTAAACATCAATTCTCCACCACTATTGACACTACCCCACTACAAAAATCTATCAATCTATCTGCTAGACTCAGTATTTTACTTTTGCTGGAGCTTTGATCCTTTTTCTACCATGCAGTCAAGACCATCTTATCAAAATGAAAATCTTCAGTGTGACTGGGTGGCTCAGTAAGTTAAGCCTCCAACTTTGGCTCAGGTCATGATCTTATGCTTCATGAGTTTGACTTCCACATCAGGCTCTCTGCTAGTAGCGCGGAGCCCGCTTTGGATGCTGTCTCTCTGCCCCTTCTCCGTTCACCCTCTCTCAAGAATAAACATTAAAAAAACAATTTTTAATGAAAATCTGCAGGTCACAAACACACTACCTGTTTAAAATGTTGAAATGACTTCCCAATTTTGGGAGTGGAAAGAGAGGAACCTCAACTGGGTCTGTGAATCCGGACCTAATTGTACTTGTCTCCTCTTGCTCCATTCTTTGCATTTCACATGTGGTTTCTTCCAAGGAGGGTGATCTTAAATCCATCCGCCATAATCTCGCCATCAATTCTGCCTTTCTAACAATGGTTCAGTTCAAATGTAAATTGGTCCATTCACTGATTCTCACAGATTCTGTCAAAGTAAATCGTTACATATCTATAACTTTGTTTTTATTTCACATATTTTTAAAAAACGAGGACTACTCATCAACATCTACCTCCAAGGGCGGGGCCATTTAGGGTTATTTTTTTGTTTCTTTTGTTAGCCCATAGAGGCTCCACTAGAGCAGGAACTTCTCTATTTTACTCACTCTTCATCCTCAAGTTCTGGACCTGTACCAGGCACATTGAACGGGGTAAATAAATGTTATTGAATGAATGAGTCATTGAACTAGAGAAACCACCGAAAGCCGCAACAGAGTAATCTCAATCAGTCTAATGATTAGCTCGTTTTTCATGAAAAAGTGCAACAAGCCCAATAAACTGAAGCAGTTTGTCCAAGATCACAAAGGTGATCTGTGGCACAACTAGAGAGTCCCTTCTTCTTTTGTTGCAATTTAGCACGCACACCAGAACCCGTGATGAGACAAGCGTCGCGCTCTGATTTTTCAGCCTCAGATGCATCACACGGACAACATACGCTGTTTTAACACATTCTGATCTAGCCAGGCTTTCGGCACGCTTGAAAAGGACCAATCCCAGTATGCAATGCAAACAATGAGTTAACAGTCGCTTAGAAACCACATGTCCCAGCATGCCACGCTCCCGAGCAACCTCGGAAGCGACTCTGAGAGACGCCACTGTACTCTGGGAGTTGTAGTCTCTCGGGACTGGCCCGCCCTTTGTGCAGCTTCGCGGCCTGTGTTTGGAGAAAACCCTACCGGGTGGCTAAGCGCGGCCCGGAGCCCCAGCGAGCGGTGCCGCCCTACAACCTTCGCCCCCGGTCCGGCGGCCGGCTCCGCCTCTTCTCGACTCTTTCCCACAGCCCAAGATGGCGGCGGAGGTGGATTTTGGCGACCTAGAGCTGTTCGAGGCGTTTGACCACCCAGAGGAATCCATTCCGAAGCCCGTTCACACTCGCTTCAAGGACGACGACGGCGACGAGGAGGACGAGAATGGGGTCGGCGACGCGGAGCTGCGGGAGCGGCTTCGGCAGTGCGAGGAAACCATCGAGCAGCTCCGCGCCGAGAATATCCTTCCCGCTCGCTGGGCCCGGTCACCGGCGTGCGGTGGGCGGCGAGCCCTGGAAGGCGCGGGCGGAAATTCCAGGGGGGCCAGAATTCCGAATAATCTCCCTGAGGGCTGAGAGTCGAGGGTTCGCTTGCGTAAGCAGCACCGGGGGCCTCGGCGCCAGCCTCTCCTCTTCTGGGTTCCGTGTCCTGGACTTCACTCGCTCTTCCCGTCCCCCAAGCTGGAGCTGGTGTTTAGGGCTTTTTTTCAGACTGCTGCATTACAGACTGGTTACCGCTTCTCTCCTCTTCTCGAAAGTCGCCATCCGATTTTATTTTTGGCGGCCAAGCTTAAGTTCATGCAGTCATGCTGTAGTCGTGTATTAGGAGGTAACCGGATTACTCAGCCCCTTAGCGTGGGTCTGTTTTTTCGGGCGGGGCAGAAGCTAGTGGTCCTAGGATGTAGAGTTGGGGGTTCAAGGATGTGAGGCATGCACAGAGACATGGTTAATTGCCTGATTAAGATTGGGGATTCATTTTAAAGTTCTTCGACTTTTCCGTGGTGAAGGTGCCGTCGCAAAGGTTTGGGAAAAACGCGCCAAGTTTCCGTTTGCCTTCGTTACATGATTACAGCTTTTCTGGCAAGATTTGCCAGTATGTTTATTTATATTCTTACAGGTGGGTTTTTTTTTTTTTTTAATTCTATGCCGATGATTTCAGTTCAATTGAAACCCTGAAAGCGGTTGGTAAATCATTTTTGAAGTTTTTTTTTTTTTTTTTAAATGTTTGTTTATTTTTGACAGAGTGTGAGCGGGTGAGGGGCAGAGAGGGAGGGAGACACAAAATCCAAAACAGGCTCCAGGCTCTGAGCTGTCAGCACAGAGCCCCCTGCGGGGCTGGAACTCGCGAACTGTGACATCACGACCTGAGCTAAGTCGGTCACTTAAACAACTGAGCCACCCAGGCGCCCCCTTCTTTTTTGAAGGGTTTTGAAGTCCGATTTTTTTGTTTCGTGATGCTTTTTCCCCTCTCCGTTTTAATATGTAAAACTTCGAAATACCATGAAGTTGAAAGGACTGTACTGTGAACATCCATAGTTTCCATCCTAGAGTTTTCCTTCCTTAGCAGGTTGTTTTACTGTACTTACTTTGTCGCTTATCATGCTGCTCTGTCTTAAGTGAATTGCTGTTTAACTTCTGATGGGGTGCGGTTGTTTCAATAACATTTTTGGTTCGGTCTGTTAGGTCTGTCAGTGGCTTTTGAACTATATGACCTTGTTGGAAGAGATGAAAAAACTGTTTTAATGTTGGGGGTTAAACGCCTATCCCTGCAACTGAACAGGAGCTGGGTTAAGTGTGTCATTCTCGAGATTATTTGCAGGTCTTTTGATATTAACATTCTGACGCCAAAAGTGAGAGTGAGTAGTTAAAGGTTTATGTTATTTATGATGTTGTTTGATGAGGGCTTGTATTCCTTAACGAGTAATAACATCAAGAACTTAAAAGAAAATTGAACATTCTGACTCGACCGAGGTATGAGATATTGCAATTACACTATTGTTGTCTTTTATTTTTTTATCCTGTTGTTAATATTTAGCTATAATTTCTTTGTAAAAGGAGTATTTAGGATTTTTGTATTATTTTTCAGTGTACTCCGAAGAAATCAGTAATGATGCTTTATTTTTAATTTAATTTCTGGGGATAAAACTTGAAATCTCACAACTGCATTGAATTTTTAACTAATTTGTTATTTTGGGGGGATGTTAACTGGATTTATTGCGGTGGTCATTTCACAACATATACAAATACTGAGTCATGTTATATACCTGAATAACTTTTTTTTTTTTTAAGATTTGGATGTTTCTTTCTTTCTTTCTTTCTTTCTTTTTTTTTTTTTTTTTTTTTTTTTTTGGAGAGAGAGAGAGAGAAAGAAAGACAGTAGGCGCAAGTGATCGAGGGGCAGAGAGAGAGAAGTGGGACTCAATGTTTTACCCGCAGTGGGGCTCGAGCTCACCCCAAGCTGGTGCTCACGTTCAACCGAAGCGGGCCTCGAGCTCACCCAGTATGGAACTCGAACTCATGAACTGTCAGATCGTGCCCTGAGCCGAAGTCAGATGCTTAACGACTGAGCCACCCAGGCGCTCACCTGAATAACTTTTAAGCTGATTTAATGGGTAAAAATATTTGTGAAGCACATCCAAAAAATTTTGACTTAATGTTTCAAACAAGCCGGTTTGCCGAGCTAGCCGTTCTTACTCCACAAACGTTTCTGGGACGTCAGTTAAGATTACAGTATTGCTGCAGCTGAAAATTTACTTATGCAGTTAAAGTATGTTCATAAATAGGAATGATGCACGATTTCATTTTAGAAAGAGACATAAGTGTGCTTTTGAAGAAAGTACAGTGAGTAGGTTTGCATCCAGACCTCTGACTTTAGCAGATAGAAGATTAAATGCTGGTGTCTCTTAAAAAAATTTAACAGGTCAGTAAATCTAAAATATTTGTCTAAGTACATATTTATCATGGGGAATCGTGTTGTCAAGTTTCACAATTTGGGGTGCCTTGATGCAATGGTACATGCACTTTTTTGTTTCTGGGACCAGCTGAAGTAACCGGCTACATTGGTGACTAAAGGTTTAAAATTTCAGAATTCAGATGTATTTTGGAAAGCTCCCCATGCCCTACCTTCCTCCCTCTATGTGAGCACACTTTGTGGATCTAAACTCGCTGTTGCTTTGATATTAAATGTGTTGAGTATCACTGGGATTCCTCGAAAATCATAATTTAAAAAAAAATTTTAAGTTTATTTTGAGAGAGAGAGAGAGAGCACATGTGGGGTAGGGGCAGAGAGAGGAGAGAGAGAGAATTCCAAGCAGGCTCCATGCTGTCAGCGCAGAGCCCGATGAAGGGCTCGAACTCACAAACTGTGAGATCATGACAGTTGGGATCAAGAGTCAGATGTTTAACTGACTGAGCCACCCAGGTGCCTGAAAAATCATAATTTTTTAAATATTTTTTAATGTTTATTTAAAAATTTTTTTAAATATTCATTTTTGATTGTGAGAGACAGAGTGTGAGCAGGGGAGGGGCAGAGAACGAGGGAGACACAGAATCTGAAGCAGGCTTCAGGCTTTGAGCTGTCAGCACAGAGCCCCGTGTGGGGCTCGAACTCACGGACCAGGAGATCATGACCTGAGCTGAAGTTGGGCATTTAATAGACTAAACCACCCAGGCGCCCCTAATGTTTATTCATTTTTGAGAGAGGGTGTGAGTGAGCGAGGGAGGGGCAGAGAGAGAAAGGGACAGAGGATCTGAAGCGGGCTGGCTCTCTGCTGGCTGCAGAAAACCCAGTGTGGGGCTTGAACTCAGGAACTGCGAGATCATGACCTGAGCTGAAGTGGGACACAACCAATTGAGCCACCCAGGTGCCCCATTTGTTTTTAATATTCAAAGATAGGTAAGCACACTTTAGAGTTGATAATTTAAACAAATATTTATTTACAAAAGGGTTATAATCACCTGAGTTTAAATGATTATAGCATCATAGGCTTCGCCAATACACAAGGCAAGCATTAGTATCCTAAAAAAGGAATAAATTAAAATTTTTCTTTTAGAATTTGTGCTCTTCGTGATGTCATACTGATAAAGCATGCTACAGAAAACTTAGAAACAAAAAGAAACAAAATTATTTAGATAAATTTTGTACCCCAAGTCTCTTGGTTTAATCCTTATTTTTGGAACTGTCATGATCAGAAGTTTCCTTTTTGTCTGGTAAATATTATTTTTTGCTTTATATTATGAAAAATTTCAAATGTATGGAAAAGGAACAGTGCAATTAACACTCACGTTTTCATCACTTAGCTTTAACAGTTAATATTTTGCCATATTTCCTTCTCATCACATATATACATTGTACTCTAAATATTTCAACATGTAACTTTTTAGAAACAAGACTTTTTCATGCATAATCACAACACAACTATCACAGTAACTGGTATGATTTTCTTAATAACATTCCCAGCTCAGTCCATATTCATATTTCCCCAACTGAATGTCTTTATAGCTGATTGTGCTTGGACTCCAGTCAAGGAGTTATGCAATTGTGTGTGGTTTT
Organism: Panthera tigris; assembly: GCF_018350195.1. NCBI lineage: Eukaryota > Metazoa > Chordata > Mammalia > Carnivora > Felidae > Panthera > Panthera tigris. The sequence continues at coordinate 6,999,044 of NC_056671.1, forward strand.
TAAAAAAAGAAATGTATTCTTAAAAAGAGAAATCCGTGCAAATTCAAGCAAACTTCTGAACTTCTTCATATTTTACTTTTGTTTCTTGATCTGAGCAATTCCAAATATAGACTGATTTATTTCACATGCTGCACAGGTAAAGGAATAGGAGGCAGGTGGGCAGAGGAGGAATCTGAGAGTCAGCTGGTCCAGATTACCACCGGGACATTGGATATTGTGCATTGTGCAGATTTTACAGCCAGAGCCACATCCTCTCTCTTGCTCTTTTTTTTTTTTGGCAGTAATTGAAACTCAAATCCAGGGACAAGAACAATATACTTTTTACATTTCTGCTTTAGAATCCGGGATTTGGAATAATGGAATGTGCTCTGCCCTCGAAGAGGCTGAAGTGTTTCCTTGTATATTACTAAGCTAAATTCACTCTGATTTTTTAGAAATATATTCTTATAACCTGCTGGTTTATTCCGACCCTCCCTTGCCCCGGCTTGTAAAGAAATGATCCATTAGATAAATGTTTTGGTTGAAAACTGGAAGATTAAGCGTAGTTTTAATTTTTTTGTGAAATATTTAAAAAACTTTTTTTAAAGATTTTATTTTTGGAGAGAGAGAGAGCAGGAGCAAGGGAGGGGCAAAGAGAAAATCTCAAGCAGGCTCCACGCTCAGCACAGAGCCCCATGTGGGGCTCAATCCCACAACCCTGGGATCATGACCTGAGCTGAAATCAAGAGTCGGATGCTCAACCGACTGAGCCATCCACGCACTCCGTTTTTGTGAAATATTTTTTAAAATATGTAAGGGATATCTCTGTGTAAAACCATTAAACTAGGTAAAATTTGATGAACACTTGGATTTTTCTTGAGAAAACCAGAGTTATTGGTGGTTCTTGATCTTATTTGTAAAATATTCTATAATCTTTGGTACTTAAGAATTACAAAAGTTACGTGTTTATATATACATGTACGCATTTTACTCTAATATCTTCTAAGACTGTTTTAATTTCTGTTTTAGTGGAATATTGGTGAACGATACTAAGTTAGATGGACCTTTATTACAGATTCTCTTTATGAACAATGTTATTTCAAAGTAAGTAACTTTCTTCTTTCTACATATAATGAGTTAATGTGTTAATGAAACAATATCTTCCGTTAGTATGCTGTATTTATTTGTACTTATTCCATTTTTATTCTTTTACTTAAAATTTAGGGAATCGTGGGGCTTTTTTGTTTTCTGGTTTTGTTTTTTTGAGAGAGAGGGAGAGAGAGAGAGAGAGAGAGAGAGAGCGCACAAGGGAATGAGGGGCAGAGAGAAAGAATCCCACTCAGGTTCTACACCATCAACGTGGAGCCTGAAGCAGGGCTCGAGCTCACCCCATGTGGGGTTCGAACTCATGAACCAGGAGACCATGACCTCAGCCAACTGAACCATCCAGGCACTCTAAGAGCAAGGACATTAGAGTCTATAAACATGAATTTGAATCTGGGCCCTAACTTTGTACATATGTGAGCCTGGGCAGGTCACAACCTGTCTGCATATCAGTTTCCTCACTGGAAAACAGATGCTAATAGTAACCACTTCGTAGGTAGTTAAGTGAGTACCTATAAGAGCCCAATAGCCTCTAATAAAAATAACAACTGGTACCACACCGATAAGTAATGTTAGTCGTTTCTCCCCCAGAATCAGATAACTGGGTTTACCCTGTTGGTTGTCTTCAAAGCTTACCCACATAATTTTGTGTTTGGGTGAATGTGTGAAAGAGAATTAGACCTTTGCAGACCTTCCAGCATGATTGGGTCTAGGGTGACTCAGTGTATTCCTCCAGTGCTTGCCAGAACGTTCTGAAATGTTTTGAGACTTTGCCCTGTCCCTTCCGCAGAGCGTGGTCGTAGACATTTCAGACAGTTGCTTGCCCCTCTCCTGAGTCACTGAATCATAATCGTTCTCTTGCATACTAGGCAAGGTAAAGAAGGTAACAGCATATGTTAGTTAGAGTGTTAGCTGTGTGGCAGGCCCATCACCTACCTATCTCTGCCTAGGTGGAACCTGCCGCTCTCAGGGGTGGGGACGCTGGATGGTGAGGGTGGCAGTAGCAAGGTGCTGGGCACAGCTGGGCGTGAGCACTGTCATCATCATTGGATTTGAATCCCTGTCCACTCTAGCCCTTGGCAATCTCATTTCTGCACCACGTGTCTGCCATTTTGCCTGCAGAGATCTTGGAGTGTCAGAGCTAAAGAGACCTGAAAGATCAAGTCTGGTGAAGAGCAAGATGGCTGCCCCACTGCGGCCAAGCTGGGTTCCGCGGGCCCCTCCTGAACCGAGCGTTAACAAATAGTTGATGAAAGCGGTTCTTGACCTGGGAAGCTGGAGAAAGTAGACCTCAGTAGTTTCTCTGCTTCATTTTGTGTTTCCATTGCATTGTGGTGTTTTGGGTTTTTTTTTTGTTTTTTTCCCAGTTTAACATTCATATAGTATTTCCTTCTGTGTGGATAGGGAGTCTCTGGGAGGAAGATAGGAAGAATGTACTGGCTGTCTTTTCATTGCAGAGAAGGTGGCTGGGGCACAGACCAGGAAGGAAGCTTTTCATTATGTAACCCCTTTACTTCTTTTGGATTTTGAACCATGTTTTATATAGATTATGTATTCAAAATTTAAATATGTAAAATTTATAAATAAAATCCATTTATTCTCAGCACAAATATTTGCCACCGTTACATGCCTAGCACTACCTTAGGTTCCCATAATCATTATGTTAACTCGGCAACAATGTATATTTCTTTTTCTGAGGAATAGGTTCCTGAGTGTTACAGAATCAGTGATTTGATAAACCTCTGAAAATCAAGTTAACGGCATTTACTCCTGACATCTTCTAATAATGCATAAGATTTCAGTCTATTCAGTGTCTCACTCTGCATTCTGACTGTTGTGTCCTCTCATGCAGGCAATACCATCAAGAAATAGAGGAATTTGTGTCAAATTTAGTAAAAAGATTTGAGGAACAGCAGAAAAATGATGTGGAAAAGACTTCCTTTAATCTTTTGCCCCAGGTATTTCAAACTTAAGAGACTTTAAGATTAACAGGTTATGCTTTTCACTGCCGTCTGTTAGGCCACAGGGATCCTCTTGTACCCTCGTGAAAATGACTAAGTGCAACCACTGTGTCCTACACCTGAAACTAATATAACATTGTATGTCAAGTACAACTAAAAAAAGAAAAAACAGGATTGTTAAAACTGTTCACCTCCCATCCTTCAACTGGGCTTCCTTCATTGGTCTGACCAGTACAGCCACAGGCGATTCCTTTGTATTGTGGCTCCTTTTCTCGGGGGAGTCCTAGACCTGGCTACACTCAAAATTAGTCTTTTACCCGCCCCCCCCCCCATTTCCTCACTTGGACACGTGGTTTGAGGCAGAAAATTAATTTTAAGGCAGAAAAAAAAAATCTGTATTTCTGGAGTTTATAAAAGATGAATTATTTTTCTCTAAAACCAACAGGTTTACCTGCTATCCTATTTTCCCCTCTGCTTATTGGAAAAAATCAATAGCGTGCCCAAAGAAATCTGAGAAATTTCACTACGTGAATATCAGAACGTGAATTTATATTTTAAAAAATCAGAATTATGATTTCTGGGCTTTTTTTTTTTTTTTTTAATTAAAAGTTACGGTAAGTAGAGTCTGTCAAATAAGGGTTGTTAGCTGTGTATCCTGAGAATTGGGAGAACAGAGAATTCTGAGTAATTAAATTTTTATCACCTTGAGTTTTTACATCTCTTACACAATTTTTAAAGATTTAAGAAACAAAATACATTTAACAATAAGAACCATACAAGGAGTTTTGATTCAAGGAGCACTTCAGAATTTTGTAGTGGAGGGAGGTCTATGAGAGTTCTATCATCAGTATTGACCACTAATGTAAAATCATAAATGTTTTAGTCTTTCTGGTTATCTGGTTTTAAGATCGTCTACTTTGTCAATTTCAGCGTTGAGAGTTTAAATATTTAATTCGTTCAATTTAATACATGAATTAATACTCCGTAACACAAAAGTCATAGTCTACACTAATGCTTCAGAAGGCGCTGTCTTTTGTATGTTTTGTAATTTTTAAATTCTCCCTCTTGTGAAATTTATTTCACAAACCTCCCTAGCTTTCATACTTACCGTAATTGTGACAGTGTTGAATTCAGAACTTTATATACCTTAGTGGTATGTATTAGAAAATAAAGGGGTGTGTTTAAATTTCTAATATTTGAAATTTGAACTAGTTAAAAATTGGTTACCTTCTATAACTGTTTTTCTTTGTGTTAGCCATCTAGTGTTATGCTAGAAGAGGACCATAAAGTGGAAGAATCGTGTGCCATTAAAAACAACAAGGAAGCTTTTAGTGTAAGTTTGGACATTTTAGTTTTGAATCCTGCAAAAACATGTTTTCTATCCTGTGTCATTTGGGTGGCATTGAAATGATAAGGTGGCATAGCCATGTGTCATCAGATGATCACCACCCTTTCATGAAACTGTTACAAGCAACAGTTTAGGCTTCAGCCTCTAGATGATATGGTTCACTTTCTAATAATTACCGGATACGCGATAGACAGACGTTGGAGGACTTTATTTTTGTCCTGGCGAACTTTTTTTGCACGTGCGTTTCATGAACGCGGATGATGATCTGGAGCGCGTGCTTGTTGCACGTACAGATGGGGAAGGATAAGTAAGCAATGTAACAGATGGCAGATAGGAGATTAAAAATGTTGACAACCTCAAATGGCGGGTGAAAAATCGAAGAGGCATAACAGGGATGAGCCTACCCTTAGGCCTTTTGGTACCTGTGCGGAATTCCACCGTGTCAGTGCGATGTCGCGGTGTGATTTTGCAACTTCGGTTTTTTTAAGATGATGATGAAATCCCGGATTCTGTTCGAGGCAGACTAGTTTTCATGTGTAGGGAGTGACGTGCCCCATTGACCTACCACAATCTTAAGGACGTGGGGCCGCTGGGACCGTGAAGGGCCCACAGCCTTACTGCAGAGATTGACGGGGGATAGCGTGTCTCTGCAGATGTGATCGAGGCGTCATGTTAGATCACTCTGTGTGGTGCCGGGCGGGAGGACCGGGACCAGCCACTGCGTGGACCGCAAGCAGGCACAGTGCAACTCAGCCTTCAGTGCAAACTTCTGTCAGAGATGTGAATACGAAGTGGTCGGACTCGTTTAAGAAAAGCGAATTCCACGTTACCCAAAGAAGTCAAAGACTGAGATGCTATCAAAGCGCTTTAAAGAAAGAATTTGAACTATGTAACTCTTCATGTCCCTTCTAAACTCTAGGGTTCTGGGCTAGAGAGTGGTACCTGCCTGGAAAGTGGGACTATTGTGTATTATTAATTTACTTCTTTAATAAATACTAATAAATACAGAATGTTCTCTTGTCAGGGACCCTTCTGGGTTCCAGAGACAGCAACGAAAAAAAAGGGCAAAGTCTCTGCTCTCATTGAATTACATTCTAGTGGGGCAAGAAACTAGGTGAGGCTAAGGACTTAGAGGGTAACTGTGGGGCATTTGGTTTGTATGGTGAGTAGATAGCGACAGCCTCTCTGAGCTGATAACAGAATAAATTGAGGGAGTGAGCCATCAGGCGGTGAAGAGTATTCCAGACTCCAGGCAGTAGGAACAGTGAGTGGAAAGCCCTGGGGCAGAAGGGCACACTGACGTGTTGCTCACTATTTACCAGGTACTGTTCGAAGCTCATTACAGATATGCTCGTGAAGGTACTACTAGTATTCTCTTTTTACAGATGAGGAAACAGATGTGGAGAGCTAAGTAACTTGCCCTGAGTCCCTTAGCTCGTAAGTGACAAAGCCAGGGCGTGAATCCAGGCCTTCTGATTCTGGAGCAGATCGAAATCTTTATATTGCCTCCTAAGCAACAGTAAGGGCTTTGGGTGTTACTCTGAGATGAGAAGTCCCTGGAGGATTTTAAGTAGAAATGTGACATGATACGACTTGAATTTTTAAAAGAGCTGGCTTCTCTGTGGAGAACAGTGTGTAGCTGGTTACATGTGGAAGCTGGAAACTGGCTAAGTGACTCTGTTGATCTCAGGTGAGAGAAGATGGCAGGTCAGTCTAGAAGACCAGGGCTGGACGTGAGCAGTGGTTAGAAGCTGGATCTACCTTGAAGGTAGAACTGACCAAATGTGTTGACGAATTGGACGCATAGAACACAAAAGCGAGGGAGTCGTCAAAATGATGCGCGTTTTTGGTCTGAGCAGCTAGAATGAGGTCCTTCCCTTTCCTGTGATGGGAAAAGCTGGTGGGAGGCGCAGCTTTGGAGTGGAATGGGAATCTGGTTCAGTTTTAAATAGGTGAGTCTGCATGTCCTGGAAACCTGTCTGTTGGCACTTGAATCTACAAGATTGGAGTTGAGGCAGACCCGGATATTTGGGGTGGGCCTGGACGAATCACCTCAAGAGTGCAGGTAGAGAGGGGGACTGGACCGAGTCTCACAGAAGATGGAGAGATGAGAAGGATTGGTCAGCAAGGTAGGAAGAACACTGAGAGAATGGTGTCCTGGAAGCCAGAAGAAGTGGCTGACCTGTGTCCGTCGTTGCTGACAGGTTAAGGTGAAGACTGAGCCGTCCACTGAATTTGGCTGCATGGGGCCCATGGGGGAGCTTAGCACCATGAAGGAGGCAGAAGCCTTTCTGGAGATGTTCAAGAGAGAATGGCAGGGCCATCTGAGGAAAAAAGTGGGGGTGCTGGTTTAGAGGAAAAGAGATTAAATCAACGCCATCTAAATGCAACATGTGAACCTTAAGTTCTTGCTTGGAAAAAAAATAAAGCCTAGAAAAGGCATCTTGGGACCAGTTGGGAGAACTGAGTACAGAATGGATATAGATGGTGTTATGAATTTATTAACTTTCTTAGGTGTGACAGTGGTATTGTGGCTTGTAGGAGAATGTTCTTGTGCTCAGAAGACCCATCCTGAAGTGTTTAGGGATGAAGCGTCACGAAAATAGTCTGTCGCTGGTTATGTGTAGAAGCTGGAAGCCGGTTAGGAAGTTACTATATTAATCTCAGGCGAGAGACAATAATGGCTTAGACTAAGATGATGGTGGTGGCTTGCTCTCTCCCGGTGGCTCAGCAAAAAGTAAGTGTGCGCGTGTACCTGTGTGTGTGTGTGTGTGTGTGTGTGTGTGTGTGTGTGTGTGTGTGTGCGCGCGTGTGGGTGCACGTAAGGTATCCACAATTGTTGGATCTAAGAGAGTAAGTACATACCTGGGTGTTCACTGTAGCATTTTCTCGACTTTTCTGTATGAATTCCTCCCCGCCCCCGAATTGGAGAGGAAGGAAAAGAGTGAGCGGGAGGGGAAGGAAATAGTAAATACTTTTCTGCATTGTCTTGCTGCCAAGGGAAGCGAGGAGACGGGTGATTGAAGTCTGAGGAGAGTGCAGCTGACGGTCACCATCTCCTGGAGAGGGAAACTGTGACCTCGGCGACACAGGGGCATTTAAAGATGGAGCTTTTTACCTGCACCTCCAAGTCTGGCTCCTTTAGGGAGTTGAGTATGACTTCTAATCATTTCCTCCAAAATTAAAGCGTTAAAACAATTAATCATAGTCTTACATTATTTAATGTCTTTTTTTCCTGCTTAAATAGCAATATTTTTTGACTTGTTTTCTGCAGGTTGTAGGAAGTGTCCTGTATTTTACTAATTTTTGCCTTGATAAATTGGGGCAACCGCTTCTAAATGAAAACCCTCAGCTTACCGAAGGATGGGAAATACCTAAGTATCCTACATAGTGAATGAAGATCTTTTATGCATCTTGCCATTAAGTTCACCTTTTAAAAAAATTTACCAAATTTTGCAGACTATGATAACTGTTCCTTAATAAAATTCACTAAAGGTACCAGCAAGTCTTCAGCCACATTGTTTCTCTAGAAGGGCAAGAAATACAAGTAAAGGCAAAAAGGTTTGTGTGGGGAGTTGTTTTTGTTTCCTTCTTCTTTTTAAAACTTTTTTAACCAAAACCATAAACTCTTTTAGCTTGAAAAATTAATATTCTTTATTGCTGGCTTACTATAAAGAAGTTATAGATTGAGCTAGAATTTTAATATGTAGACATATTAAATGTTTAAATTAGTCATCTGTTTATTGGAATTCATTGGTTCACGCCTGATATGCTTGGGTGGGTGGAAAGTGTCATTGTTGCTGTCAGTTTGGTTGCTGTCTTATAACCATCTGCCCCTTCCTGAGTCACCTAAAGGAAATACAATCTGTTTGCCTCGGTTCTTCTGTTATTAACCACTGACAAAACCCAGAGGTGACAGATTAGTTGGGAACATAAGGGTTCTTGGTTAAAAGACTCGGATAAAAGTACTGTTTGTTTAAACCACTGAGTACAGGAGGTGAAAGCGTACTCACTGTTGCAGATGTTTGTAATCTGTGATCTGCGTGCTTTCTTTCTCTCTGATACACTTTGCTGTCATGATTGTATTGATTTGCTTTTATGTCTAATTTACATTATGCAAATCTTTGTTTTTTGACCAAATAGGCCAAAGCCTCACTGTTTCAATTGTGGTTCTGAAGAACATCAAATGAAAGATTGCCCAATGGTAAATTTTTCTCCTATAAAAAAAAAAAAATCTTTGAATTAGAGCTTTCTAATGTTTTCAGCACATTTCTGGCATTGTGTGAGATGAAGAAGCTAGCTGCGATAACTTTCTTTCGGTCCTTGAATTTGAAAGCTTTTCAAGTTTGTACTTAAATTTTAAGACATTGGATTTTTAAAACTGATAACTCGTTACAGTATTCTGTATTTGAGATGAATGACATATGAGAGTTAATTTTTAGAGTTGATTGTAAAAACTTGATTTTAGGTTAAGATAATAGGTGATAAGAAATTAAAATGACTGCTTCTCTTCCTTGCTGTATTTTTCTAATATTTACACTGTCTTTTATACTTGTTACACATTAAAACTGGAATAGTCTGTTTGCTTGACCTGAAACAGAGTGTTTAGTTTTATTTAATTTCTGAAGTACTTCTAAACTGCTCGTTACCATTTTTCTCAACTGCGTTATGCTCCAGCCTCGGAATGCTGCTCGGATAAGTGAAAAAAGAAAAGCGTATCTGGACGCCTGCAGTGAGACAAACAGTCAGAATTTTCAGCAGCGATACCACGCGGAAGAGGTGGAGGAGAGATTTGGAAGATTCAAGCCGGGAGTCATTAGGTACCTCTGTCATTTTAGTGGAGAACGTCATTTCGGCTTCATCAGTATTTGGAACGTTCTGTGTATCCAGAGGGTGATGGTCGGTGTGATCCGGAGGGCGGTGGTCGGTGTGTAGGTCTGCTCTGGCAGCGCCTAGATAATGCGCATCTGTTCGTTCAGAAACTTTCACTGCAATCTCAACCGTGTATCTATCTGTTAAGCACCGGGTCACTGTGTGGAACCTATGACACGGAGTTGTTTTAACACATCGGGGACGGTATGTGTTTTAATCCAAACAAGAATACGGTATTTTCTTATTCCTCTTTTGTTTTTACATAGCGAGGAACTTCAGGATGCATTGGGCGTGACAGACAAGAGCCTTCCGCCTTTTATATATCGAATGCGCCAGCTGGGGTACCCGCCGGGGTGGCTCAAGGAGGCCGAGCTGGAGGGCTCCGGGCTTGCGCTCTATGACGGGAAAGGTATAGTACGTGAAGTTAGATAAGTCGGCCCAAATGTTATTGTGAGAGAGAGAGAGTGTGTGTGTGTGTGTGTGCGTGCGTGCACGTGCACGTGTGTGTAATGAGAGAGCTACAGTAATATCTGATAGGAATGGCTGGCTTGATCAGTGTGTACTGAGGGAACTAAAAACTATCACAATGGTGTTTCCTTCGTTTTACAAAGAAGGAACTAAAACCTCAAGAATTACCAGATGGTTGGTTATCTGGACCTGCTCCAGATATTTGACTATGCAGGCCAAAGAATCAGCTCTCCAGCTGGTCCTCGTAAGCTCTTGCCTTGCTCGGAAGTGGTAACAGAAATCTATTCATCAGTGAATGCCAGGAGACCTAAAATACAGGATACATAAATCCTCTCGTAATCTAGAACCCCTCTCTTAGGTATCTGCTGTAGAGGAATAATCACACATGTGCACAAGGAAAATGTGTGTATGTGTTTTGTAGCATTGAATATGATAGTGAGAAATTGAAAGCAACATTAAGGCTCTAAAGAAGAATGGCTAACTAAACCGTGGTAGATCTGGGCTGTGGGATCTCTGTGGTAACTAAGGAGGAGAGTGCATCTGTGAGCTGACATGACAAACTCTCTGTGCAATGCTGAGTTTCTGCCCAACATACCTATCATGTCATTCAGAGAATCCCACTTGGATGAAACAGTGCTCTATGTTTTTTCTGAGGACTGATTTATAAGTGTTTTGGTTTTTTTTTAATGTCTCTTTATTTTTGAGAGAGAGAAAGAGGGAGTCAGAGCATGAGTGGGGAGGGGCAGAGAGAGAGGGAAACACGGAATCCGAAGCGGGCTCCAGGCTCTGAGCTGTCAGCACAGACCTTGATGCAGGGCTCAAACCCACGAACCGTGAGATCATGACCTGAGCCGAAGTCAGACGCTTAACCGAGTCATCCAGGCACCCCAAAAGTATTTTTTTAAATGTTTATTTTGAGAGAGAGAGAGAGAGAGCATTAGCAGGTAGCAGAGAGAGGGGGGACAGAGGATCCGTAGCAGGCTCCTGGCTGACAGCAGAGAACCTGATGTGAGGCTCGAACTCACAAACTGGGAGATCATGACCTGAGCCGAAGTTGGACATTTAACTGACTGAGGCACCCTCCAGTTAGATTTTCGATTCAGACTCATTGAAGCCTTTCCTGACCACCTTATTTAAGTATATCTCTCATTGGCCTGCCAGTCTTTTATCACTGGACCCTGTCTGTTTCTTTCATGCCCTATATATTTATTTCTCTGTTCTATTTCTCTACTTCTATTTTCCTAGCTAGACAGTCAGGTTTGTAATTGCTAAAACCATTCATATTTTATTCACCAGTATATCCCCTGGCATATAGCACGGTACCCGCAATGTGGTAGATGTTAAATAAATACTTTTTAAAAAAGTCTTCACCCATACAGCAGACTCAACAGTGGTTCCCCCCGGGGAAAAAAAGAGGATTGGCCTTGAGATTATAGTTTATCTCTAATCCCCTAAATCTTTTAAAAATGAAAATATTTCTCTATATTACCTAGATATTTAAAAATATTTTTATTTTTTATTTTATTTTTAAAAAATTTTTTTAACTTTTTTTTTTTTTAATGTTTATTTATTTTTGAGAGAGAGAGAGAGTCAGAGCACAAGCAGGGGAGGGGCAAAGAGAGAGGGAGACATAGAATCCAAACTAGGTCCAGGCTCTGAACTGTCAGCATAGAGCCTGACGTGGGGCTCAAACTCACGAATGGTGAGATCGACCTGAGCCGAAATCGGGTGCTCAACCGACTGAGCCACCCAGGCGCCCCTAAAAACATTTTTAAAAATTCACCAAGCTACTCCTTTTCAGTTAGTGCCAAAGAGGTATTTAGGACAGCCCTTTTAATATATCCCCAAGTCATGCAGGCATTCAAGTTTTCTGTAGGTGCTTGAATTTCTGTTGTTTTCTCAAGTAGTCTCTCTTTTTTAGTTTGTTTGATTAGAGATTCTTTGGATAAACGTTGTGGATGGTTGAAGTCTTTTGGATGTATTTCAATTGGCTGAGCCATCCTAAGCCTTTTTTAATCTATAGATACCCTTCCTTGTTTTTAACAAAGCCACATTTTGTCCTTTCGGGTTTTCGAGATTTTGCTGATGCATCTCTGTGGTGTGTTATTTTAGCATGTTCCTCTGTCCCTGTCTTTATTGTGATGGAATCAGTCACTGGTGGTCGTTGCCTATCTATACTTGCTAATGATGGGTTGCAAAATGGTTATATACTCATTCTTTTAATACTTCTTATTAGCTAGAATACTTCTATAAAGAGAAACTTCTCATAAACCGTTTCATTACCTTACGTATATAGACACCATAGGACCAGCAAAATAAACGTATGATTTACTTAGTAGTTTTCAAGATAGTAAAGTGTTTCCCAAGTATCCTTCTCTCATCTGTAAAGTGGTTTTGTAAAGTAGTACATACCTCTTAAGGTTGTGATGAAGATTACCAGAGTTAATACTTACAGGCCATTTAAAACATAATCTGGTACATAATAAGACTTAGAGAAATGTTTGTTAAATGAAGACATCAGAATAGAGCATCAGGCAGGTCATTGGGTCAGCACACACTAGACTTCTAAGAAACCCATGGAAGAACCCAGGTTTCCAAGATTTTCAGTATTCATTTACTATCAAAGTATTCTCTCCACATTGTTTAAAAGTTTCTAATCTAAACATTGTGATTGAAGCCATTCTCAGAATAATTATTCTCAGAATAATTCTGTTGCCTTGAATATAAGTACTTTCCTAGTGTACTTTTGGTCCGGAGAGGGATTTATATTGGCATCTAGCAATGTTAACCTTCTGATGGTCTCTGACAGATGGTGCTGATGGGGAAGCAGAAGCTGGAGAAGCACAACAGAATAAAAGTGTCACTTACGATCTCTCGAAATTGGTAAACTACCCAGGTTTTAATATATCTACTCCCAGAGGAATTCCAGATGTAAGTATACCGTGTTTTCATTCTTATGGGATATGACATTATTGTAAGGATTGTTAAGAATTGTTAGCTTATAAAAAAAAAAAAAGGATCGTTAGCTTATGTAGCAGTTACTGTGACATGAAGAAGTAAATGTGTCACTTGTTCAGCTTTGTAACTTCCTATACGTTGTCTAGAATTTTAAGTGATACCTTGTGTTCATTCAAAAATTTTTTTTTCTGATTTATGCCCTACGAAAAGGAGTTAAAATGATTAAATTCTGTAAATCTAAAACTGTTCTAAAATTATGCTTTAAAAACATGGGATGGTTCTGAGGCAGTATTGTAAGTTGTTTGGAATTACTTGGAAAGTAAATTTATGCCTTTAATAAATCTAAGTTAATATAACTCCTTTTCCTATCCTATAATTCCTTTTCCGCTTTTTTCATTCCAAAGTAAAATTTCTCATTCCATATGAGAATGGTTTCTGCATTTACTTAATCTTTTCCAACTTTCATCTTCTATTTCAAGACTCAACAATGACCTGTTGTGGTGATGGTGTGGTTGTATTTTAAGTTTATTTATTTATATCGTGAGAGAGCGAGAGCGCGCCTGTGTGCGTGCCCAAGCCTGGGAGGGGCAGAGGAAGGAGTGCAAGAATCCCAAGCAGGCTTTGCACTGTCAGCGAAGAGCCTGACACAGGGCTCGAACTCGTGAACCCTGAGGTCATGACCTGAGCCAAAGTCAGATGCATAAACCGACTGAGCCACCTAGGCGCCTGGTGTGGTGGTTGCATAAAAAAATGCATTTTTAGGTGTCCGTAGAAACTGGGAAGCAAAGAAACCAAAGGTCCGAACTTAGAGTCTAGTGAACAGATATGAAGACAAGTGTGTAATTAATTAAGAGCCAAACTGCATGGCACAAACCATCAGTGCCTCTGGAAATGGTCCTAGTACCAGCCGACCTCAGAGTCCTCTGGGAAGTGCTCGGTAGAAGTATGCCTTTTTTTTTGTTTTAATTTTTCTATTATTATTATTATTATTATTATTATTATTATTATTATATTTTTAAAGTTTATTTTGAGAGAGAGAGCAAGAGAGAGAGAAAATCCCAAGCAGCACTGTACCAGCATCACTGAGCCTGACATGGGGCTCAAACTCACAAGCTGCAAGATCATGACCTGAACCAAGATCAAGAGTCAGACATTTAACCAACTGAGCTACCAAGGCATCCCTTTTTAAGTTTGTTTATTTTTGAGGGGGGGAAGAGGGGCAGAGAGAGAGAGGGAATCTGACGTGGACTTGAACCCGTGAACTATGAGATGACCTCCGCCAAAGTTGGACGCTCAACTGACTGAGCCACCCACGCGTGCCCTTTTTTTTTTTTTTTTTTTTTTTTTTTTTTTTTTTAATTTTAGAGAGAGTGGGTGTGACTAGGGAAAGGGATAGAGAGAGGGCGAGGGAATCTTAAGCAGGCTCCACACTCAGTGCAGAGCCCAACACGGGGCTCGATCCTACAACCCGGGATCATGACCTGAGCTGAAATCAAGAGCCGATCGTTCAACCAACTGAGCCACCCAGGCACCCCGGAAATGCACATTCTTGAGTCCCACCCTTAGACTTAACTGACTTGACCCTGGAATCTGGAGGTTTGACAGGAGCCCCAAATGATTCTTCTTGAGAACCCCTATTGCACGTGCTCATAGAGATGAGAGAGAAGGAAGGGATGTTGAACCTTAAAGATGAATGCCGGGTTTGGAAAGGGAAAGAACAGAAGCTGGAAAGTGGTAGGAGAGGTGAGCCTTGAGGGGCCCCATAAGCTGGGCCAGTGCGTGCAAGGACGGGGAGAGGGAGGCCGGGAGAGAGTCCGCTCGTCACTGCGTACAGCTTCTGCTTGTAGTGGGTGGAACCTTTTGGGGCCAAGTGATTTTGTCAAGTAAGCTTTTAGTGTTCGCTTCTGATCATGTTGCCGGCAGGGTTGGGTGGCTGGGTTTTTTGTTTTGTTTTGTTTTTCCTTCAGTGCACCATCCTTTTCGTTAATTCCCCAGAAAAGGAAATGTAATTTGAGACCTCCATCTTACAGAATGTCAAAGTATGATGTTTTCCAAATACAGGCTTGTTTTTTTTCCTTGTCTTCTCACCATTAGGAATGGAGGATGTTTGGGTCCATACCGATGCAGGCGTGTCAGCAGAAGGACGTGTTTGCCAATTACCTGACTTCTAACTTCCAAGCGGTAAATAGCTTCTCAGGGTGAGGTTGATAAAAATTGACTGCCTTTTGTTGGTGGACTTTTGTAACTCATCAGCGTCTTCTTGCTCTTTGGCTTTGCTTCGAAAGCACTCTGTGCCTTCTGATGCATCCAAAGGAAAAGGGCAGCTGCATTCACCATTTACCTACGCTTTGCTCCACATTGGTTTTCTGCGGGGTGGAAGGGAAGGACTGGAGTCTCCTCCTTCTGCCCCGTTAACTTGTGCTTGGCTTGGCCCCTCCATCAGCCGAGCGTGAGGTCTGGCGGCAAGAGGTCTTCATCCCAGTCCAGCCCAAGCAGTCCAAAGAAGCAGAGGAAGGAGAGCAGCTCAGCAGCCTCCCCCGCGGACATGGAGCTCGACTCAGGTGGGTCTCCTCCTGCGGTCTCAATCTCACCGAGAAGGTAGAGGGATTGAGCACGCTCCTGAGTTCCAGGAGGAAGGCTGGGCCGGTTTGAGCACTAATGAAATGCTTTGATTCTGTCCTTGGAGATGAGAGTGACACCCCCTCGTACTGATAAAAGGTAAGGTGGGAGACAGCTTGGTGTGAGGGCCATGCCGGCCGGTTAACTGAGTTCCTGAGTCAGGCGATCCTTGCCACCCAGTCCCAGTGGTCCTGATCCGGACCGGGCCCTCGGATGGGGGCAGGGCCCTGGGACAGGCGGTGGAGAGTGTCCCGCTTCGGCAGCTCTATCCCAAGAGGAGGAAGGGCAGAGCTGAGCCAGGCTTTCCCAGGGAAGAAGGACCATGAGGAATATCTGCCCTCCTGGAAATGCACAGTGGAACAAAGGACCTGCCCTCTGATACTCCTCTGGCTTTTTATTCTCTTAATCCTCTGGGCTTAACCATGGAAGTGGTGGCCATGCAGCACTGTGACAGCCCTTCTCAGCATGTCAGCAGTGGGTCAGGAGAGTCATGCACGCACCTTTCCGAGTCCCCCACCCCTAGAACTGTCCACGCTTCCTTTGGGCTTCCCCTTGGGACTGCTGGGGTGTAGTTTAGATGTTGCCCCCAGAAAGCTCTGGAATGAATCAGAACTTTATGTTAACTTGATAAATTCCAAAGCTGCTCTGAGTCCCAGACTGAAAACTCATTCCTTGCTCTACCTCCCATCCTAAAATATGACCAGCCACTTTGGTCCTTATAGCTGGCACATGTTTTGAAGTGAGGTTAAATGGCAACATTAAGATACAATGAATGTTGGGGCACCTGGGTGGCTCAGTCTGTCAAGTGTCCGACTCTTGGTTTTGGCTCAGGGCATGACCTCACAGTTCATGTGCAGGAGACCCGCATTGGGCTCTGCGCTGAATTTTCTCTCTCTCTTTCTCTGCCCCTCCTGCACACATGCTCGCTCGCTCTCTCCCTCTCTCAGAATAAATAAATAAACTTTAAAAAAAAGGAAAAAGAAGATAAAATGAATGTGGATACCTTAATAATAAATGCTATCTACTAATGTAAATTGCCCTGGTTTGATTGTGAGGGATTCACCTGTCTTATTTTCAAATTCCCAGAGAAAATTTACAAGACCAGTGCTCTAACCCCTGAGCTATGGAGCCTCATCCTTACCAGAGAAAATTTAAAGGTCACAGATTAAATCCCCTTAAAATCCAAAATCAAAGCCCCCCAAACCATTTTCCCCAATTTTTTACTTTGCTTAGTCTCAGCCATAGGAGTTCTTTTTTTATTTTTTATTTTTTTAACGTTTTATTTATTTTTGAGACAGGGAGAGACAGAGCATGGACGGGGGAGGGTCAGAGAGAGGGAGACACAGAATCCGAAACAGGCTCCAGGCTCTGAGCTGTCAGCACAGAGCCCGACGCAGGGCTCGAACTCACGGACCGCGAGATCATGACCTGAGCCGAAGTCGGCCGCTTAACCGACTGAGCCACCCAGGCGCCCCTCAGCCATAGGAGTTCTTGATGCCAGAGTTCACACGCCAGGCTTTTAGTACCTACAGCCTGACATCAGTGTCCATTCTCACTTTTTTATTTTGCCCGAAGCAGTGCTCAAATACGAATCACGTGATTATGACCTGAGCTGAAATCTAAGGGTTGGATGCTTAACTGATTGAGCCACCCAGGCTCCCCCCACCCTTTTCTTAAGTATATTTTTTTGAATTTGCCTAATTTTTAAAACCTGTGCTGTTTTGGATACCTCTACTAGACCCTGAGGATAGGAAGATTCATGAGACACAACTGCCGCCCTTAGTTTCCACTCTGTGTGGAAACTGCGTCACCTAGGGAGTGCAGAGGTATAAACCCCATTTTAATATAAATGTGGTGACCTGTGGTGATCCATACAGAGCCCCAGAGCTGGTTACACGTATTTTAGTGTCAGAGGGGACAAACCAAGCAGCTGTGCTGGACGAGGTCATAGACCCCGATCAAGAAGGACTTTGAGCTGCGTCCGGAGGGATAAATTCAGGGATTTACCATGGAGATGAGCAGGGTGAGGACATTTGAGTCCATGGGAAATGCAGATGCAGACGCGTGAGACATCACGGCGCACTGGTCCAAAAGCAGAGTGACACCTGGGGTTTCAGCCTGGCAGAAGAAATAACGTGGTGCGAGGAGGCAAATTCGTGGTCATAGAGGGCCTTGTGAGGCACAGAGGAGATCAGATCAGCCTTTGTCCTGATGGCAAGCACTGAAGGTTTCTAATGAGGTGGGAAGGTTAATGGGCCCAGACCCGTGCTTCACAAAGATAGTAGTTTGGAGAGTGGATATAAAGAAGAGGAGTCCAAAGCACAGACGATGCCAGGATTCCTGCAATAAGGTCTTGGCTGCGACGGTC
Organism: Panthera tigris; assembly: GCF_018350195.1. NCBI lineage: Eukaryota > Metazoa > Chordata > Mammalia > Carnivora > Felidae > Panthera > Panthera tigris. Next base: position 7,016,721 of record NC_056671.1, read on the forward strand.
TGCCAGAGAGAGTAGGCCCCAGGGAGCCGAGGACTGGGGGCGGGGTGCAGAGGGAGACGAGGGCCTCTCTGGCGATTAGCAGGTTCCGTGTGGGCGACTTCAGCCAGATACCACTGGTGGCACCATAGTGGGAACAGCATGAAGGAGCGGAGTCCGGATTCGAGGAAAAGTTCGGATCTGTTACGTCTGGGACATACAGGTGGTGATGACCATTGACCCGTGAGCTACACGAACCCGCAGTTGAGGCAGGCAGGCAGGACCAGAGGTGCAGAACTGGGGAATAAGCCAGAGTGTACCCCACCCCGTCTCCTCAGTTTTGTCTCCTTCCGCAGCCCCGCCAGCAGCGTTTCCAGTCGTTGTCCCACCACACTTTCCCAGGAACCCCGTTCTGCAGCTCCCGCACACAGCCTGGGGACCACTCGCGCCTCCGGCACGGAGGCCGACTCTCTGTCCCCTCACTCTGAAACGCTGCATGGGGCCAACGGGTGGATTTCCCGTTTCCTTCAAGCTCCTGGTGCCGGAAGAGCCTGTGGCGCTCCCTGCGGGCGTTCTTTCCAGGTGCTGGTGGTTATGGAGCCTCCAGGGCGTCCCCTCTCCAGCCGGTGATCTCTGGCCATTGACTCTCCGGGCACACCTGAGTTCAGACACCAACTGCCGTGACAGCTGGAAGTATCACAACTTTTTTCTTTCAGATGCGGAGGTCCCTCACGGCTCTCCCAGCGACGAAGCTTTCCAGTTTCAGCCACCGCCGCCCCCTGGCACTCCCCCTCCTCTGCCCCAGGGGACTCCGCCGCCCATCTTCACCCCTCCGCTCCCCAAGGGCACCCCGCCGCTGACTCCCAGCGACTCACCCCAGACCAGGACAGCGTCGGCAGCTATGGATGAGGACTCACTGACCCTGGAAGAACTTGAAGAGCAGCAGAGGCGGATATGGGCGGCCCTCGAGCAGGCCGAGAGCGTGAACAGTGATTCCGATATTCCCGTGGACACACCTTTAACTGGGAATTCGGTTGCCTCTTCGCCTTGTCCAAATGAGCTAGACCTCCCTGTCCCAGAGGGAAAACCCTCTGAAAAGCAGATGCCTGATGAGCCCGAGGTACCAGACACTTGTACAGAAAAGTCGGAAGTTGAACATTCTCTGAGCCCAGACTCTGAGCCGACATTGCTTTGCCAGAAGGAAAAGGAAGAGTCTATTCAGACGGACTCTAAAGATGATGCCCTTCTTGATAACGGCAACGTTGTGTCGAACTGTGACATTAGTAATGGAGGCAGTCAGAAGCTCCTTCATGTGGACTCCAGTCCTTCGGCAGCCACTAAAGTTCATAGTCCTGTACCTGACATGAGCAAGTTTGCAACTGGAATAACGCCATTTGAATTTGAGAACATGGCAGAATCCACTGGAATGTACCTCAGGATAAGAAACTTGTTAAAGAACTCGCCCCGAAACCAGCAGAAAAACAAAAAGGCTTCTGAATAACTCCTTGACATAGCGCCACGAGCTATTTAATTATCTGTAACTTTGTGTTCTGTTCATTAGTACCAAATGGAGATGAGATTGTTTTCCTGTTTGTCCCTCCCGTGTTTAAAAATCTATCCAAGGCTTAATTGTGGCCTTAAGTCGGGCCTATTTTAAAGAACAGAAAGACCGGGCTTGCTGGTTTACTATATTTTATTCTCATTGCTAAAAACTTGCGGGGACGGGATGTAAGTCCGAGCTGGTTTAGAGATAGTTCGTTAAGGTTTATACTACTTTTGGGTCGTGAGTGTCTGTCAGGAGTGATGGTTTTTATCTGTCTTTTGTACATTGATTTCCCTTTCTACATTTTGCTAATTATCCTGTATATAAGTTTAATATATCACTTTTTAAAAAGAAAAAAACTCTAACCATTTTAAATGCATATTTCAACTCTGACAACCAAATGAGAAAAATCAGGGATGAGCAGCTTTATCCCATTTGGGGTATTTTTGTAAGTGATTTACACACATCAATTTTAATAACACTTTTACTTTTTTTGTAACTTCATTCTTCATATAAGTTTGCTATACAGGTGCGTTCATCTTTGTGTACAAAGGTTTAATAAATTAGCTTTCATATACATAATCTAAGACTCTGAATACAAAAAAAGTGATTCACAGTTAGTGTACCCAACGTTGTAAGTTTGGAAGTAAATTATGTGGTTGCAAAAATTAGTGGTAGCAAAGAAAATCTAGGAAAATGCAAGTTTGAGTGTTTTCAGTGTTATTTCAGCCTTAACTATAGAGACAGCAAAATCTTTTAAAGTACTTATTTTGAAAAAAAAAAAAATGAGGGCAGCTAGCCTTTGTACAAAAATAACTTTCTAAATTTGAACCTTAAGATAATTAATGCTTAAAAATAAAAAAAATAGACATAAACAAATTGCTTTTAATTGTCAGATATATAACATGGAGATGAATTATGGGTTTTTTTGTATTTAAATGGAATGCCATCACATTGTTACAGTCGCATCCCTGAAAATAAACATACAGCTGATCTTGAACTTTTAGTCTCAGGTAGTGTGATCTTGCTCTCAGGCCAGCAGAGGGAGCCAACTACAGCCATTCTGGACCATTCCAGATTTCCTTTTCATTTTGAGGACTTGAATAACCAAATTTACTCTTCTATAAAGAATAAAGGGAAAGACAATCGTATGAAAAGGACGGTTTATTTTCAAGCCCCTCACAGAACATGCTAGAAATTGAGTAAAATGTTAAGTCCTTTTTGGCTTCTTTCTCTGTGTTGAAATACGTAAGAAAGTTTACATAGTGCTTTTATATACGTTATCTTACTCTCTTTCTGTCAAGTAAATGTATTATCACCACTTAAGTATGTAAGAGGAAACCGGTGGCCTTGAGGGTTACAGGGACTTGTCAGCATAGAAGTGGCCTTCAGCTAAGGACCCGCGTCTTCCCCGAATCCTAGAAGTAGCTAAGTGCCCCCATAAGTACCACACCGGAACACCAGAGATACCTAGCCGTTCTCTCCTTAGCAGGAGCCACAGATCTCATGTTAAGGTGTTTTGGTGGTGGTACCCCATTTTCACAATCCCCATATTAGGTAGGTGGGATTAACTTGACATTTTAGAGGAAATGCCTACGACCCACAGCTGTAAGTCACTAGGTGCTCTGACCCTCGAGCCCACGCTTTAACCATGTGCTGCCTCCTTATCAAAAGCTCTGTAAAAGCCCTGGTTTCTCCACAATTGGCTTCTACCTTTTCTACTCGTTCAGTTACTTATTGAGGACACAACTTACGTTGCTCTATGTACTTTGGGGCATTCAAATGAGAAAATGATAGAATCTGCCTCAGGGAGCCTGCACGCGCAGAAGGTGGAGGCTCTTCGACCCGAGACTCACTACGTGGCCGCCTAAAGAGGACAAGGTACTAGGACCATTTGGGGAAGCAGGAGAAGCACCGAGGGAGGACGGGCTTCCATACACGGGGCTGTGGGTTTAAGTGTCCATTTGAAAGGTACTTAACAGCCTTCTGGAAAGAAGAAACTTTGAGCTAAGCCTTAAAGGGGAGGTAGAAGGATTTCCACAGACCAAATGAGCATTGAATGTACAGGAAACAGCACGAGCAGCGTAAGTAGGAACACTCAAGAAATGCAGGATGGTGGAAAAGACTTTGGAAAGGGTTGTTGACTCACTGATGCAGAGAACTCCTGATTGCTTTGCCGTGGACTCTGAGTTTTACAAGGGAAAAGGATCTCCGTGAAGATCTTTTGGTGAGGAGTGACTTCATCCAAGTGTATTTTAGGAAGATGAATCCTAAGGCAGAATTGAGAATGAGTCGGAGAGAAGAGACATTTTACGAGAGGAAGCCTCCCCAGAACGAGAAGTAGTCGCCTTAGGAAGGTGCCCTATTTTTCAAGTGTGTGTTTGAGTATTATGGAGAGCGACGGGTGGAACAGTAAGTTGTTGCATGGACTTGTCTGCACAGTGACAGATCGCTAGGTGTGGGGAGGTGAGGTCATAAGCAAACACTTGTACTTCAGGATGGACTTGGAACAGGGCTGGGGACCGGTTTCTAATCTTTGCCTTGGGTTAAAAGGAATGTGGATTGTAACACAGGTTGCTAAGACCAGACCAGCTGTCATCTCCTTGGGCAGGTAAGTGGGAAAAGGGCACTGCCCTTAGTAAAACACCAAATAACCAATTTCTTCCTTTGAAAGGTTGCATTTCCTTAAGTGGTCAAAAATAGCCTGCTTTCCACTAACAGTGGGATCCTCTTAATTGGTTCTATTCTTCAAGTTCTCTGCTGGAACCATTTTGCCTTTCTGTCTCGTACTTTGTAGGTTGTCATTAGCAGGCAAAGCCAACAAGGGTGTTGTAACAATTTTGAATACCCAAATGGCTTCTTGTAAGGCATGACTCAGTTTCCCAGAAGCCAATGTGTCCACATAACCTGTGTCTTTCTTCAGCAGTCAGGAAAGTCCTTTTTTTCTTCAGCCTAATGTATCCATTGATTTAATGGTCTAAATTCACTTTAGAATGCTCAGGATGAAATTGTTTTGTTGATGTGTTTATAAGTGTTCCCACTGACAGAGCCATTTCTATATTCTTAATAAATGGGAAGTCTCTGAATAGGCATGTTTTGTAAATTACCAGCAATCTGGGTACAATGTTTATATTGGACTATTAGAGTGGAAAGAAAATGTGACAGCTGTTTAAAAAAGGGGGGGGGGAACTATTTATATATTTATTTAGGCTCCTAAAGAAATAACTACATTTTGGGGAGAGGGTAGGAATGGAGGGAGAGTGTAAACTCAAGACTAAGCCGAAATACCTATTTATATAGTTGCAGAGTGTGTGTTTGTCATTCATATTTAGGTTTTGAATTTGTGAATTTTATAATTTAGAAAACAGTCCCTCTGTAAAATTCACATCCCATAGCCTTCTACTAGCCGATGTTAAATGTCTATGCATTAGATTTGCCTTCTAGCACATTTTTAAAAGTTTTTTTTGTAATGTTTATTTATTTTTGAGAGAGACAGAGGGTGAGCAGGGGAGGGACAGAGACAGATGGAGACACAGAATCCAAAACAGGCTCCAGGCTCCGAGCTGTCGGCACAGAGCCTGACGCAGGGCTCGAACTCACGGACCGTGAGATCATGACCTGAGCTGAAGTCGGACACTTAACCGACCGAGCCACCCAGGTGCCCCACAACTTGTAGTACATTTTCATTTGCAACTATACCCCTTCATAATTACTTAAAGAGTAAAATGGGAGACTTTTCTTTAAAATCTTTACTTTTTGAATCGTAAGCAGAAGTTAACAAAGCCATCAATTTGAAGGGAAACCTCCCGTAAAGAATGCCCACACCATTTTTCCTCATACAGTATAGAATTTTTTTAACCCGATTTTCTAAACCCCAAACTGTTTTTCTTTACCAAAATGGACATTCTTGATTTTTTCTGATTATAATACATATTTGTTTTATAAATCCAAACAAAACAATATAAAGTCCTTCATGATCACAACATTGAGAGAAAAAAATCATTGTTCAGGATTTGGTATACCTTTTCCTGAGCAAATATATGTTAACTAAGAATTTTTTAAAATGTGTTATAAGTGTGTCTGAGTGGCTCAGTTGGTTGAGCGTCTGCTCTTGGTTTTGGCTCAGGTCATGATCCTAGAGTCGTGGGATGGAGGCTGGTGTCGGGCTCTGTGCTGTGCGTGGAGCCTGCTTGGGATTCCTTCTCTCTCACCCTCTGCCCCTCTACCCTGCTCACACTTTCTCTGCCTCTCTCTGAAAAAAAAAAAAAAATTAATTAAAAACATAATAAAATGTTTTATAAGTGTGTTTCAGTAAAAGTGAGATTATACTATACCTGTCAGTGTTTGAAATCTAGTTATCGGGAGTTTTAAGGTTTTTGTTTTTTTTTTAAATAATCTCCACACCCAATGTGGGGCTCAGACTTTAAGATCAAGAGGTCCATACTCCACTGACTGAGCCAGCCAATCTCCCCTCTAATTCTTCTTTTTTTTTTTTTTTTTTTTAATGTATTTATTTATGGGGCGCCTGAATTGCTCAGGCAGTTAAGCATCTGACTCTTGGTTTGGCTCAGGTCATGATCTCATGGTTTGTGAGTTCAAGCCCTGCACAGGGCTTGGCACTGCTGGTGCAGAGCCGGCTCAGGATTCTCCCTCTCTCTTTCTCTCTCTGCCTCTCCCCCACTCTCTCAAAATAAATAATAAAACGTTTTTTAAAATGCATTTATTTTTTAAATATTTATTTTTGAGAGAGAGAGAGTACGCATGTGCACCATAAGCAGGGGAGGGGCAGAGAGAGAGAGAGAGAGAATCCCAAGCAGGCTCCGTGTTGGCACAGAGCCCAATGTGGGGCTCGACCTCACAAACTGTGAGATCATGACCTGAGCCCAAATCAAGATTTGGACACTTAACCAACTGAGCCACCCAGGGGACCCCCCTCTAGTTTATTCGTAATGGCTACAAGGTAGCATGCCACATTTATTCAATATTGTTTATGATATTTTGTTGTTAACAGTGCTGCAGTGAACATTTTGAAAGGTAAATCCTTCACTTGATCTTAGCCAAAAGGCCGAGAAGCGATGAAAGGTAAATCCTTAAATATTTGTGGAAGTATGTTTATAGGACGCATTCCTATATTATCAGATTGGATATCTTATGGGGTTTCTTGTAATTTTCATTTCTTCTATAAATTGTCTTCATATCCCTTGTTTGTTCTATTTGTTTACTTAATGATACATAGTAACATCATTAAAACATATATATCTTTAGGGCACCTGCGTGGCTCAGCTGGTTAAGTGTCCAACTCCTGGGTTTCGACTCAGGTCATGATCTCACAGTTCACAAGTTCGAGCCCCATATCAGACTTTGAGCTGGGCGTGCAAAGCCTGCTTAGGATTCTCTCTTTCCCTCTCTCTGCCCCTCCCCTGCTCACGCTTTCTATCTGTGTCTTTCAAAATAAATAAACATTAAAAGAAAGATAAAAAATATCTTTTGTTAGGCACGCTGCAAGGTTGTGTTTTTAATCCGTCATGTATATTTTTACTTGTTTATGGCACTTTTTGTAGAAGTTTCAAATTGTTATGAGTCACATCTTGAAATCTTTTCATTTGTGAATGAATAATTTTGGTGTGATCTATTTTCCAAAAGACTTTTTGTTTTGCAGATTTGCCATCCAATATCCAATAATGTGGTTATTGATTGAAACCGATACTGGAACATTATTTCTGCCCCAGTATTTCAATTGTGTGACCAGTAAGACTGTCGCCCCTTGTAATTCTGCCAAGTTTATTTTCACATAGATGAGTTTATTAATTATCTATATTTGGTTCATTCTATGCCCTAATAAGTCACTATCTTTTAGATTTTCTTTCTGAATAAACTGAAAAGACAATGTCTATCCTTTTATTGGATTATTTTTTCACATATGGATTAAATGGAAAAAAAAAAAAAAACAGAATGACTAGCAGAATGCCAAAAATATTTTACAACCTAACCTAAAGAAAGAACAGATCATTCAAAAAAAAAAAAAAAAAAAAAAGCTTAGGATCCTAATCCTTTTCTTAGATCTGTGGTAATGGGAAATTCTATATAATCACAAATTCTAGATATCAGAAATGCATTTTTCAACAATTAACTATGGCCGATCTGGCTCTATTTGGAATTTTTATAATACAAGGAATTACAGCAAATGACTCGACTTTCTATCATGCTAGACAGCTGAGATCGCTCGTCTGTAGGGCTGACATCATACCAGAGTGAGTGCTTACTGTTTTCAGTGGCAGAGACTAGTCCATTAGCCAGAAGCGAGAATGACAAATGAAACTGGATTGGGACAGGTTGTGGGATTAGACCCAGGGCAAATTTCTCACGGGCTCCTAACAAGTTTCTTTCTGTCCCTACCACGTGCCTTCAGTGCCTGTCCGGACCTGTGGTTCTGTAAACCAGGTACAGTTCTGCTTGTTGCATTGTTTCAGTTTCAATTTTTCCTATGTGGGGACGCCTGGGTGGCTCAGTTGGTTAAGCATCCAACTCTCGATTTCGGCTCAGGTCACGACCCCAGGGTTGTGGGATCGAGCCCTGCATTGGACTCTGTGCTGAGCATGAAGCCTGCTTGAGAGTCTCTCTCTTTCCCTCTGCCCCTCTCCCCTGCTTATGCCCTCTCTCTCTCTCTCTCTGTCTCTCTCTCTCTCTCTGTCTCTCAATTTTAAAAATTAAAGTTTTTGTATAGGAACATACGGAGAACTACTGTGACGCTACTGTATGAGAGAGGTGGAAACCTAATATAGGGTCATGACTTTGAGAATCAAAGAGGAGGACAGGGCACAGGCATGTGGGAGGAACAGAATGTGTTGCCTACATTCCTAACAAAGGAATGAGAAGTTCTCCCAAGTTCTCTCCAAAAGGTCTAAGGACTCACCACTAAGAACCCGGCATTAGAGCATCCAGAGGAGAGGCTTCTCAGGCCTGCGTAAGGCATTTGTTCTGGCTGTTTCCTCTGCCTGACTGTTTTCCTCCTGGAATCCAAATGGCTGAGTCCCTCAGTGCTTTTGTTTTTTTTTTTTTAAGTTTATTTATTTATTTTGAGAGAGGGAGGGAGAGAGCAGAGGAGGAGCAGAGAGAGACAGAATCCCAAGCAGGATCCACGCTGTCAATGCAGAGCCCCACTTGGGGCTCAAGCTCACGAACTGTGAGATCATGACCTGAGCTGAAATCAAAAGTCAGACGCTTAACCCACCGAGCACCCCAGGTGCGCCAGTCCCTCACCGCCTTCAAGTGGGTGCTGACATCTCACCTTCTCAGTGAGACTACCCTGACCGCCTGGTTGAAAACTCCACACACGCAGGCACGCCACCAAATCGCTCCCAACGTCCCTTGACCTACTCTCTCTTTTCCATAGCACTTTTCACTCTCTAACATATTACACGATTACTTGTGGTTTATCATCTGCCTTCCCCAGCTAGAATTTCAGTTCCACAAGGTAGGGATCTCTGTCCACAGATATGTTCCAAGCGCCTAGAGACGTGTTTGGCACATTAGTAAATGCTCAATAACGTTCTGTTGATTAAGTGACTAGATTTGGAAGTCGAAATATCCCACCTGCTTACGGTAATAGAGACGGGCTAACACCCCGGCGGAGAAGTGGCTTCACGCGCAGGTAAGATTCTGACCTCTAAGGTCCCTCCCAGCACAGAAGTTGCTCTGTTTCATCCTCATTTAACCTTCCTTCACCATGAACTGCATTTCATTTTTGGCAAACCAAAGCAATTTCCTAACCTCATTCTTTATTCCGAGTGAAATTATCATCATGTTTAATGTGCTTTGTGTGAATGATTCACTCCTGGGTATATTCAGGCTGTACAGGCAGACATAAACCTTACTGCACTCTTAAGAAGAAGTTGTAACCAAGTGTATTTTACAAAGGATACATAAGTAACTGCAGGCACAGAACATAAATGATCTACTGAATATTCATCAGTTGTGAGGGGAATGAATTATGTTGATTTCCTAGTTGGTTTCTCATGAAGCAGTGTTGAATTGTGTCAAATACCTCTTCTGTATTGACATGGTCAGTAGTTTTTCTCATTTATTCTCTTGATACAGTGTATTCCATTAATTGAATTTTCATTCGCTAAACGGACTTTGCATTCTTGGGATAAATCCCATTTGATCATAATGTATAATCCTTTTTCTATATTGGTGGATTAAATTTGCAAGTATTTTGTGGAAGATTTTACATCTGTATCCATAAAGGTATTGGTGGGTAGTTTTGTTGTTGTTGTTGTATTGATTTTTTTTTTTTTTTTTTTTAGTTTATTTAAGTAAACTCTACACCAAATGTGGGGCTCAAATTCACAACTCTAAGATCAAGAGTCCTGTGCTCCCCCGACTGAGCCAGCCAGGCACCTCTGTTGTATTGTTTTTTGTTTTTTGTTTTAATTTCTTTTCATTTATTCATTTTTGAGAAACAGAGCACAAGTGGGGAGGGGCAGAGAGAGAAGGAGACAGAATCCGAAGCAGGCTCCAGGTTCTGAGCTGTCAGCACGGAGCCCGTTGCAGGGCTCGAACTCACACACTGTGAGATCATGACCTGAGCTGAAATGGGACGCACAACTGACTGAGCCACCCAGGCGCCCCTGTGGTATTGATTTTTAAAGTACAATGAAGATTAATGAGCCTGTGGGTAGTAATCCAACTGTGTGAGAACTTACATCCTTGAACAATTAAAACAACAACAGCTTTCTTATCCTTTCATTTTTCTGAGTTTTTAGCTGATTATTAACCCTAAAGGCAAGGATATGTTCTCCTAGTATATGGTGATCACATACACATACACAGGGCACCTAGTAAGTTTATTTCTAAATTTCACATACTTATTATCTTAGTAGATTATTTAAATTCTTTAACTCTCACTAATTTTACCTCAAACATCTGCTTTGTAGGCATTTTACTCTTTTCACATTTTTAAAAAATTTTTAATGTTTATTATTTTAAGAAAGAGAGACAGACAGAGTGTGAGTTGTGGAGGGTCAGAGAGAGAGGGAGACACAGAATCCAGAGCAGGCTCCAGGCTCTGGGCTGTCAGCACAGAGCCCGACGCAGGGCTCGAACCCATGAACCGTGAGATCATGACCTGAGCCGAAGTCAGACGCTTAATCGACTGAGACACCCAGACGCCCCTTTTTGTATTTTTTTTTTACGTTTATTATTTTAGAGAGACAGAGTATGAGCAGAGGAGGGGCAGAGAGAGAGGGAGGCACAGAATGTGAAGCAGGCTCCAGGTTCTGAGCTGTCAGCACAGAGCCCGATGCGGGGCTCAGACTCACAAACTGTGAGATCATGACCTGAGCCGAAGTCGGACCCTTAACTGACTGAGCCACCCAGGTGCCCCTTGTATTTATTTTTAAAGATTTTATTTTATTTATTTCTAAGGTTTTTATTTATTTTTGAGAGAGACAGAGACAACGTGAATGGGGGAGGGGCAGAGAGAGTGGTAGAGAATCCCAAGCAGATCCTGCACTGACAGCAGAGAGCCCCATGTGGGACTTGAACTCACCAAACCATGAAATCATGTCCTGAGCTAAAACCAAGAGTCAGATGCTTAACCAACTGAGCCACCCAGGCCCCAAGATTTTATTTTTAAGTAAACTCTACACCCAACATGGAGCTCGAACTCACAACCCTGAGATCAAGAGTCACATGCTCTTCCAAATGAGCCAACCAGGCGCCTCAGGGCATTTTACTTCTAATAATGTATTTTCTTGACATGAATCATTGATATTTGGCTAATCATTTAATAATGTTTGATGATCTGTTAAAGACTGTGTATGTGTGAGTTGTCTGTTGCTGTGTGACAGATGATCCCAAGATTTACTGTCTTGAAACATCAATGATTCATTATATCTTGCGATTCTGTAGGTTGGCTGGGCAGTTCTGTTCATCCGACTTAGATTCACTCGTGAGGCTACATTCATTTGGTGGCTTGACTGGGGACAGAGGGGCCAAGATACTGCCCTCCCATGTCTGGGGCCTTGGTACTAGTTGCCAACTGGGCCCCTCTCTCCAGGTGATCTTACATCATTGAATAGTCTACGCTGAACTTACTTAGAAGTAGCGAAAACATTTGGGGAAGGCAAGAGCAGACACCACAAGGCCTCTTGAGGCCTAGACTGTGACATTCACACAATGTTACTTCTTCCGCATTCCATTGCAAGTCGGCAAGACCAGCTCAGACAGATCCTACCTCTTGAAGACACGAGCTGCAAAAGATTGGGGCTATTTTTCCAAAATCTACTACCATGCATATTTCAAGCAAAGTATTGTAAGTCTCTTCAGTTCTTTAACTGAGAATTCTCATGCATTGTGTAATCATTGAGTGCAATCTGTAGTCTTGGCAAATATCGATAACTTTTTTTTGGGCTTCAGCCCCAGTGTGGAGCCCAATGCAAGGCTGAACTCACGACCCTGAGATCAAAACCTGAGCTGAGATCAAGAGTCAAAGGCTTGGGGTGCCTGGGTGGCTCAGTCGGTTAAGCCTCTGACTCTTGATGAAGCCCCACGTTGGGTTCTATGCTGGCAGCATGGAGCTTGCTTAGGATCCTCTATCTTCCTCTCTCTGTCCCTCCCCTGCTTGTGCTTTCTCTCTCAAAATAAATAAATAAACATTAAAAAAAAAATAGAGTCCGAGGCTTAACCAACTGAGCCATTCAAGTGTCCCAAATGAGTGTAACTTAAAAATAATTTTTTTAAATGTTTATATATTTTTGAGAGAGACAGACAGAGCATGAGCCGGGAAGGGGCAGAGACAGAGGGAGACAGAATCTGAAGCAGGCTCCAGGCTCCAAGCTGTCAGCTCAGAGCCCGACGCTGGGCTCGAAATCATGAACTGCGAGATCATGACCCGAGATGAAGTCAGACGCTTAACCGACTGAGCCACCCAGCCGTCCCAAACGAATGTAACTTTTAAACTTGTTTTGAAACTCATCTATTTTGAAAATATCTGAGATTAAAAGTAGGTACTTTCCAGAACAGGAAAAAAATTAGCGGGATAAGGTAGTGTTTAAAATCAGAAATCACTGAGGGGCGCCTGGGTGGCGCAGTCGGTTGGGCGTCCGACTTCAGCCAGGTCACGATCTCGCACTCCGTGAGTTCGAGCCCCGCGTCAGGCTCTGGGCTGATGGCTCAGAGCCTGGAGCCTGTTTCCGATTCTGTGTCTCCCTCTCTCTCTGCCCCTCCCCCGTTCATGCTCTGTCTCTCTCTGTCCCAAAAATAAATAAATGTTGAAAAAAAAAAAATTAAAAAAAAAATAAATAAATAAAATCAGAAATCACTGATATAACAACGTCAAATAGTAACATTACTGAATCGGCCCAATTTTAGTGCACTGCAGTTTAAAAAAAATTTTTTTTTAAACATTTATTCATTTTTGAGGGTGAGAAAGACAGAGCATGAGCAGGGGAGGGGCAGAAAGAGAGGGAAACATAGAATTTGAAGCAGGATCCAGGCTCTGAGCTGTCAGCACAGGGCCCTACACGGGGCTCAAACTTACGGAGTGTGAGGTCATGACTTACGGAGCGCGAGATCGTGATCTGAGCTGAAGTCTGACGCTTAACCAGCTGAACCACCCAGGCGCCCCTAGTGCACTACAGTTTTAAAGCACTCTACTCTTACCCATTTGGTCTGCAGGAACAGATCTCACTTCCAAGGAATTGTTTGTTTTATGATTGGCCCAAAGTACCCCATTCGACCAATAGGCATCAGTTCGATAAAATTCAAAGTTCAAGGGCGCTTGGTGGCTCAATCGGTTGAGTGTTTGACTTCAGGTCAAGTCACGATCTCATGGGTCATGAGTTCAAGCCCCACATCGGGCTCACTGCTGTCAGTGCAGAGCCTGCTTCAGACCCTCAGTCCCCCTCTGTCTCTGCCCCTCCCACCCTCCCTCCCTCTCCCCCACTCTCAAACATGAATAAACATTTAAAAAATAATTCAAAGGGTGTCTGAGTGGCACAATTGGTTAAGCGTCTGACTACGGCTCAGGTCATGATCTCACAGTCTGTGGGTTCGAGCCCCGCATGGGGCTTTGTGCTGACAACTCAGAGCCTGGAGCCTGCTTCGGATTCCTGTGTCTTCCCCTCTCTCTCTCTCTCTCTCTCTCTCTCTGCATCCCTCCATTTGTGCTGTCTCTCTTTCTCTCTCAAAAATAAAATAAATATTAAAAAAAAATTAAATTAAAAAAATTCAAAGTTGACACAAATTGAATCCTATCCGTACGAATAAGATAGGAGATGGTGTGAATATTTGTGCAGCACCTACCAGGTGCAACACACTTCCCTGAGACCCCATTGTGCAAGAGGGAGAAGACTTCTAGTCCCTGGAGGAAGGAGAAGGCATATAATTAACCTTTAGATGAGGCAGGACACGGTAAACGTCCTATGGTCACTGCAGAGTACCACTGAAAATTCAGAATAGGCTGAGAACACTACCACTTATTTGGGATGCACTTGATGTAGGCGAAATAGAGATAGGAAGCCCCTTAAGAGTAACCTCAGAAAAAGATCAGATTTCTTGATGTCATTGGACAGTGGGAGATATGCTTGTTGACATGAACACCTTTTTTAAAAAATAATTTTTTAAGTTTATTTATTATTGAGAGAGAGAGAGAGAGAGAGAGAGAGAGAGAGAGAGAGAGAGAGAAAGCACAAGCTCATCAGGGGCAGAGAGAGAGAGAGTGGGAGACACAGAATCCGAAGCAGGCTCCAGACTCTGAGCTGTTAGCACAGAGCCTGACACCGGGGCTTGACCTCACGAATCGCGAGATCATGACCTGAGCCGAAGTCAGATGCTTAATTGACTGAGCCACCCGGGCGCCCCAAAACAGACACCTTTAACAGTTAGAATTGGTCCTCGGGTACTGGGTGTTGGACTGTGTTCCTGAATATCCTGAGAGGGGAACACACAGTTGGTACCAGAATCAGAGTCAGCTTAGCTTATATTTGAAGATGTTACCACTGACACTACCCACTGTACTGGGTTGAATAGTGTCCTCCCAAACCCCCGCTCTTGTGAGGTTCTCATCCAGAACCTCAGAAGGTGACGTTATTTGGAAATAGAGTTGTTGCAGCTATATTTAGTTGCGATTGAATCACACTGGAGCAGAGTAGGGCTTGAATCCAATATGACCGACGTCCTTACAGGAGGGGAATTTGGACACAAAGACAGAGACACACAGAGAGGAGGCCACGTAAAGATGGCGGGATAGATCGGCATGATGTCTACAAACCAAGGAATGCCAGCAGATACCAGAAGCAAGAGAGAAGCATGGAACACATTATCCCTCCGAGTCTACATAAGGAATTCACCTTGCCAGCTTCCTGCTTCTAGTCTATCAGAGAATAAGTGTCTGTTGTTTAAGCTACCCAGTGTTTTGTACTTTATTACAGCAGCCCCAGGAAACTAACACGGTTAGTCGATTGGTATGCTTACGGACCTCCATTATCAGGGACCCACTGCCCTTCTTTGTTGGTGCTCTGTCAGTCACGAGTGGTTTTCCATTCGGGGGTCAACTTAGTAATTGCAGCTCCAGCCATCATGTGTGTATTCAGGTCAGGATGAAGTAGAAAGGAAAGGTAAGAGTTTGCTGTCTCCCTTTAAGAAGACTTCCAGATGTTTCCACAGGCTACTTCAGCTTGGCTAGAGCTTAGTCTCATGGCCACACCTCACAACACAGGTAGCTTGGAAATCTAAGTCTTCATTGTGGATGACCATATGCCAGGAAAAATCAGGTACAGAAACAGGGGAGAATGGCTTTTTGGCGGGAGGTGGGGAGGGACATCTAATAGTCTCTGTGATAGTCTTTGAAAATCAAACCAGGGGCGCCTGGGTGGCTCAGTCGGTTAAGCGGTGGACTTCGGCTCAGGTCATGATCTCGCCCATGAGTTCAAGCCCCGCGTCGGGCTCTGTGCTGACAGCTCAGAGCCTGGAGCCTGTTTCAGATTCTGTGTCTCCCTCTCTCTCTGCCCCTCCCCTGTTCATGCTCTGTCTCTCTCTGTCTCAAAAATAAATAAACGTTAAAAAAAATTAAAAAAAAAGAAAAAAAAGAAAATCAAACCAATGTATGATGAATGGATAAAGAAGATGTGTGTGTGTGTATATATATGTACACACACACAATGGAATACTATCAGCGATGAAAAAGAATGATCTTGCCATTTGCAACAACATGGATGGAACTGGAGGGAATTATGCTAAGTGAAATAAGTCAGTCAGAGAAAGACAGATACCATATGTTTTCCCTCATATGGGGAATTTGAGAAACTTAACAGAAGGCCATAGGGGAAGGGAAGGAAAAATAAGTTACAAACAGAGAGGGTAGTAAACCATAAGAGACTCTTAAATACAGAGAACAAACTGAGGGCTGATGGGGGGGAGGGCGGGGAAAACGGGTGATGGACATTGAGGAGGGCACCTGTTGGGATGTGCACTGGGTGCTATATGTAAGTGACGAGGGACAGGAGATATATTTCAGAAGCCAAGACTCTACTGTATATAATGTATATTAGCCAACTTGACAATAAATCATTAATAAATAAATAAATAAATAAAGGTGAAAAAAAAAAGAAAGAAAAAGAAAATCAAATCAGTGTAGTGAATATAGAGAATGCAATACCCACTTTACCCTGATTATGGTATGTTCAGAATGGGCAGACCTGGGCCAGTTTGGGCCAATCAGAGGCTAAGAGAGGCATGCTGGAGGGTGGTGTGTGTGTGTGTGTGTGTGTGTGTGTTTAGAAGGCCACCTGAGAACATGAATGAGGAAACGTATAATATCCATCGCTCTGGCAACATCTTACGACCAGTCTTAGGATGAAACAGACTGCAGGTAACAGTGAAAGAGAAGAAAGTGTTTTGGGTGCTTGAGAAAATTGTTGAGTCACTGCATCAACCCACCCTTGAAGCCCAACCCCGCTCCAAACTTCTTGTTTTGTGACCAAAAGATTTCCGATTCTTTAAGCTAGGCTCATTTGGAGGAGGTGCTGAAATCATGCTTACTGATGTAGACGCTATTCAAATGTAGGAGAATTTTTGAACAGAGTATGAACCTTAACATAGGAGCAGCATCAGCAGATTGAAGGGCTCTTCTTTTCACTTTAGAAATTTCATTTGGGACTCAAATAGCTGTATCTGACAGGAACAGATGCATTGTTATTTCCAGGTAGCCTCTGATGGCCTGGTCTGTGATGGAGGAATACTGGTTTTGCATCTAGGAAAGATTCAAGGGGGCGGGGGGAGGGTGGGCAGAGGGAGACAGACGTTCTCACACATTGTTGGGAGGGATGTGAATTGGTACACTCTCTTTTGGAGGGCAACTAAAAAAAGAAATTTCTATGTGCATACTTTCGATTTAGCATCTATAATCTAAGAATTAATCCCACAGGTGTATTTGTATAATGCAATTGTTAAAAAAGAAACAACAGGCCCCAAAAAGGAGTCACTTGTGCTAAATCCATGTCAGCAAACCGAAACTTAATACCTGATCTAATTGCAGTTTCAGCCCCTCCCAGGGATGTAACCGCTGACCGCCTCAGTCTGGAATTACCTGGTGAATTACTAATGAGGTAATACGGGCAGACCCCTGCAGTCCGCCATAGGAAGGTGACCTTGCCTGAAACGACGCACTCTATGCTAAAAGTTTCTTCCTGCCCCTTCTGCTTGTAAAAGCTTTCCATTTTGTGCAGCTCCTCAGAGCTCATTCCTTCTAGATTGGATGCTGCCTAATTCATGAATTGTCGAATAAAGCCAATAGGAGTTTTACCGAATTTCGTCGTTTAGCACGATATGTGTGCACACACTTTGTATCGATGGGAACAGTACATGTCATAGGGAACACCAGAAGTAACCTAAATGTCCATCAGTAGGAGCCTGGGTAAATTGTACTGCACTCATGACCCTGCAATGCAATAACTGAAAAAGAAATGAAACATTCTGTATCTTCTGATTTGGAAACAGATATAGCTAATTCCCTAACGTATGTGTTGACTGAAGAGTATGTGTATGAATATATGTATGTTAGCGTATATTACAGTCCCCAACTTATTATGGTTTGAATTACAGTTTTTTTTACTTTACGGTTGTGGGAAAGGAACACACGTTCAGTAGACACCATACTTTGAATCTGGAATCTGGGCTTCATCCCGGGTTAGCATGGGACATCTCCCGCGATGCTGGGCAGAGGCCGAAGCTCCCAGTCAGCCACGCGGTCGGGAGGGTCAACGGGTGGTACACGGACAGCCACCTGCAACACACGCCCCGTTTGTCACTTTCAGTACAGGATTCGGTCAATTACAGGAGACAGTCAAAATTTCCTTATAAAATAGGCTTTGTGGCAGATGATTGTGTCCAACCGGAGGCTCGTGTCAGTGTTCTGAGCATGTTTAGTGTGGGCCAGGCTGAGCTACAGTGTTCGGTAGGTTAGGCATATTAAATGCAACTTAGATTTACCATATTTTCAACTTATAATGGGTTTATCCGGATGTCACCTCATCTAAGTCGAGGAAGGTCTGTATGTATTTCTATATAAATTAATATATATATATATAACATGTATACATAATATATGTTAACTATCATATTGTAACAATATACATGTTAAATTATATGCATATATGTTAAATTTTATATCATCGAGGAAATATATATGTTGTCAGTTGCAATACACACGCAAGTTTAAACACTTTTGGTTCTCTGCCTCACTTCATGCATAAAAAGCTACCCGAGGAGAATAAAAGATTTAATGTAAAAAGCAAAACCTAAAAACTTTTATAAGAAACTATAGGGGAAGGGCACCTGGGCGGCTCAGTCGGTTAAACGTCAGATTCTTGGTTTCGGCTCAGGTCATGATCTCATGACCCGTGAGTTCCAGCCCTCTGTTGGGCTTTGCTCTGACAGTGCGAAGCCTGCTTGGGATCTCTCTCTCTCTCTCTCTCTCTCTCTCCCTCTCTGCCCCACCTGAGCTCTCTCTTTCTCTCTGTGTCTCAAAATAAGTAAATAAACTTGAAAGAAAATATAAGGGAATACTTTGTGACCTAGAGTTTTAAAAACATCTGTTCATTGAGGGGCCCTTGGGTGGCTCAGTCAGTTAAGCGTCTGACTTTGGCTCCGGTCATAACCTCACAGTTTGTGAGTTTGAGCCCCGTGTGGGGCTCTATGCTGACAGCACAGAGCCTGGCCTGCTTTGGATTCTGTCTCCTTCTCTTTTTGCCCCTCCCCACTTGTGCTCTCTCTGTCTCTCAAAAACAAATAAAAGAAAAAAAATTTAAAAAAATCTGTCCATTGAACAGCACCATTTCTTTTTTTCTTTTTAATTTTTTTTAACGTTTATTTATTTTTGAGACAGAGAGAGACAGAGCATGAACGGGGGAGGGTCAGAGAGAGAGGGAGACACAGAATCCAAAACAGGCTCCAGGTTCTGAGCTGTCAGCACATTTCCCGACACGGGGCTCGAACTCACAGACCGCGAGATCATGACCTGAGCCAAAGTCGGCCGCCCAACCGACTGAGCCACCCAGGCGCCCCTGAACAGCGCCATTTCTTAAAGAGTGGAAAAAATAGGCCATAGACTGGGGAAAAAATTTATATGTATATCCAGAATATATCAAGAACTTCTTCAATCACTTTAAAAAAATGAAAGACAATCCAACAGAATAATGTACAAAAGATATAAAGAGGCAATCCACATGAGCAGATACAAGTAGCCATATGGAAAGATTCTCAAGCTCATTAGCAAGAAGGAAAATGCAAATTAAAACCACAAGAGATGATTTCAAATCTTTCAGATGGTCAAATACTTGAACGTCTGATCATACCAAATGTTGACAAGTATGCAGAGAATATGAGGGCTGGGGTGGGGGATGCCCCCTCAAGGTAGAATGTCTGGGGCGCCTGTGTGGCTCAGTTGGTTGAGCCCCGACTCTTGATTTCGGCTTAGGTCATGATCTCGAAGTTCATGAGATTGAGCCCCGAGTTGGGCTCTGTGCTGACAGCAAAGAGCCTGCTTGGGATTCTCTCTCTCTCTCTCTCTCTCTCTCAAAATAAATAAACAAAACATTGGGAAAAAAAGGTAGAATGCCTGAGCCCTATAAAGATCTGAAAATGTCTTGTGTTGGGGTATGTTGCGGTTTTAAAACAGTCTATATGTGTTTTGACCCCCTGTCTTCAGAAGAGGGAGCTTACTTCCTCTTTCCTTGAGTGTGAACTGGGTTGAGTGACTTACTACTAATGAATAGGTGTTGTAAAGGTGAGGGGATGAACTCCAGACCAGATTATAGAAAACATTGCAGCTCCCTCCTTGCTCACTGTCCTAGATCACTCATCCTGGGGAAAGTCAGCTGCCAGGTCGTGAGGACAGAAGAAGCTGGAAGAGAGGCCTGCATGGCAAGTGTCTGGGCTCCCTACCAGCAGCCATGGGGGCGAGCCCTATCAGGAAAGGATCCTCTAGCCGTGTGTAACTTACCTGGTTTGGGTTTTGTGTTTTTTGTTTTTGTTTTTTTCTTTTTTTTAGAAAGAGAGAGAGTGTGCTCGAGAAAGGGAGAGGGAGAGAAAGAGAGAGAGAGAGAGAGAGAGAGAGAGAGAGAGGATCTTAAGCGGTTTCCACACTCCTGCAGAGCCCGACTCAGGGCTTGATCCTATACCCCTGGGATTATGACCTGAGCCAAAACCAAGAGTCAGATGCTCAACCAACTGAGCTACCCAGGCACCCCCTCTTTTTTTATTATCACCCCCTGCTATAGATGGAATGTTTGTGTCCCCCCCAGAATTCATATGTTGAAGTCCCAAGATGTCGATATCAGGAGGTGAGGCCTTTGGTAATTAGGCCATGAGGGTAGAGTCCTTATGAACGGGATGAGGGTCTTTAAAAAAGAGACCCCCGAAGGGGCGCCTGGGTGGCTCAGTCGGTTGGGTGTCCGACTTCGGCTCAGGTCACGATCTCGCGGTCCGTGAGTTCGAGCCCCGCGTCGGGCTCTGGGCTGACGGCTCAGAGCCTGGAGCCTGCTTCCGGTTCTGTGTCTCCCTCTCTCTCTGCCCCTCCCCCGTTCATGCTCTGTGTCTCTCTGTCTCAAAAATAAATAAACATTATAAAAAAAAGTTAAAAAAAAAAAAAAGAGACCCCCGAAGAGCTCCCACACTCCTGCCATGTGAGGACACAAGAGAGGGAATGGCAGCCACGAGCCAGGAGACAGGCCGTCACTGGATTCTGAATCTACAGGTGACTGGATCTTGGACTTCTAGCCTCCATAACTGTAAGAAATACATTTCTGTGTTTTATAAGCCACTCCGACTTTGGTCTTTTATCATAGCAGCCCAAACAGATTAAGACGCTCCCTTAAAGAGAAATGTTAGATTATATTAAACTTTCAATATGCTCATATCAATTATTTAATTTCCCTCTAATAAGAGAAAGTCATTACTAAAGAATAAGATTTTGTCAGACAAGGTTGAGCTTTAGAGGACCACAAATCACTGTGATATCTGAGATTGTTTTGCCCCCACCCTCAAGAACAAACTCTCACTCCCTTGGGGGAAGTAAACCGCCCCCCCCCACCCCCCACTGAGAATGTATGTTCTAGCCCCAGTCAAGCCCACCGATGACTACAGCCCCAGCTGATGTCTTGATTGCAATGTCATGAGAGCCTTTGACCCGAAAAATCCGGTTAAGCCTTTCCTGGATCCTTGACCCTCAGAAACTGTGTGAGATCATCTTTATGGTTTTAAGCCACTGCAGTGTCGGATCAATTTGTTACACAGCAATAGATAGTTCAGACAAGGGGCAGTGGGTCAACATACGACGTGTACCATCTCAACTTATCTAAGAGTCAAGCAAAGGACTGTGAAGGACCTTACGTTTTGGTTAATGCTACAAAGAAAGGAGATACACTGCTTTGGGTTTCACACAGATACCATGCCACAGTAAGTGTGAGCAAATTATTATTAGGTTAAACCATATGAAGTTGTGCTTTTTTTTTTTTTTTAAAGATTTTATTTTTTAAGTTATCCCTACACCCAACATGGGGCTCAAACCTACAACCCCAAGATCGAGAGTCGCATGCTCTACTGAGCCAGCCAGGTGCCCCTGAGGTTGCCATTTTTGTACCCCCAAATAATCGAATGCTAGCAATCTCATGGGGTTCAACCTAACAGTTGCCAAGAATCTGATTACAGAAAAGCACACTCATCAGTTTTGTAGGAAGGCCTATGAATTCTTTAAGTTTTGATTGTGGTTGACCCCAGTAGCATTGAGCTTTTAATTTACCTGGTCTCAGTTCTCTGATCTGTGAAGTGGGGATAATAACACTTTACTTCCTGTCCTCAGAAGGATACAGTATTACAAGTAATTAGCCGTTGCTGTTCAGACGCAAAGATCTGGAGCAGTGCGTTATTGCTTGTTAACGCTCTGGGTGTATTTTTAGCTTGAAGACATGGAAAATATAAGTGGCTGGCTTTCCTGGCAGGGGGTTTTCTTTTCTCTTTTCTTTTTTGTTTTCTCTTCTCTCCAATCCTCTCCTTTTCTTTTCTTTTCTTTTCTTTTCTCTTTTTCATGTTTATTTATTTTTGAGAGAGAGCGCTGAGAGAGAGGGAGACACAGAATCTGGAAGCAGGCTCCAGGCTCTGAGATGTCAGCAAGGAGCCCAGTGCAGGGCTCTAACTCACTAACCGCAAGATCATGACCTGAGCCTAAGCAGACACTCAACCCTCTACCGACTGAGCCACTCAGGTGCCGCCTGGCAGGTAGTTTTCTAAGGCAAATTTTTACAGGTATGAGTAGCTGGAAAGTCAAGTTTTCTGCACAGAAGAGGTTGTATTTTTCTTCCCCTTGAGCAATACTATTTGACCATCTTCATTTGCTGTTTTCTGAAGGAGATGTCATATGTAAATCAATCACTTAGATAGAATTTGTCTTACGACTTTATGCATTTAGCATTAAAGCCTGTGTGTGTGTGTGTGTGTGTGTGTGGTCGTTGATCATTTGTTTGTATTTGTACTGCCAAACCAGAAGCACTATATAAAGATTATAGAATGGAAAAAAATACAAACTAATTTTCTTTTGCACTTAAGCTCCTTGAAATAAACACAGAAATGAGAATTAACTTTAGCAGCCTGAAGCCTTGCTCTATAATGACAAAAGGAACATTCTGAACTAAAATTAACTTCCCCGCCAAAGGTGCTAATTTTTGCTTTTATGGTGTCCACATAGTTACAAAGGAAAAAGCACCGTGGTACCACATTTAGAAAATTGACTGAGGATGCCGAGAAGACTTGTGGGTCCTAGGGCCCTGTGGACAAACGGTAAAATGGAAGATTTGATGTGATGGGTTCTAATCCCTGTTCATGATTTTTGATAGAATAACGATAATTTAAGAAATTAAAAAAAAATCTCATTAAACTCATTAAGTGATGGAATGTCTTCCCGAGGGGAACAACATGAAAATCCCTGGCAAGCAACTGTCATCCTTAACATTTGGGGAAGGTTAACATTGTACTCTAACCATTTTGACTGATGAGATAGTGGTTCAAATACAGTAGTTGTCCTTATGACTGCTTTGAACTGAAATGTTTTGCTCTTAGAAAGGGAGGTAGACGTTTATCCTTTCTGGCTGCCTAGAATCCAAACACCATTCCAACTTGGGGAATCTTGAGCTAGGTCCTAGGCCCCTTTTCCCCATAGGGAACCAAAGAGGCAGCGCTGTGCCCTCTCCTGGATCCCCGGCATCTGCAACACAGCCTGGCGACCTAGGCTGAGCCAATCGGATCATCCTGTTGGGATTTAGAAACTTCAGGAAGGAATACAAAGGCCCAAACCTGGCTAAAAAAGATACCCCGTGGAAGAAAGAAGAGAGTCCTAAAGTGGCCACAAGTGTCCAGTGACACGAGGCCCTGCCGTAATTCATTCCCATCGTTTGCAGTACCCGGTGTCTCCAGTGATCAGCTTTCCCAGGGTCCTGCACCTTATCAGTATCCCCTCTGAAGTTACTTTAAGGTTTATTTTCTCTAATAAAGGCAGGTGTTCTATCTGCCTTCCAACTTCCAAATATACACCATAGGGAAAGGGAAAAAAAAGTACCCTGTTGGCACCACTCCTGTTCTCTTTGTCCTTATTTTCATCTCTTTTCTATGATTCTCCTAAGATTTAAGGAAGTAGCGGCGAGAGGGGCACCCGGGTGGCTCAGTCGGTTGAGCGGCCGACTTCACCTCAGGTCATGATCTCTCAGTTCGTGAGTTCGAGCCCCTCGTCGGCTCCATAAGAATTTTAGGATCGACTTTTCCATTTCTGAAAAAGTCTGGTTGGGATTTTGATAGGAATTGTGTTAAATCTGGGAAGCTTCAAGGGGATTCACCATCTTAATACTAAGTGTCCCAATGCATGAATATGGGACTTTTCATTTATTTAATCTTTAATTTACTTAATCAATATTTTGTAGTTATTTAGTACAGAACAGTCTCATTTATTTATTTTTTCAATTTTTTTAATGTTTATTTTTGAGAGAGAGAGAGAGAGAGAGAGACAGAGTGCAAGTGGGGGAGGGGCAGAGAGAGAGGGAGACACAAAATCTGAAGCAGGAGCCAAGCTCCGAGCTGTCAGCACAGAGCCCAACACAGGGCTTGAACTTGTGCATTGCGAGATCATGACCTGAGCCGAAGTTGGACGCTTAACTGACTGAGCCACCCAGATGCCCCTGTCACCTCTGCCTTACAAAAAGGTCTCTCTGATAACAAGGCAGATAAGGGACTGAAAGTCAATAACATGAGTCAGGAAGACCAACAGTCAAATGTTGCTGTTATCCAGAAGGAAGGACATTACTTTTTGCATTGCAACTATCCCATAATAATGGTGGTCTAGACTCCAGTGGAGGAAGGGGAGAGAGGTATAGATGGATTTACAACAAATATGATAGAATTGACAGAACTTGGTGATTAACTGCAAGAATTTGACCTGCTTGCACATGGATAGGAATTAAGGAATTAAGTAGGTATGGGAGGAGTTAGGAGTTCTGTCCTGAATATGTGTAATTTGTGTCTATGACACAATAAATATTTACTGAATAAATTGAAGTGGAGATATCCAACATCCATTTGGTTGTTTTAAAAATATTTCATATTTTAATATTTTGTTAACATTTTAATATTTAATAATCTCAAGGTCAGGAGCTGTGAGATCATGACCTGAGCTGAAATCAAGAGTCAGAGAGGCCTAACCGATTGAGCCACCCAGGCGCCCCTCCAACATCCATTTGTACATACCAGTTTGAAATTCAAGAATTAAGGGCTGGAGATGTGGATCTGGCAATTGTTTGTACAGAGATAGTAATTGAAAATAAGTAAATTGGTGGGATTATACAGAGAAAAAAATGGGTGGCAAGAGAAGAGGGAACTGAACAGATCCCTGAGGCACATTAATATTAAGGAGTAGGTAGAGAGAGTCTTGAAAAAGAGATCGAGGAGGAATAGCCAGTAAAGAAGGAAGAAAACAAGAAGGGTGTGATACTTTAGGAGACACAGGATGAGAAGCAGATATGAAAGGAGGATGTATCAGTTAGCTATTGCTAAGTAACAATCCATCTCAAGACAGGGGATTAAAACTGCAACTATTTATTTAGCTCATAATTCCGTAGATTGGAAATTTAGTCGGTGCTTATTTGGGTAGTTCTTCTGGTCTCAGTTGGGCTCCCTGACAGTCCCTAACTGCAGCCAGTTACGGGTTATCTAGGTAGCTCTTCCAATGGATTTTGGCATGAATAATTGTAGCTGCTTTTTGCAATATACCACAGAGGGAATAGCCAACAGTGAAGATGCTGCTAATAGATCAAGTAGGTGAAATTCTTGCCTCCACTGCTCAGCTGAAACTCCTATTGCCGGAGTCATCAGTAATAGCCACGTCACTTGGTTCACTAAATGACCCAGTGGTCACCGATGATATTGGCAGTAACAACTTCTAAGCAATGTGGGCAAAAGCCAGATTGCAATGGGGAAACAGGGACATCGGACATAGAAAGCTTGTTCAAGAAACTTGGCTGGGAAAGTGCAGATGTGTTGAAGGAGAGTCTTGTTCTGTTTCACTTTGTTTTTTGTTTTTTTTATTTTTTTAATGTTTATTTATTTTTGAGAGAGAGAGAGACAGAGACATCATGAGTGGAGGAGGGGCAGAGAGAGAGAGAGAGAGAGAGAGAGAGAGAGGGACACACAATGTGAAGCAGGTTCCAGGCTCTGAGCTGTCAGCATGGAGCCCATCTTGGGGCTTGAACTCACAAACGGTGAGATCATGACCTGAGCTGAAATCAGACGCTTAACCGACTGAGCCACCCAGGCACCCCTCACTTTGTTTTTAAGATAAAGGAGCTTGAATATATTTACATGTTAACAAGGAGTCGGTAGAGAAAAATACGTTGAAGATACTGGAGAAAAAAGTATATAATTCATATGGTTGGCATTAATGTTCAATCTGAGACCTACCCAGGTATGCCAAAAGTTAAACAAGAATATGGTAGGGGTGCCTGGGTGGCTCAGTCAGTTAAGCCTGCCTTCAGCTCAGGTCATGATCTCGTGGTCCATGGGTTCAAGCCCTTCATCGGGCTCTGTGCTGACAGCTCAGAGCCTGGAGCCTGCTTTGGATTTTGTGTGTCCATTTCTCTCTGCCCCTCCCCCACTCATGCTCTCTCTCCATCTCTCAAAAATGAATAAATGTTAAAAACAATTAAAAATATCAACAAGAATACGATAACCTACCTTCTCTAGCAAAGTTCAGAACAATGAGATGATTTGTATGTGAAAATACTACACGTGCTTGTAGATGGATTATGTGCATTACAAAACTTCAAGGGTCACTTGAGGACTCTCCACTGAGGGAAAACTCCTAGAAGCAGCTTTGTGTCTCTCCCGAACCATGTTTACCTTGGAGCAGGACTCAGAACTATGTGGCATCTCCCAAAAGCAAATTTTTTTTTAACGTTTATTCATTTTTGAGACAGAAAGACAAACAGAATGCGAGTAGGGGAGAGGCAGAGACAGAGGGAGACACAGAATCCGAAGCGGGCTCCAGGTTCTGAGCTGTCAGCACAGAGCCCGACGCGGGGCTCGAACTCACTAACCACGAGGTCCTGACCTGAGCCGAAATCGGACGCTTAACTGACTGAGCCACCGAGGTGCCCCCCAAAAGCAAATTTCAAATTCACAAAGCATTAACAAGTGGTGTACGTTTTATGAAGAATTTGGAGTAAGATACAGTTACACACAACATACAGAAAAGCAATGAAAATCCTCAGTAACCATTTCTAGTTTCTTCATAAAGTTCCTTTTCAACCCGTCTGTTAGCCCTTGGATATTTATTTTATTGTTCTAAATAGCTGTTTTGGTTCTTATCAAATATTTGCCCCTGATGAATAGGTGTCTTCCCAAGAGAGGAATTTTTCAGTCTTTCTGTTTGGCCACCTTGGCCTGTTGGGTTTTGTCTTCATGCTCATTAATTACCTCGGGGTAACAACATAGCTGCTTTGGCTCCAGATAGCACATCTGTGTTTGTCTCCATTTAACAGGGAAGGAAAAGCTTTCCCAGAAGTGCCTCTAGCTGACTTTCTTAGGGAAAGTCTGAGTAAGTGAGCATAAATTCTTGGGCACATTGCCATGTCAAATATAATCAGGGTTTATTAGGTAAAAAAAAAAAAAAGGGCTAAGGGATGTTGGGGAGGCATTCGGCAATGTCAGCCACAGCTGAGTTCTTGGGCGGGTGGCTGTCCTGGTTCTGTGTCCAAGTGTGTGCTTGGAGTCTGCAACTCACATATGCTCTTTCTTGGCTCAGTTAGGACTCCGTGCCTCCTCCCGCTGACTCAGCCTCCCCTCCCCCCACCCACACAGCAGGCACCTCTGAGCCTCTGCCACGCTGCGATGCTGCCACAGTGGCTCCCAGAGCAGGCACACACACGCAACCAGCCATTCACGCCACCGAGCGTCCCAGGGAGGCCCAGAAGCGCAAACCGGATCTTCCTCGTGCCTGACCTTGGCGGCCATCTTCCTAACAATGTTGGCGTGGAACTACCACGCTGCCTACGGGGTTTCTTCCAGACTCTTAAATGTAGACTGGGGACAAAGGCTTCTCTTCTTTGCCCTAGATGTCAACCTGTGGATCTGCCGTCCTCCCCTGACTCTCTTCTTCATTTCGTCCTCATCAACTCCCAGGCCTGAAGTACAACATTCTCTCTTAGTTCTTCTCTGCCACAACCCCTTTCTTCCCATCTCCAGCCTCCTGGCTAAGCCTTAATGCCAGACCAGGGTTTTTTTCTGTGCAACACAGCAGAAAGTCGAAAGTCTTCCAGGCCCTTGGTATGACACATGGGAGGTAAAGGAGTTTTTGATAAGCCTTTCTCACTTGACAATGCTGGAATATCAAGCCATTCTTCTCTGCAAAATTCTGTTTTGGGTTGCACAACATGGTGACTGCAACTAATGTCCCCGAGTCATACACTTAAAAATGGTTAAAATGGCAAATTCTTGTTATATGTTTTTTTTTACCACAATTAAAAAAGTAAAAATGTAATATACTAAAAACCATTGAATTATATGCTTTCAATGGGTGAATTGTAGGGCAAACGAATTACCTCTCAATAAAGGTCAAAACCTGAATATTAAATTCCTTCTTTTTCTTTGCTCTTCTCAGGTAACAACCCAACTTAGACTCGCTCCCATCTCAGTCACTGCAAGTGGATGCCTTAGGCTGTCTAGGCTCAAGCTCAGGTATGACAAAAGACAAGAAAAGCATATTAATATTTTGCTTTACGTAAATACTTCCATTAAACATTTGTGTAGACATCTCTCCCTTTCTTATTTAAAAAAAGGGCGCGCCTGGGTGGCTTAGCCATTTAAGTGTCCATCTTCGACCTAAGTCACGATCTCGCCAGTCCCGAGTTCAAGCCCTGCGTCGGGCTCTGCACTGACAGCTCAGAGCCTGCAGCCCAGTTTGGATTCTGTGTCTCCCTCTCTCTCTGTCCTTCTCCCATTAATGGTCTGTCTCTCTCTCTCTCAAAAAAAAAAAAAAAAAAAAAAATTAAAAATGTCATATTATACACACAGTTTTGCCTCTTCTTTTTTGTTGTTGAAACTATTTCCTCCAGGAAGACCTGATAACTGTCCCATTGACAACCATTAAGAGTATCCCAAGTGTATCCAACTGACCTGTTCACAAGAAACAAACATATACCCAGAAAAACACACCCACTTATCCTCAGGTAGCCCGTGAGGCATGAAGTCAGGGAGGTTAATATACTACTACAGAGTTAAATAAACTAGTTTTAATCTGCTATTAACATTGTAGTTGAAATCACTTAAGGACGATCTGGTGTCTCCAGGTCATAGGATTGAGGATAGTACTAGATAGTGCCTATTTTGTTTTGAGCCTTTCATTTTAGAAGCTGTCTCAGTGAGAGTGAGCCGTTTTATTTGAATGCAAGTCCGGGCGGGGGCTGGCCATGCCCTATGCACCCTCCATTAGATTTACAGTCCAAATTCAATTTTGGTCTTTTTTGTTAAGACTTCAGACCCAATATGGCTGTGGTCAGGACTGAACACATAAGGAAGAGCTGGGTCTGTAAAATAATAGAATATTAGAGTTGAGAAGGACTGCCTCTCAAAAATAAAGAAAACTAATAAAAAAATTTTTTTTAATAAATGAACTTTAAAAAGGACAATAGTTATTAATTTATTATTTATTTTGTTGAAATAATATTCACATAGCATAAAATTAACCATTTTGTTTTTATTAAATATTCTTTTAAATGTTTATTCTTGAGGGAGAGAGAGACAGAGTGTGAGTGGGGGAGGGGCAGAGAGCGGGAGACACAGAATCCCAAGCAGGGGCCAGGCTCCAAGCTGTCAGCATAGAGCCTGACATGGGGCTCGAACCCATGAGCCGTGAGATCAGGACCTGAGCTGAAGTCGGACGCTTAACCAACGATGCTTTTGCCGACCATGTGCCCCGTAAAATTAACCATTTTAGAGCCTACAACTCCGTAGCATCTAGTACATTCACAATGTTGTGCGACCACCAACGCTATCTAGTTTCAAACATTTACATCACTCCAAAAGGAGATCGGCACCCATTAAGCTGGTGCCTCGGCCTCTGGCAACCACTACCTACTTTCTATTTCTATGTGTTGACCTATTCCCGATATTTCATATAAACAGAGGCACAATATGTGCCTTTTTGTCTGGCTTCTTTCCCTTAGCATCATACTTTCAAGGTTCATCCAGATTGTAGCGTGGGTCAGTAGTTTATTATTTTTTCTTTTGGCTGGGCAATATTTCATTGTATTTATGTACCATACTTTGTTGACCTATTCATCCGCTGATGGACATTTGGCTTGTTTCTACCTTTTGGCTGCTGTGAATAGTGCTGCTGTGAACATGGGTGTACATGTATTTGTTTGAGTGTGCTTGATTTTTGCTGGAGATAGGAGCAGCTTTTCATGCACTCAACAAATATTTACTGAATTAGGTTTGAACGGCTGCATCAACCACCGATTTCACAAATGTTTTGCTTTACTGGAGAAAAGTCACAGAATCTTAAAAATGTTTGTGGTAGGAACTTTATACGTCATCTTATTCAACCCCCTCATCATGAAACTACATGCACTCAAAGCACCAGTCTATTTAGAAGGCCTTAAATACAGTTTACATCATGATGTGTGGCGCCCTACTGATATTGTTCTTTGTTAACTCGACGTGTACAATACAGCTTTTGTTGTCACAAGATGGCTCCCTTTGGGAAGTGATGACAGGAATTTAAATTTAGCTTGTCATTCTTGCATTTCGCTTTTTGAAAAATTCCATGGAACCACTATCATCAGCTTTCTTTCTTTCTTTCTTTTCTTTTTTCTTTCTTTTTCTTTCTTTCTCTTTCTTTCATCAGCTTTCTTTTTTCCTTTTCTTTCTTTCTTTCTTTCGATCTTTTTAAGTAATCTCTACACCCAAAGTGGGGTTTGAACTTACAACCCTGAGACCCAAAAATTGCATGCTCTACCAGCTGAGCCAGCTAGGTGCCCCCTGTCAGTGTTCTTTGTATAAAGTAGGTATAGCAGTCTTTTTTTTTTTTTTTTTTTTTAATTTATCTCCACCCCCAATGTGAGGCTAGAAGCTCATGACCCTGAGATCAAGAGTCATATGCTCTATGGACTGAGCCAGCCAGATGCCCCCATACAGTCTTCATTGATTCAGTGATAAAATTACTTTTTGGCCCCAAATAGTGTGTGTCTGCTTCATCATATATTGTGGGATTTATTTTCTGTGTCCTTTCTTTGATGTTGAAGACTGTTTTGCTCCGGATTAGTATCCCCCCCCCCCCCCCCCCCCCCGAGCTGTTGTTGACATATAACATATTCTTTTCAGGTGCACAGCATAACGATTCAGTATATATATGGGATAGTCACTTTCTCATTAAACAAACCAGCCATAGGTCCTTACCTTTGCAAGGGAATGTAAATATTTCCTTAAACATTAGGGTTAACTTAAATATTTTTCTCGTAGCTCATTTTGTAATTTTCTCTCTAAATTTTTAGCAGAGCTGAATGAAATTGACAAAAGGCATGGACTGGTGCATTATATCCACTGTGGGCATAAAGCCAGCGAATTCATGGAACAGTGATTACTACACCTTGACTTAGCAAACCAGATAGCAGTAAAAGTCAAGGCTGGAGGACAGGACTTCTCTGCTGTCCCTTCCCAAACCTGGAACAGTGCTTGGGACACAGTAGGGGTTCAGTAAATATTTTTTGGATGAATGAAACTAATTTGACTCTGGTTTCTGAAATAACACTAATAAAACTAGATGTAATTTAAAAAATAACAGAGTGAAAATGATTATTTTCATTTAAATAAAGATTATTTAGATCATGAAAATAAAGATTATTTTAATCATGGACTATCTCTTATGAGTTACATTTTAAATTATTATCTAAGTATATAATTTAATTATTATTATTTAATTATCTATCATGGTTCAGGAACTTAAAAGAAAAAAGAGAAAGAGAAAGAAAATTTACTTTTAAGGGATGTTTTTGTTTTGACGGACTTTGTTTCATTTTCTATTTCAGAAGCTCTATAAATCCTCACATCTTTATAGCAATTTACAAAGGACTCTCCAACCACTATTTTATAGTGTGTGTTGTTTTTGAATGGCGGGAAAAACTATTTCTTAAAAAAAATTTTTTTGGGGATTTAAAATATTTCTAAATAGCAATGAATTATTAAATTTCTTTAAATGTTTATTTTTGAGAGAGAGAGAGAGAGCACGAGTCAGGGAGGGGCAGAGAGAGAGGGAGACACAGAATCCGAAGCGGGCTCCAGGCTCTGAG
The DNA here is from genome assembly GCF_018350195.1 of Panthera tigris. Lineage (NCBI taxonomy): Eukaryota > Metazoa > Chordata > Mammalia > Carnivora > Felidae > Panthera > Panthera tigris. Next base: position 7,048,620 of record NC_056671.1, read on the forward strand.
CTGTCAGCACAGACCTTGATGCAGGGCTCAAACCCACGAACCATGAGATCTTGACCTGAGCCGAAGTCAGATGCTTAACCGACTGAGGCACTCAGGCTCCCCTTTAAAAAAAAGGAGAAAACACAGCAGAAAATTCCCCAGTTATTTAGAACCTGAAGTCTTAGCACTCCATCTTTTTTAATAACCAAGTGTTATTCTGGGGATGCAGCGAGAGCAATACATAAGAGTCAACAAATCCTTGCTCTCTTGGAACTTACATTCCAGTAGAGGCTCAGTAAGACAGGTAATAAAATAATAAAGCTGCAGTACTGTGGAAAACTAGCACAAAAAGAATTAATGCTAAAGAGCTGTGTAGAAACAAACCACAAACATCTATCACTTTATAGAGAATATTCCTTACTCATTTTAGTTGAGGATCTTAAATTTTTTTGTGTGTGGGGGGGAATCAGAGAAATGCATGCACACGGTTTTAAAAAATAAAGCATATGAGAGTTTATAATGAAAAGCAACATTGTTCTGCCCACCTTCCCACCTCATCTTCCCCAGAAAACATTATTTTTTTTTAAGATTTTATTTTATTTATTTTTTTTATTATTATTTTTTTTTAACGTTTATTTATTTTTGGGACAGAGAGAGACAGAGCATGAACGGGGGAGGGGCAGAGAGAGAGGGAGACACAGAATCGGAAGCCGGCTCCAGGCTCTGAGCCATCAGCCCAGAGCCTGACGCGGGGCTCGAACTCACGGACCGCGAGATTGTGACCTGAGCTGAAGTCGGACGCTTAACCGACGGAGCCACCCAGGCGCCCCAAGATTTTATTTTTAAGGGGGCGCCTGGGTGGTTCAGTGGGTTAAGCATCCGACTTCCGCTCAGGTCATGATCTCATGGTTCGTGAATTCAAGCCCTGCATTGGGCTCTGTGCTGACCACTCATTGCCTGGAGCCTGCTTCAGATTCTGTCTCCCTCTCTCTCTGCCCTTCCCCTGCTCTACTCTGTCTTTTTCAAAAATAAATATTACCAAAAAATTTTTTTTATTTTTAAGTAATCTTTACACCCAACATGAGGCCTGAACCCATAACCCTGAGATCAAGAGTCACATCCTCCACCAGGTGAGCCCTCCGGGTGCCCCAACTTCCCCACTTTGTAAAAGGAAGATCTGGGAGACCCTTCCAGGCTTTCTACTTCTGCTGCTTCCCTCCATCTTCCAAAGTCTTGTCTATTGAGCTGTTCTAAAACTTTTACAAAAGATATGCATTTAAAAAGGGTCAGTGGCTAAATCTAAAAATGGAATAACGTAAATGTTTATTTTGAGGTAGGCCTGAGCATGTTCTTTAGTCTTAACACCGTCACTCTGTGGGACAGAGCAGTCAGTGTTCAGGTGGCAGGGCTGGGGGTAGGCCTTGGTCACAAAATTTAAGGGGCACTGAACTCACTAGTTTAGAGAAATAACATGTTAATGCAGTATTAAAAAATAGAGATTAATGCAAAAATATCTATAAGGAACAAAATATCAGCGTTTTAAAATAAAGACAGGCTCAGTAGAATGAGTAAAGAGACAAACAGAAGTGATTATAGTTGCACCTCACCATTAACAATGACCTCATTCTATGGCATCTATGATTATATAGGTTGCTTATTACAGCTGAAAAGCCTTCAGATGAGGGGGTGAGGTGAGCCTTTCAGATTAGGAATATGGATACTGGATTTCAGGGGTGCCCCCACCACTTTGACCTCGAAGCTTACAAACGAGGGCAGTGTTGAATTAAGAAATATAAATTTTGTTATTCAAAACGTGAATCGAGGGGCAGGGGCAGCAGGTAAATTCACTTTGTTCAGAACTTCCAGCAATTCCAGTGTGGTTCCCTCCTTTTGCTCTGGGCGAGCCTGTTGGTCCAGCTGAACAGTGCTTTGAATAAAGGTCAGCCAAGAGGTCGCCCTCCTGATTATTCTTTTCTACCGCGGGGAGGAGGGGGCCCTGGGCCCCTTATCCACCCCTGAGTCGCTGCAAAACCCTGGGCTTCCCTGACAGCTGCGAATTCCTCCCAGGAGCCACAAAGCTTCTGGGGTTGCCATGGTCCATGAGAGTGAAATGCTGGCCGCCCTCTGCTGCAGCAGCCCTGAGCAGGCTGTTGCTGCCTCCTCTCCAGTCCCTTTCAAAAGCTTTTAAAGGAGATCCCTGCGGGGAGGAGGGAGGACGGGACAGTAACCAGGGCTTTCGTCCAAGCGGCTGGGGCGAATAAAAGAGGCTTTTCTCAAACGAATGGAGCAAGTGCTGGGCTTGTTTCAAGGGATTTTTAACACTCGGTCTTTCCCTGGAGGAAAGGAGAGTGCAGAGATGGTCCTTCTCAAGCTTCAGTTGTTGTAGGCAGCTCCTTTCAGTTTTTTCCAGGGATTCCGCACCCTGGGGCCTTCCCGGGAGGGAGCGGAGGGCAGAGAAGACACTCCCTAAACTTCACCTGCGGTGGGCAGCTCCTCCTAGCTTATTTCCAAGGATTTCTCACCCTGGGTCTGGTGAGATAGATACAAGAAAAGAAAAAGAAGAAGAATCAATCAGCCCCACGCTAGCAGGCTGCGGTCAGCACGGAACAGAGCTCTCGGGTGTGACTTGCCAATTCCGGGCACACTTTTCAGAAAACGCGCAACTAACCGAGATGACCAGAAGCCCCAGGCCTCTGGGTCTTCCTTCACACCTTCCTCCCATTCCGGTCCTCAATAGAGTCTGGGGGCCGGACGGCGGGCGGCTGGAGATCGGCTCCCCGGCAGCGGCGGGTGCAGACAAAGGGGCGGCGGTGCGGGGCTCAGGCCGGGGTCGGGGGCGGAGGGGGGGGGCGCGCGGGGCTCGCGGCGCGGGGCCGGGCCGGGGGAGGGCGCGGCGGCCGAGCGCGCGGGGAGGAGCCGCGGCCGCGTCTTCTCCTGGCGGCGCGCGCCTGCCCGGCCCCGCGGCGGCGGCGGCGGCGGCGGCGCGTCACGCTCTCCCCCGCCCCGAGCCGAGGAGCCGGGAGGCGGCGGCCGCGCGGCTGCTGCTGCTGCTGCAGTGGGGCAGGTGGCGACGACTGGCGGCGACCGAGACGGCGGTGAGCGGGGCGAGGCGCGGGCCCTCTCCCCTTCCCCGGTGCCCTCTTCCCCTTCCCCTCGCGCCGGGCCGGGCCCGCTCCCGTCCTCCGGGCCGGGCAGTGAGGGGCCGGGCCCGGCGTCCGGGAGGGCCCCGAGTGCCCCTCGCGGGGCCGCTCCCGAGGGGAGATCCGAGGAGTCCCAAGCGGGTGGCCCTGGAGGCCAGCGGGGGGCCCCGGGGGGCCCCCCACCGGAGCCGGAAAAGTGGCCGGCCCTGTCAGCGCCGAGCCCGGCCTTCCCTTCCTCCGTCCGCCTCAAGATGGAGCTTGGAGTCCTTGCCCCTGCGCCGCCCCGGGCGCCGCTCCCTCCCGGGCACCCCGCTCCGCTCCCCTCGGCCCTGGGGGTGGGGGTGGGCGTTGGGGCGGCCCGGACCCCCCGGGAGGCCGAGCCCCGGGGGGACCTGTTGCCCCCGGGCGCTGCCGCCGGTCTCCCGAGCGTTCCTCGGGCCCTGCCACCGGGTGCCCGCGAGCCGGAATGGAGGGCACCCTGGCCGTGGCCTCCGTACGTGCGCCGGCCGGCGGGCTGGCCCGGCCGGCCTCGGGCCTGGCTGGCTATGGCTTTTGTCCCCCCACCCCGCCTCCCCTAGGTGGGACTGATTGTTGGAGAAGGTGGATGACAAGAGGTGACCGGGATTTCTGAAATAACACCACTGCCGCGTAAGCGGAGCCTTCTCCCTCCGCAGGGGATTCGCTCGGAAGACAGATGACACTTGTTTAGAGGTTATTTTAAAAGCACAGCCTCCTGATGCCTCCTACTTCGGAGGTCCTGTGCTTCAAAAATGCGATTTTGAATTGGGGATAAACCCCGAACTCGGCTGTTTCTCCACTTCGTGTGGCTTTTCCATCTGGCAGGAGCCGAGCACCACCCCCTCCTCCTTTCACAGCCCCACCTCTTTGGTATGAAGAAATTACACGTCAAGTCTGTAATCTTCTACCTGCCTGTTTTTAGCAAAAACTTGGCGGCCAATTACCGTATTTAAAAAGGAGGGTGGAGAAAATTGAGTTTTTTTTTTTTTTGTTTTTTTTTTTTTTTTTTTTTTTAAGCAACCTTGCCTTCTTCCTGTTTTAGGTTAGGACAGTGCCCGGCCAGTAGGAGCTCAGTGTTAGTGTTCCTGCTGTTGTGGTTATGATTCTGGTTCGTGTTACTATTATTACTATAACCTGTGGTATCCACAAGTTAGGCCAACAAATGTGTTTGACTTTTGGGTTTAATGATGACCTTTTGCCAGAATCCTCAGTTATGTTTCTTCTCAGCCTTGGGGCATTTTTTTTTTTTTCCTTCTGGAAATAATAACAATTAACATTTATTGAGGGCTTCCTTCCGTCGGGCTCTGGGCAAGTCTTTTGTTTTATCTTCTTAATCATCCTAACTCAACGAAGGTGCTATCATTATCCCCATTTTACAGAAGAGGCAAGGAAAGGTCAAGTCCCTTGCCCAGGGTCATACAGCTAATCAGTGGTGGTGTCAGAATTTGAGCTCAGGTATTGACTCCAGGTGCTTAGTTATTAGATTCGTATCGTGAATCTCTGGCCAGGAAAAAGGCTGGCTTTTATTAAAGCAAAGGAAGTAGGTGATTGCTAGGACAAAGCTGGTGCTGGGTTTTTGAGGTTCAGAGAATGTGGTAAAGTATATCTTAGGCCCCCTTATTCAAAGGAGTGAAAACCGAAACTGGGTGGGACCCTCAAGTAGGTATTGTCTGCAGATAAAGATCGTGCCCTTCCCTACCTTTCCAAGAATTGCTTAAGCTTCTGCTTGTGCTTAAGCACAACATAAGCCGATCTGGCTTCTGTTCCTTAGGAGTTTTGAATTTGGTGTCCTTCTTATATTTAAAACATTTTTTTTTACCCAGTGTCTAACATTTAGTCTCTTGCATCCCATGTGACCCCTGCATAAATTCACATGAACGTAACTCAGTAATGTTTGACCCCCCCCCCTTTTTTTTCTAATATGTTTCCCCACTTAGTGCGAGTGAAATAGAGGCAGAGAGAGGGAGGGAGAGAGAGAATCCTAAACAGGCTCCCCGCTGTTAGCTCAGAGCCAGCTTGGGGCTCAATCCCATGAATCGTGAGATCGTGACCTGAGCCAAAATCAAGAGTTGAACGCTTAACCGACAGAGCCACCCAGGCACCCCCCTTGACCCTTGCTTTTTAAGTACTGTCTCTGTTGGGATTGTAAACCCAATAGATGGTTAATTAGAGATGAACTGGTCCTCTTGTGCTCCATACAGAGGCAGGCATCTTTGAATTTATCACTTATTGGCTGCCTGGTGTCATTATTTGTAGATTTATTTCTGGCTATATATATATATATATTTTTTTTTTTTTTCATTCTGGAAATGTATGTGGTAAGGACCTTCCACTTTATTTTTCACTTTATATTTTATTTATTTAAAAATTTTTTAATGTTTATTTTTGAGAGAGAAACACACACACACAAAGAGAGCGAGCAGAGGAGAGGCAGAAGAGAGGGATACGCAGAAACCAAAGCAGGCTCCAGGCTCTGAGCTGTCAGATCATGACCTGAGCCGAAATCAGACGCTTGACTGACTGAGCCATCCAGGGATCCCTATTCTTATTTTTTTTTTAAGTTTATTTGTTTTGATATAGAGAGAGTGAATGGGGGAGTGACAGAGAGGGGGAGAGAGAGAATCCAAGCAGGCTCCCCGTTGTCAGTGCAGAGCCCCATGTGGGGCTATTTTATTTTTTAAGATTTTTTTTTTTTTTTTTAAGTAATCTATACACTCAGTGTGGGGCTCAAACCCACAACCCAGAGATCGAGGGTTGCATGCTCTACTGGGGCACCTGGGTAGCTCGGTCCAAGTTCATCTGACTTTGGCTCAGGTCATGATCTCACTGTTCTTGGGTTCGGGCCCCACGTCAGGCACTGTGCTAACAGCTCAGAGCCTGGAGCCTGCTTCAGATTCTGTCTCCCTCTCTCTCTGCCCACCGCCCCCACCCCCCGCCTGCTTGTACTCTCTCACTCTCTTTCAAAAATAAACAACCATTTTGGGCGCCTGGGTGGCGCAGTCGGTTAAGCGTCCGACTTCAGCCAGGTCACGATCTCGCGGTCCGTGAGTTCGAGCCCCGCGTCAGGCTCTGGGCTGATGGCTCAGAGCCTGGAGCCTGTTTCCGATTCTGTGTCTCCCTCTCTCTCTGCCCCTCCCCCGTTCATGCTCTGTCTCTCTCTGTCCCAAAAATAAATAAAAAAACGTTGAAAAAAAAAAAAATAAACAACCATTTAAAAAAAACTTGCTTAAATTATTAAATAAATAAAAGAGTTGCATACTCTACTGACTGAGCCAGTTGGGCACCCCCTTATATTTCAGTTCATAGGATCCTCTGCAGGATTCTGCAGAATCCTGTGTTTGGTAAATATTACTTAGTTGATAGCAAATAGGAGGTTCATAGGTTGTTAAGATTGGTTTTATAGGAGTCAAAGCTCAAGAAAAAAGCAGAGGGTAGTGTGGTAAAGTTACGTGGAGATGGCTTAATATTTCTTAACATTGAAAGGAAATTTTATACTTTAACCATACTACTTTCCATTTTTCTATTTTATCCCAGTTTTCAGTTTCTTAATTTCCTTGTACAAATGAGGTGTGGGGTTGAGTGTGTTTTTCAGATAGAAAGAATGGACAGTGGTGTTGATTAGTTGTGACGGGCCTATAGTTCTTCACAGTATTTTTGAAGTGTTGTGATATTCTCCCCAAAGGCAGCAGGTGGGGCTCTGGAGTACCTATCTGTGGGCTGTATTAAGTCTCATTTGGTATTCACTCAACAGATATTTATTGAGCACTGCTGTGTGCCGTCCTGGGTGCTGATGATATAGCAGTGGATAAAACTGAAATCTTTGCTCTCTTGGAATCCCCCCTTCAAGTAAGGGAGGCATACGATAACCATATTAATAAAATGTGTGCTGGACAGTGACACATGGTAAGAAAAAAAAAAGTCAGGGAAGGGGAAATATGCAGTTTGGGGACAAGAGTTAGGGTAATGGAAATTTTAGATAGGATGGCAAGAGGAGACCTGGCTGACTATGTAACTTTAGAGATCTAGAGGAAGTGAGGGAATGTAGATCCTTGAGGGAAGGGCACAGTAGGAAGAGGAGTAGTAAGTGCAAAGGTCCTGAGGTGGGAGTTTGGGAGGGGGCAGGTAATTTAAGACTATATAGGTTATAGTCCTTAAAATATGTGTTTATTAAAATACTTTAAAATAGTGAAAGATACAGGTTAATAACATGTTATTGGTTTTGTTGAAGCAAAAGTTAAATATGAGGGAACTGAGGCTCAAAGAATTTTACTAATTTGTCTAAAATGCCACACAGCCAGTGAGTACAGAGCTAGAAATTGAACCCTACTTGATGGTATTTTATTTATTTATTTATTTATTTATTTATTTTTTTTAACATTTATTTATTTTTGAGACAGAGAGAGACAGAGCATGAACAGGGGAGAGGCAGAGAGAGAGGGAGACACAGAACCGGAAGCAGGCTCCAGGCTCCGAGCTTTCAGCCCAGAGCCCGATGCAGGGGTCGAACTCACGGACCGTGAGGTCGTGACCTGAGCTGAAGTCGGATGCTTAACCGACTGAGCCACCCAGGCGCCCCTACTTGATGGTATTTTAAGCAATGTGCAGAGTTTGTTGGCTGTGGCACCTTAAATGGCTGGCAGGCCAGACCAGTACTTGATGTTCAGCCTTGCTAGTGAGTGTGTATACTTTGCTATTTGTATGCAGGATCTTTGCTCAACCCTGGGAGGCCTTGTAACTGGCATTGCATATATAGCTTTTTCCTGGAATTGTGCTCCTGGCAGCAAAGCCTTCCTTTTTAGTCTTAAAAGTTTCATGTTCAAAATCTCTGTTTAATACAAACCTTCATGTAAGTCTCTTCAATCTTAATTGGAAAGTATTGTCCGTATTTCTCTGGATATGAATTTTTTAGGTAACTACTTAGGGGGGCTTTAAACTATTACAGTATCTTACATATTTTTAATATACATAGTGTATGTTTCCCATGTAGATGTAACTCAGAGAATCCATATGCTTTAAATCAGCATTTGAGTTACAATGCTCTTTTAAGGGAAAACATATTGACTGATGGTACTACACAAGAATTTCAAGTAAGAGTGACCTCTTCAGATTTCAATCAGGGGAACAGAGGATTTTTTTTTTTTTTTTTTTTTTTTTTAAAGTTTGGCAGATAGTAATTAACCAACCTTGAATTTGGCTAGGACATCTGGGTTAATATCCTGGTCCTGGCACCAAGTACCAAGGAATCTTGGCCACAATTAGTAAAGAGCTTTTTTTTTTTTTTTTTTTTTTTTAAATCTCCATCTGGCACTTCCAGAAGGACACATTCCACTAGCACTAACTCAATGGGTGGGTCTGGTTTTTAATTGTCTATCTTAAGTGGTTCAGCAACAAAATCTTAAAAGTCTTCTTCGTAAAATCTTTGAAAAGAGGAAGTAGCCCCATTACAGATCCATAGTTGCAACTCTCTTGGGTATCTCTTTCCCTGGGGAAATGTATTCTCTACCTCTTCTCCAGAATCATAATGAAAGTATAGATATTTTGCTGCCCTAATGTTTTATGTAAGGCTAAGGTCTAATATACTTGTGATTTGAATTAAGTGGTTTGATATTTGTATTCTCTTTTGCTTACTTATATCTGAGTATAGCTTGGATAAGAGCCCAGTTTTAACTCTGCCCGTTTTTTACAATTAAAATTGCCGAGTCCTTGATTTAGTCTCTGAAGTTAAAGGCCTGAAGACCCAGATGTTCGGTGTGCAAATCATTTAAAATCTGGGCTCGATACCTAAAGGGATGGCAACTTTAATGAGTTTTTTCCCCCGGATTCTACAAATCCCTTGTCATGTAGGATTTATATTACTATTTTACTATTTTACGCTGAAATATTTGGCATATTTTTCCCCCTCTCCTCTCAGGAAAGGTAAGAGATATTGGAATATTTCCCTAAAAATCTTTTAACCAAATCTTTTGACCTCCTGCCTTCTCTGCCTTAACTGATTTACTCCTCTAAGAATGATTTCTTATTGGAGACATTATGTTCTAATACCTTAGGGCAGGAAGGATCCTATTGAGACTTTTCCAGACTGTAGAATAAATAAACTTTATAGGCTTGGTAATTTTTTTATGGCCTGAGTGAAAGAAAACTATTATCACTAAGTATCTTTCACACATGAGTGACTAGAAAAAACGTGTGTGTATCATGAAACCATATTGCTGATTTCTGTTGTAGGGCATATATGGCTTACCTAGGCTGTTACATTGAGAAGCTATTATCAGCGTCAACTTTAGATTTTAGAAAAAAGTTTTGTAAACATTTATAATCACAGTGAAGTGATTATTTTTCGGATATTCTCAGGTATATTTCCGTATATACCGGTTTTAAAATGGTCCTTAACATTTTAATAATATATATTGTCTTCTAATATGTGGATTCAACGCGTAACGTATAAAACAAACACATAATACAAAAACACAGAAAAAAGCAAATTACCTAGAATCCTACTGCCCAGAGAAAATCATTTCAGTATTTTAGAGTCTGTCCTTCCATCTTTTATCTTAAAATTTTTTTTTATTTAAAGATTTTATTTTTGAGTAATTGCTGCACTCAAGATGGAGCTCAAACTCAAAACCCCGAGATCAAGAGCCACATACACACCCTCCCCCCGCGTTTTTTTAATACTTAGAAAAGTATGTCTGGATTTATATTACTATTTTTAAGTCATTAGAAGTGTAATATTTTCACTGGAAGCACTCTCAACAAACCAGCATGGGGAATCAGAACTACAGTGAAAAAGTTTGAGGTCCTGGATTTGCTTCAGCCCCAGCTTGGGCAAGTTGCTTAGCCTTTCTCTATATGCTTGTTGCTCTGTAAAATGGGGGTGACACTTGTCCTGGCCACCCTAGGGGTTTCCTGTATTGATGCAAGGGATTTGGCTTTGTTGAACTGGAGAGCTCTAGATAACCTTGTCAGGGGGTAACAGTAGTGCAGAGGGAGTTCGTGCTTTCAAATACCAAACTGGCCAGGGAACATCAAAAAGGCCAGTCCTGTATTGCTGCTTGTCTGTTTTGTTTTGTTTTGTGCATGGTTAGGTTTATAAAAAAGCTTTTCAGGTAGATGTGACTAATAGAAAGTGTCCTGTGGGGTGGCAGAGAGCCCCAGAAATGCCCGTTCATCAAACATGTGTTGAGTGCTCTGAAGGCCCTGCTGGGTACAAGCAGCTCTGTGTCTTGCAAGGTGAGACCGCTACTGTGGGTGAGATGGGACGGGACCCTGGAAGACGATCAGTTCATTTGGCTTGAGGGTGTGTGTATGGGAGGGAATCCAGGAAGGCTTCCCAAGTAGGAATTAGCGCTTGTGTTTGGCATTGATGGAAATCTGGGGTTTCGAGGCAGAGGTAGTTTAGGTAAGACATTCTAGGCCAGATTGGCATAAAGGTAGCATGTTGAGATAGGAACAGATAGCCTATTGCTCTCTATTTTGAGGGCAAGTAACAGAAAATAAAACTAAGGAGTTTGAGTTTATATCAAGGAAAGGCCTCTCTGCCCTGATGAGGAGTTCATCCTGTTGGTCTTTAGCATTTTCTAATCACTGAGTTGTCTGTGAGTCTTTTTTCTGTTGTTTGGTCAAAAATACCCGGTTGTAGGTGATAAACGGGAAAATCTGCTGGGTAAACGATCTTTGTGCAGATCGTGCAACTATCACCACGATCAATTTTAGTATATTTTCTTTCTACCAAGAAGGAACCCTGTACCACCAGCCCTACTCTCTTTCTATAGACTTGCCTATTCTGGACATTTCACGTAAATGGAATCCTACAGTGTGACTGACTCATTCCACTTAGCAGAATGTTTTCAGAGTTCATCTGTGTTGTACCCGTATCAATACTTTATCCTTTTTCGGGTTAAATTATATTCCATTGCATGGATATACCACATTTTGTTGTTCATCAGCTCATGAACATGTCGGTTTCCACTTTTTGCCTATTACGAATAATGCTGTTCTGAACATCAGTGTATAAGTTTGTGAGTGGACATATGTTTTCATTTATCTTGGGTATATACCTAGGAGTGGAATTGCTGGTTCATATGGGAGCTCTACCTTTTGAGGAACCACGAACTGTTCTCTAAAGTAGCATCATCAATGAATGAGGTTCCATTTTTTCCACATCCTTGCCAATTCATGGTTTTTTGTTTTGTTTTGATTACAGTCATTCTCGTGAGGGTGAAATGTGGTATCTCATTGTTATTTTGATTTGCATTTGCCTCATGGCTAGTGATGTTGAACACCTTTGCATGTGCTTATTGGGCATTTGGGCAATTGTTTGGAGAATATACCAATTATCTTTTATTTTGGCTTTCAGAATTTAAGTGTAAAAGTAAAGTGCAGAACAATAGTATGTTACTGTTTAGCATGAAAGTGTACAGAAGAATGCCAAGTATCTTTTTTCCCCCCAGTTGTTTTTATTGTGGTAAAATACCTGTGATGTAAACTTTACCATCTTAGCCATTTTTAAGTTTACAGTTTGTGTACATGAAGTACATTAGTGTTGTTGTGCAGCCATTAACCACCATCCTTTTCCAGAACTCTGTTCATCTTGCAAAAGTGAAACTCCAGTAAACACTAAATCTCCATTCCCCTTCTCCCTGGCAACCGTCATTCTACCTTCTGTCTATATGACTTTTTTTAATAAAAAAATTTTTTTAAGTTTATTGTGTGTGTGAAAGAGAGAGAGAGAGAGAGAGAGTGAGAGAGTCCAAAGTAGGCTTCACGCGCTGTCAGTGCAGAGCCTGAATTGGGGCTGGAACTCATGAACTGTGAGATCATAACCTGAGCTGAGGTCAAGAGTTGGACACTTAACTGATTGAGCCACCCAGTCACCCCTCTGTGACTTTAAGTACCTTATATAAGTGGAATCACAAAGTATTTGTCTTTTTGTGAGTGACATATTTCACTTAGCCTAATGTCCTCAAGGTTCATCCATGTTATAGCAGATGTCAGAATCTCTTTCCTTTTTAAGGCTGAATAATATCCGTTATATGTATAGACCATATTTTGCTAATCCATTCATCTGTCAATAGGTGCTTGGATTGCTTCTGTGTTTCAGCTGTTATGCTTATTGCTGTGAATGGGGGTGTACAAACACTGCTTTGAGGCCTTGCTTTCAGTTCTTTTGGATAAATACCCAGAAGTAGAATTGCTGGATCGTATGGTAATTGTTTTCAATTTTTTGAGGAACCACCGTACTGTTTTCCACAGAGGCCGCACAATTTTGTATTCCCACCAGCAGTGCGCAGGGTTCCAATTTTTCCACATCATTACCGACACTTGTTATTTTCTAATTTTTTGGTGGTAGTCATCGTAATGGATATGAGGTGGGTCTCCCTGTAATTCTGATTGACATTTCCCTAAAGATTCGTGATGTTGAGCATCTCTTCATATGCCTATAGGCCATCTGTGTGTCTTTGAACAAATGCGTATTCAAGTCCTTTGCCCGGTTTGGAATTGGGTTTTTATTGTTGTGGAGTTTGCCAATTATCTTTAAATTTACGTACCCGTCAGTCACTTACTGAGTACCTGCTGTGGTGAGGCACTACCCAGATGTTGGAGACACAAAGTTGAGTGAAACAGGCACACCGTCTGCTCTGGGGGAACCCAGAAGTGGTAATGGAAGTCGGGTCACGAACAAGAATTCAGCCCTTTTGCCTGACAAGAGACCCTGGCTCTGTTACTTTATGGAAGACCTTCTACAAAGTGCTTAACCTTCTGGAGCTCAGTGTTCTCATCTGTAAATGGGGGATAATAGCCACTTCGTGTAGTAGTTGCCGTGCAGATTCAATGAATTAACGTGTGTAAAACTCACTGAATGTTAGAAGTCTTCTTCCCCTTCCCTTCGGGCCGTTGTGTCTTCCTGGCTGCTCATTGCACAGAAAGGGGGAAAGACCCACACCTACCAGTGTGGAAAATTAAAACCTTTGTTCCTGGCCATGTTTTCGGAAGTTAATTTGAGTAGGAGTGTCTTGCCATTATTAAAGGGCACATTTTTAACGAACAGTTGTCACTGAAAAACTTGTAATTTATGAGGAGTTAAATATTCAGCATGGAAAAGCATCTCTTCCTCATGTCAGAACTTGTGCCTTTTGCCAAGTTTCAGGCAAATTTGTATATTTGTATATTTGTGATGTTTGTCAGTTTTATATTTGTATATTTGTCAGTTTTATTTCCCAGAGTTTAATTAAAGGTGTGTGTGTTTATTTTAAGATTTTATTTTTAAGTAATCTCTGTACCCCACATGGGGCTCGAACCCACAACCCTGAGATCAAGAGTCTCTTGCTCTGCTGACTGAGCCAGCCAGGCACCCCAAAGGTGGGATTTTTCCTTCTCAGGTCTGATAGAACCTGCTGTGTGTCTCTGTGGAAGATTACCTAAGCATGGAAAAATAACCAACAATGAGGCTGGTGTTCAGATCCAAATGAAACCATGTCTTAGTCTCTGTTTACTGCATCTAGGATGGTTGTACAGAAAAGCAACTTACGGATTCGGGAGGAAAATTAGTAGAGTTGTATCTTCTCTTGAAATAGCCAGGTATCCCTCAGTACTCTGAAAATAGGAATGTGATTTTTTTTTTTCCATTGAATCCAAAGACCTATAGCAAATGTTAAACTTGCTTATTTGCAGAGTAAAAACAAGAGAGGTTTTTATAAAGAGAGAAAAAAAACCCAAGTAAGCAAGTCATTGTTTTGTGAGTTAACCTTTGTGCCGTTTTCTTGTTCAGAACAAACAGCTGGTATGTGTTTGCTTTTAGTATGGGCAATGTTAGACTGTTTAAGGGCAAGCAACAGTATTTATTCCTTTGTGAAAATTGGAAAGGGACACCAGTTTTAACTTGGCTGGGGATTGACTCATCTCATTACTGTATATAACAGATCAGAGATTTTATTCATCAGTACACTTGAGGGGCAGGAGTCTTTAATATGGAGATTGAGGTTTATGTTCTAAACTGTTAAGTGACCTTAACAAGTGATTTCACAGGGCACTTGGGTGATTCTGTCCGTTGAGTGTCCGACTTCAGCTCAGGTCATGATCTCACGGTTCATGGGTTCGAGCCCCGCATCAGGCTCTGTGCTACCAGCTCGGAGCCTAGAGCCCGCTTCGGTTTCTGTGTCTCCCTCTCTTTCTGCCCCTCCCCCACTCACACTCTGTCTCTGTTTTTCTCAAAAATAAGTAAATGTTCAAAAAAAAAGTAATTTCACTTTTTAGAATCCATTTCCTCAGTGGTAAAATGAGGAAGTTGAACTAGATTGCTAAGGTCTCTTCTGATGCTAAAATTTTATGGTGCTATATTAAGCACATTTGCTCCTTTTGACACATTAGTATAATTGACTGCTCTCGACCTATTAAGTTCTTCTGGGAGATACCAACCAGGCCTGGTAATTTTTGTCCCTTTGAAGATCTGCCTCTAAGCTGGTGGTATTAGAGTTACAGAGTCATAGGAATTTTGTAGAAACTTGTGTAAATGAGAATAGCTTAATTTATTCAGCTTTCCGTGTTCCCTTTTTAAAAAAAATTCTTTTGCAGATGGAAGAACTTTGGGAGGCTGCTTATTTTCTGTTTAAGTAGCAAGAACGTAAATCTTCATTCAAACTGAGCTGTGTAAAGGCATTCGTAATTACAGGCGGTTGCATCATGGCACAGAGTTTCATCTTCTAGAAAAATCACCTAATGCTCCAGATCTCTTTGCCTTGGTTGGATTTCATACCCTTCCTTCTCCTTTTTAAAACTGCTATAGACTGTGAAGTTCTGGGCGCCACTGTATTGTGCCCTATTTCATACGTTGAGTCTTAAAAATACACACTTTTTAAGCACAGAATAATTTTTGAAATGGTCATGTCTGTCTATCGATACCCTGTTCTGACTTCATTCAGCAGACATCCTGAACTGAGTCTTGAATCGCTTATATTCTACTTCTGACTTTGATAGAGAGATGTGGTAAACGTTTCTGCATTAGTATCTTATTGTATGATCCTCTCAAACCAACACTTGAGATTGGTAGACTGATTTCATAAATTGCTTTGTAAGGCCTCTACCAGTTAGAGATTGGAAGTACAACTTCCTTATGGCACCTTTTGAATTAAGGCATCAATGAATCTTCTGACCCTTCCTAAAGGACCCTGTGTCCTTTAGTGTCTAAATGTGCTTTTCACATTGATCAACAAACAGTGACTACGCTATTTACTTATCTTTTATCTCTTGTACTCTATCCTTGCTAGAGATATGCACTTTGTGTTTTGAATCTTTATGCTAATTTTAAAGCTGTCTGACTCTGGCTTATTGAAAAAGTTAGGTGTTGTGTATTTTGTTTTCTCTAAGTCTTAGGCTCATGCTACTATATATTAATCATTTTTTTGTACCGTGTCTCAGTATTTCATGATATTCTGTGAAGAACACCACTGTTTTCAGAGGCTCTGGCCTCCTGAGCAAATTTGAGACCTTGCTCCACCCTTTTAGGCATATGCCTTGGAAAGACAGAGTCAGCTCTCAGGGAGATGGATTCTCTTTCTTTTCTTTCCACTTCGGAAAATTGTTCTCTTCTCGCGTGTATTAATTTCTGACAGGGCTGCATGGCCTTTTCTCCTGGCTGGTGTTTTCATTATTCCCGAGTCTTTTAATCCTCCGCTGGAGATGGCGGGCTCGACAGAGGGGCGGTTTGGAGCGTCCCTGTCATCGCAGGCACCAGCCTCCATAGACTTACGTCTCAGGTTTAAGATCCTGTTGGCCGTTAGGCCAGCCAGCTGGTTGCTGCTGAAACCAAATGGCTCCAGAACCCTGCTTGCTCTTCTCTCTAGTTTACCTCACTTGTTACTGCACTGATTTGAAGCAGTGGGTCTTCTGTGGCCTGTGCCCTCAACTGTGTTTGGTGACACCTTGCACATTTTCCCTGTGCTCAAGGGGCAGGCTTCTGGGAGGCCGGAACCAATGAGGACTTCAGCAGCTCGTGTCACTCATCATCAGTTCATACTGACTCTCATGCGCTTGCTCGTGACATTCTGCTCTGGAGGAGATGCTCTCCGTCCCCTGACCAGCGTTGTGTGTCTTCATTCAGAAGATTAACAGAGTTTCTCAAAAGTGAAAATGTGAGAGATTTTTTAAATCTTTAAAAAAATTTTTTTAAATGTTTTTATTTATTTTTGAGACCGAGAGAGACAGAGCATGAGCAGGGGAGGGGCAGAGAGAGAGGGAGACACAGAATTGGAAGCAGGCTCCAGGCTCTGAGCTGTCAGCACAGAGCCCGACGTGGGGCTCGAACTCATGGACTGTTAAATCATGATCTGAGCCGAAGTCAGACGCCTAACCGACTGAGCCACCCAGGCGCCTCTGGATCTTAAATCTTAAACTATAGCCGCTAGACTGTTTCAAAGTCAGACAGTTTACTAAAGGTGAGGGGGAAATAAAATACCAGATTAGTAAGAAATGAGTAGCTGACGCTGCGGGTGCACCCTTACTTACTGCCCTGCGGTTTTGCCCTCCAGTCCCCGAGCCTCCCTTTCCGTGTGTTCCTACCGGCCGCTCCTTGCCTCTGCCTTGGTTTCCTGCCGTCCAGAGGGCAGCAAGCGCGGTGCTGTGCTGCTTCAGTAGAAAAATGCTCTCACTCCCTTCTTTGTACTTGAAATGCTGCTCCGGCCACATTGGCCTTAAACCTGCCAGTCAGTGATTCTCCGGTTCCTCTCGTGTATCTCGAGACACGCTTATTAAATTTTCATATGTAACTCAGTACTGTCTGTAGTGTCTGTGCTTTGCTTTGAGTTTTGTGTGGGTTATTTTCAAACTCGTAGTATTGAGCTATCAGGTTTGCTGGCCAGTGCCTCGTGCTATAAGCAAGACCTCTTTCTACGTTACGTATCCCCGGTCAAACATATTTTAAAGATCCTGTTACTGCAGATGCTTACCCCTCCTCTTAACGATAAAATTACTCAGTTTTATATTCAAGATTTTACATTTTTCCTTTTCCTCACATATGTTAGGAGTTAGGAAGGTGAATATTGCACACACGGGGAGATTTGGGGCACCTGGCAACTTTATTATCAGTGCCAAGAGGAAGGCTACTTACTTTGTATTTTGCCTTAAGCACGTATTCTAGACCTGTACAGTCCAGTAGCCACAAGCCACATAGGGCGGTTGGGCACTTGAAATGTGCTAAGTCCAAGCTGAGATGTGCTCTAAATATGAAAATACACAAAGGGTTTCAGAGACCTAGTAGGAAAAAAAGTAATGTGATACAGCCTATTAATAATGCTAATACTGATGACATTTTGAAAAATTATTTTGGATATATTTGGTTAAATAAAATATTTCAGCTGTTTTTAGTTTTCCAAATTCTGTTACTAGAAAATTGAAAATTATACATTTGTCTCACATTATACTTTTATCACACAGTGCTGGTCTAGAAAGTATGGTACTGTCAACATAGCTAATGATCTAACTTGATACTTAACAACTGTGATGTCCCACTCACTGGAGGAAGTAATCAAATAGTTTGTCCGTAGCGTTGTTGGGCTACTTTTAAAAGAAGCCCCTGGGCTGGGAAATTCTCTATTCCTGTCATCTTTGTCAAAGGCTTAGAGAAAGTGAGACAGAATCACTTGATGCTTTAGTTTGAAAACTGCAGTATCGCGTCATTTTACGGGTTCTTGTTTGGATGTTGAGTCAGTTCAGAACTTTTTTGTACTCTTACTGCGTACCGGGTACTTTCTTAGGTCCTTTGGATGCAAAGACAGATCTTACCCCTGACCATGAGGAACTTAGTCATCGCATGCTATGAGGACGAGACAGGAGTGTGATGCATCGTTCAGTAATAGAAGAGCTCCCAGTGGCTGGTGTAGTGCAGAGGAGGAGGCGGTAGGGCAGGGACAGTGGTCAGGAAGGACCCCACGAGGAGGTGATGCATCTGCTTGAATTCTTTTAGAGAACGTCCCAGAAGCCCTGCCCCAGGGGAATGCTCAGGGTGGTGCAAACACAGACCGTCCTTGGGGTGCGAGGCGTGACTGTGCAGTTCCCACCCCAAGAGTGTAAGCTCAGGTCAGCCAGGAAAGGAGATGTGTTGAATTGGCCCCACACAGGCCCATCAGCTTATTGATGGGGTTTTGATGGTCGTCTTCGCAGTCGAAATACTTGACCTTTCCTGTTTTACTCAAGAATTGAAGAAAATATGTAAATGTTCTTCAGTTTCATCTTCTCCAGTTTTTTTTCTGTACATAGATGTGAAGGTGAATGAAACTGAAATGGGGGAAAATCGAATGACTTGCCTTTCTTTGGTGGAAGTACGAACCGTTTGGAAAGCTACCAGAGTATTGTGTAAGCGTGTTCAGTGGCTGAAGCAGACCAGCTCAGGTTACACTGCATCTCCCGTGTTGGAGGTGGGGACAGCGAGTGACACAGCATACAACGGACACTTACATAACCATGACTCCAGGGGACAGGATTAAGCTGTGAATGGACCTCCCAAATTCCGGAATATGATATTAGAACACAGCCTTTGAATTTTTCTCTCAAGCTTGACTTGAAAGTGAGCTTCAGAAACCTATCAAACTAGACTTTCCATTACTCTCAGACGTTCTTTCCCCTTCCCTTCTGTTATTAAGTTTGTGAACTTTGATCATTTTAGAATTAAAAGGCAGCGCGGAAATCTCCGAGTGCAGCTGTCTCTAGGTAAGTCATGTAACTTGTCTGGTGCTGGGTTTCCTCCCCGTCCCCAGCAGAGCAGAGTTGAAACCTGGGTCTCCAGATGCCTCTGTCCTTAGCACGCAGCGGGTTTCCAGAGGCTCAGTGTCCGACTCCCTCTCCTGGCAGAGTAACCTCATTGCAGGTTCTTCAGCTCTCCTTTGCCTCCTGACTTCCGATTTCCAGAGTTAGTAAATAACTTGTGGGGCGAAGTGCGCCTGGAGGGGACCAGGTGCAGCATGGGATGTGATTTGCCGGGGAAGACACGATGCCCTCCTGGAGGGTGCCAGGCGTGCCGAGCTTGCGGGAGCCGATCTTATCAGAGGAGGCTTCTCTTCACAGGTGGCAGGGTACTCTTACTTTGGCAAAGTTACAGCCACTGTGGCTTTCCTTTCACTTTGGATCCTTGCCCTTTCACTTAGGGAGTTTGGATTTGAAATCCAAAATAGTCAAACCACAAAAGGGTGGGGTTGGAAATGGGTTTTACTTAGTAACCTCCAGTTCTAACTGAGGATACTGAGGTCTGGAAAGGGGTTAAATGCTAGTGCAAGGTCATCCAGCTGGGACGGAATCCACGTGTTAATTTCCCAGTCTCTCGGTTGATACTTTTATTTTTTTAAGTCATAACATTTTTTATAGCAGTAAATAAAAACAACAATAAAACAAAAATGAGTAAACTAAGCCTTAAAAGAATCAGAGAATTATGAAGAACATTATTGCTTTCATTTGAACATGGTTTATACCATGCTTATTTTTGGGAATTGCTTATTTTAAGGAGTCTCTTGTTTCTGTAAATTGCTTAAGCTTTTTTTAGGTTATAAGGGAGAAGGCGGAGTTTAGACATTACTAAAATGCCTCCTATGATAAAAACTTTATATTATGGAGAATTTCAAATGTGCACAGAAGTAGAATACTGCTGTCATCTAACTGAACACGTTGTCAACTCATCAGTCGTAGCTCACATAACTTTTAGCGTGCTATAGTCAGACTTGTGTATTTTTTACACCTATTTTGCCCTTGCCAGTAAAATGTCTTTTTGCTTTTAAGAAAATATGGTACTTTTATTTATTATTCATAGAATTATGCTCTTGTGGTGTGAAATATTTCTGTCTCAAGTGCTTATCCTAAAAATGTTTAGAGAGAGCATGCTTGCCAATGGGAGGGGGCAGAGAGAGGGGGAGACAGAGAATCCAAAGCAGGCTCCATGCTGTCAGCACAGACCCCAACATGGGGCTCTAGCCCACAAACTGTGAGATCATGACCTGAGCTGAAGTCAGTTGCTCAATCGACTGAGCCACCCAGGCACTGTATCCTAAAAATTTCTTTGAGTTGACTTGGTCGAGATGATTCTAAAGCAGAGTTTTTATCTTTGTTACCACATTAAGAAGAGCTAACTTCTGTGACAGACCCCATTAATTTTAGTAATTAGGTAGAAGGTTTTTTAAAAAAAATATTTATTTTTAAAGACTAGTTAAGTTTATCCATTTATTTTGAGAGAGAGAGAGAGAGAGAGAGTGAGTGTGAGCAGGGGAGTGCAGAAAGAGAGAGAATCCCAAGCAGGCTCCCTGCCATCAGCCCAGTGTGGGGCTTGAACTCACGAACTGTGAGATCATGACCCGAGTCAAAACCAAGCATCAGATGCCCAACTGACCGAGCCACCTGGGCGCCCCAATGTTTATTTTTGAGAAAGAGAGGGGAGGGGGGAGTAAGGGGGAGAGAGAGAAAGAGAGAGAGAAAATATGAGTGGGGGAAGGGCAGAGAGAGAGAGGGACAGAGGATCTGAAGCGGGCTCTGCTGACGGCCAGAGGTCCTGAGGTGGGGCTTGAAGTCAAAAACCACAAGATCATGACCTGAAGTCGCACACTCAACCAACTGAGGCACACAGGTGCTCCGAAACAGGTAGAAGTTCATTTTCAGTTATGGGAAAGTCCAGGGTGGGTTTTTACTGATGGGCGAACGGGAGAAGTGATTCAGAGATCCAGGCTTCTTCTGTGTTGTGACCCCACGATCCTCAGGCCATGCTTTTGTGGTTGCCCAGTTCGCCTCCATCAGGCCATCAGAGGGCCAGGATGGGGGACTGCATAGGGGAAGATAGTAGGGGCTAGGCCTAGGAGTGACCGATGGGCCACGTGTCTTCATAGCCCATTGGCTAGAACTCAGTCATGTGACCATGCTAGCTGCAAAGGGAGCTGGGAAATGTGGTCTGTGACTCCAGGAGGACAAATCAGCTTGGTGAACACCTAGCCACCGTGTGGGTGTGCATATGCACCTCTCATGCTGGCCCTGTGTGCTTCATTTATGTTCCTGTGTGGAAGCAGCACAGCAGAGTGTTTTCTTTGTGGTTCAAGCCATTTTACTGTGGCCTTAAAAATCATTAGTGTTTTTTCCTTCTCAAGAAATTACATCTATTCATTAAATAAAATTTGAGAAACCCAAGGAAACACAGAAAAGATACAAAAACTACCAATAATCCCATCACCTGGAGATGATTATTAATTCTTTGTTACATTTCCTTCCAATTCAAGAGTTTTTTTTTTTTTTTTAAGTTTGTTTATTTATTTTGAGAGAGGGAGGGAGGGAGGGAGGGAGAGAATTCCAAGCAGGCTTCATGCTCTCAGTACAGAGCCCAGTGTGGGGTTTTATCTCATGAACTGTGAGATCATGACCTGAGCTGAAATCAAGAGTCTAATGCTTTACTGACTCAGGCACCCAGGTGCCCCGAATTCAAGAGTTTTTAGCTGCTTAGAAATAACAGTTTATTTTTTTAACGTTTATTTTTGAGAGAGACAGAGCATGAGTGGGGAGGGGCAGAGAGCGAGGGAGACACAGAATCTGAAGCAAACTCTAGGCTCTGAGCTGTCAGCACTCAGGCTCAAACTCCTGAAACGTGAGATCATGACTGAAGCCAAAGTCAGATGCTCTACCAACTGAGCCACCCAGGCACCCCTAAATTTTTATTCTTTTTTTTTTAATGTTTTATTTATTTTTGAGAAAGACAAAGTGCAAGCTGGGGTGGGGGAGAGAGAGACAGAGACACAGAATCTGAAGCAGGCTCCAGGCTCTGAGCTGTCGGCACAGAGCCCGATGCAGGGCTGGAACACACAAGTGGTGAGATCATGACCTGAGCTGAAGTCGGACGCTTAACCGACTGGGTCACACAGGCTTTTTTTTTTTTTTTTTAAATACTAATTCTTACTTTGTGCTGACTTGTGAACTCTAAAATTCATCAGAGGGCGAAGCTACAACAGTTACCAATGGCCTGGCAATTTTGCCTTTTCTTAGCAAAAAATACACCATTGCAGAGCTGTGGTGAGGCTTTATTTACGCTTTTGGCATTTTCAAAATGAACTTCTAGGGGCGCCTGGGTGGCTCAGTCAGTTGAGTGTCCAACTTCTGCTCAGGTCATGATCTCATGGATAGTTAGTTTGAGCCCCGCATTGGGCTCTGTGCTGACAGCTCAGAGCCTGGAGCCTGCTTTGGATTCTGACTCCCTCTCTCTCTGCCCCTCCCCCTCTCATGCTCTGTCTGTGTCTCTCAAAAATAAATAAACGTTAAAAAAAAAAACAAACCCAAAATGAACTTCTAGTTTGCACATCATAATCTCCTCTTAGTGAATAGAGTAAAAATTGGGGCTGGTGAAGTTAGATTGTCAAGGCAGAAATAACATTTTAAGTTTATGATTTGCTTCCTACTCAGTTTTTAGAATTCTTAAGAACTGCTTAATTTTGCAGGAGAGAATACTAAGAAAAGGTGTTTGAAAATGAGCCAAAATTAAAACTTACCATCTTGAAGTATATATGAATGTGTTTCTGGTGCTGAGCTGAGAACTTGGGTGGATGTGCTTTTCTCTACGTACCTGCACTGTTTATCCTGGTCAGCAGTGCAGAAAGGTGTTACTCATCTGAGGTGGGAGAGCCCTCTGCATTTCTTGTCATCAGCTCCAGATTCAGGGATCTAGAACCTTCAGGGTTTTCTTTAAGGTGGTGAGGTTGCATCCTGGAGGTAGACCTACATCAGAATTCCTCTTTGTGATATCATCCTCATGACCTCACAGGCAGGGTTGCTCAAGATGTTTGTGCAACTTTTGGCAGGATATGAGCTGAGACCTGGCCCGATTCTACAGACACCATGAGGTACCAGATGGTCTCATATTGGTAGATGGTACTGACTTTCCTGCGACTTCTGTAGATTAAAAAAATAAAGACATTAGTGGTAGGCCCTCTATATTTTACTGAAGCTCTATAATGGTAAGAAAATCATTATTTTAAAATATCCTCTGGCAGGACATTTAAAAACAGAAAACTCAGTAGTAGAGCAGAAGGATTTTACTGTGAATGGGTATGTGGTTAATCAGTGGCTCTTTTTGCTATGTAATTTATCAGTTTTTCTGTTTCCTGCAAATAGTCCTGACATTTTTGTTGTTTTGAAAACTTGCCCTGATGCTGAAGATAGAAACAATTTGAAATGATTAGACTTGGTATAAATTATGACCGAGAGGCTTGCTTGAATTCAGACGCATCACAACAGAGAAGTTGTCATCATTTGTTTTTGAATATATTGTTTTGCTCTTTGTACTGGTTTTAGTTGGAGTTGGAGGAGAAAGCGTTGCTTCACACAAATGCCCAGAAGTATAGTCTCTGATGGTTAACACATAGAATTTTCTTTTTTTAAAAAATTTTTTAAACATTTACATTCAAATTAGTTAGCATATAGCGCAACAATGATTTCAGGAGTAGGTTCCTTAATGCCACTTACCCATTTAGCCCATCCCCTGTCCCATACTCCCTCCAGTAACCCTCTGTTCTCCATATTTATGAGTCTCTTATGTTTTGTCCCCCTCCGTTTTTATATTATTTTTGCTTCCCTTCCCTTATGTTCCTTTGTATTTTATCTTAAAGTCCTGATATGAGTGAAGTCATATGATATTTGTCTTTCTCTGACTAATTTCACTTAGCATATTACCCTCCAGTTCCATCCACATAGTTGCAAATGGCAAGATTTCATTCTTTTTGATTGCCAAATAGTATTCCATTGTATATATACACCACATCTTCTTTATCCATTCATCCATCGATGGACATTTGGGCTCTTTCCATACTTTGGCTATTGTCGATAGTGCTGCTATAAACATTGGGGTGCATGTGTCCCTTCGAAACAGCACACCTGTATCCCTTGGATAAATACCTAGTAGTGCAATTGCTGGGTCATAGGGCAGTTCTATTTTTGTTTTTTTGAGGAATCTCCATACTGTTTTCTAGAGTGGCTGCACCAGCTTGCATTCCCAATACACACATAGAATTTCTTAAGTATTGTCCTCCTTTATTTTTTTTTAATTTTTAACGTTTATTTATTTTTGAGACAGAGAGAGACAAGAGTATGAATGGGGGAGGGTCAGAGAGAGAGGGAGACACAGAATCTGAAATAGGCTCCAGGCTCTGAGCTGTCAGCACAGAGCCTGATGCGGGACTTGAACTCATAGACTGCGAGATCATGACCTGAGCCAAAGTCAGACACTTAACCGACTGAGCCACCCAGGCACCCCTGTCCTCCTTTAAACAAAAACTTCAAAAACCTGTTCTTCCTATATAGTAGGTGCAAGCACTTGATAAATTAACCCTTCCATCTTTTTTAAAGTAGGTATTGGGACTCTTCTAACTTTGATTCTGTAAGCCATGTTGAGAGATTATTAGGCGATCAAAAAAATTTTTGTTACTGCTTTGTCCTCTTGCAAAGCATGTCAGTATTAGACTCAACATCGCATTTTTTGAAGTAGATTTCTCTTTAAAGTGTTGTCCTATGTATTTCCCTCTGTAACAGCCATATGTCCCAATTTTCTTAAACATGTAGGACTTACAGTCTTAAAACATTGACTTTCTTTGAGACTAGGAGCCCTTTATGGGTCTTCTAGGTATGTTCCCTTTCAAATGTCTCTCTTTAACTGGGACGTCTTTGAGACAGCTTCTTAGAAATGAGCCATCCTGTAAACATAGGTTATAGAAACTTGAAACTGCAAATTTGAAGTGAATTTTAGCTACAGGGACATTTAACTGCTTTAGATTAGTTTTCATTATTACAAACATTTCTGTGTTTTCAAGATATATTCTTATGCAGGGAGAATGGAACTGAATATTTGATTTAAAAACTTTTTTAAAATTTATTTTTGACAGAGAGAGAACGAATGGAGGAGGGGCAGAGAGAGAGAGGGAGACATAGGATCCAAAGCAGGTTCTGCACTGAGAGCAGAGACCCTGACATGGGGCTCAAACCCAAGAACCATGAGCTCATGACCTGAGCTGAAGTCAGATGCTTAACTGACCGAGCCACCCGGCACCCTGAATCTTTTTCGAATTCCTATTCCCTCTGCCAGATCTCTTTCATGGAAGGGTTATCCAGGTGGGGTCTGAATGGTAGTGG
Source organism: Panthera tigris (assembly GCF_018350195.1). Lineage (NCBI taxonomy): Eukaryota > Metazoa > Chordata > Mammalia > Carnivora > Felidae > Panthera > Panthera tigris. The sequence continues at coordinate 7,073,882 of NC_056671.1, forward strand.
GTCAGTCATAGCAGAGGGGGAGTGATCCCGGAGGCATCTTACAATGACAGTTTGGTAGTTTCCTGGGGCACTTGAAACAGTACTTGCTCATTGTGCTTTGCATAGTGTTAGATGGCTCTGGCTTCACTTCCAACCTTGGAATTGATTAGTCATGTTTTTATTTTGATTTTTCTTCTTTCCAAGGTCTTGGTAATTAACCCATTGGTTTTTTTCCTAAAAGCAGTTTTTATCTTTATCTGGATGTTTTTATGAGGCAGAGATAGCTTATTAAAAGGAGTAACTGCAGGGGCGCCTGGGTGGCTCAGTCGGTTAAGCGTCCGACTTCAGCTCAGGTCATGATCTCACCGTCCGCGAGTTCGAGCCCCGGGTCAGGCTCTGGGCTGATGGCTCGGAGCCTGGAGCCTGCTTCCAATTCTGTGTCTCCCTCTCTCTCTGACCCTCCCCCGTTCATGCTCTGTCTCTCTCTGTCCCAAAAGTAAATAAACGTTAAACAAAAAAAAAATTAAAAAAAAAAAAAGGAGTAACTGCAGGGGCACCTGGGTGGCTCAGTCAGCTGAGCGTCTGATTTCTTCAGGTCATGATCTCATGGTTTGTGAATTCTAGCCCCGAATCCAGCTCATTGCTGGCAGCGCAGAGCCTACTTGGAATCTTCTGTCCCCCTTTCTCTCTGGCCCTCCCCCAGTAGCATGTGCATTGTCTCTCTCAAAAATAAATAAACATTAAAAAAATGCTCTCTCTTTAAAAAAAAAGTACAGTAAGCTTATTGTTCTGTATTTTGAGAAGGGTGTTGTCTTGAACTGTAACCACCATTTCTGGAAATCTGTTCAGAATGAAAGACTGACATTTATGTAATTTCCTGTTAAAATACTGTGTAGCAAGAGAAATTCTATCTGATAGGAAAGTGGGGTGCTTGGATTCTTAGAAATAATAGCTGTTTCAGTGCTTACTATGTACTGGCATTATCCTAATCACTTGGAACTTCCCTAGGTGCTGATCTTTTCCAGTATCTAACATCTAACACATTCAACAAATGTGTACCAAATCTTGATTTCCCAGAGGGTAGAACACATTTTTTTGTTGGGTGGAGGAGAGTATTTCTACTTTCTGGAATACTAACTTGGAGTAAAGCTGACATTCTCACAACATGCAAAGCACACTTCTTTTTGGGAAATACGAAAGAGGATAAGTCTTCTAAGGTTATTTGCTTCCCTGAAATAAGTACCTTGTCCTTTTAAAATTTGTTATTTAGGTCAGATCTCAGAGTTACATCACGAACTAGGATATTAATCTGCTTCAAAATTGTTGCTTGAGGCCTGACTTTTTTTTTTTTTTTTGTCTCTCAAAGTAAACCTGTAGGTTACACAGGGAAAAGAACAAAGCCCTGTTCCTCTCGTGTTGATGTTTAGCAACAAAGCTTCCAGTTAAGTGAAATGTAAACCTTTTAATGAGAAGAGAACCAGAAGAGTTGGTGCCACCGAACCATCTATGTGTCCTGGATCCCTCCCTGCATCTCCCATTTGAGAATGTACTAGCAAAATAGTAGCTATCTTTTGTTCAGAAGTGAGTTTTAGCGATAAGTATTTTACAAATGGTTCTTCGCTTGAAAAAATACTGGAACTATGGCATTAGTCAATGATGTAAATATAGGATTCTGGGGGTTAGTGTATAGTCTGTTGCAGTATTATGGTTTGGAAATTGAGATTATAAGTAATGTGACTGGCTTTAAAAATGGGGCACCTGGGTGCCTCAGTTGAACATCCAACTCTTTTTTTTTTATAAATTCAGGTGATTTGGATCAGTTTTAGGTCTCCCATCCCTACTTTTTTTTAAAAAACTAATTTAGTTTTAAATTTATATCCAAGTTAGCATATAGTGCAACAATGTTTTTAGAAGTAGATTCCTTAATGCCCCTTACCCATTTAGCCCACCCCCCCCATAACCCCCCCAGTAACCCTCTGTTTGTTCTCTATATTTAAGAGTGTCTTATGTTTTGTCCCCCTCCCTGTTTTTATATTATTATTGCTTCCCTTCCCTTATGTTCATTTGTTTTTTTACCTTAAAGTCCTCATATGAGTGAAGTCATTTGATATTTGTCTTTCTCTGACTAATTTCACTTAGCATAATACCCTCCAGTTCCATCCACATAGTTGCAAATGGCAAGATTTCATTCTTTTTGATTGCCTAGTAATACTCCATTATATATATTATGTGTTGTGTATATATCTTTATCCATTCATCCATCGATGGACATTTGGGCTGTTCCCATACTTGGACTATTGTTGATAGCGCTGCTATAAACATTGAGGTGCATGCGCCCCTTCGAAACAGCATACTTGTATCCCTTGGGTAAATACCTAGTAGTGCAATTGCTGGGTCATAGGGCAGTTCTATTTTTAGTTTTTTGAGGAACCTCCACACTGTTTTCCAGAGTGGCCGCACCAGTTTGCCTTCCTACCAGCAGTGCAAGAGAGTTCCTCTTTCTCTTCATCCTCACCAACATCTGTTGTTGCCTGAGTTGTTAATGTGAGCCATTCTGACAGGTGTGAGGTGGTATCGCATTGTGGTTTCGGTGCATGTTTCTCTGATGATGGATGTTGAGCATTTTTTCATGTGTCAGTTGGCCATCTGGATGTCTTTCTTGGAGGAATGTCTATTCATGACTTTTGCCCATTTCTTCACTGGATTGATTATTTGTTTTTTGGGTGTTGAGTTTGAGAAGTTCTGTATAGAGTTTGGTTACTGATCCTTTATTAGTCATTTGCAAATATCTTCTCCCATTCCGCCGGTTGCCTTTTAGTTTTGCTGATTGTTTCTTTCCTGTGAAGAAGCTTTTTATTGTGATGAGGTCCCATAGTTCAGTTTTGCTTTTGTTTCCCTTGCCTCTGGAGACATGTTGAGTAAGAAGTTGCTGCGGCTGAGGTCAAACAGCTTTTTGCCTGCTTTCTCCTTGAGGATTTTGATGGCTTCCTGTCTTATGTTTAGGTCTTTCATCCATTTTGAGTTTATTTTTGTGTAAGGTGTAAGAAAGTGGTCCAGGTTCCTTTTTCTGCATGTCGCTGTCCAGTTTTCCCAACACCATTTGCTGAAGAGACTGTCTTTATTCCATTGGATATTCTTTCCTGCTTTGTCAAAGATTAGTTGGCCGTATGTTTGTGGGTCCATTTCTGGGTGAGCATCCAACTCTTGTTTTTGGCTCAGGTCATGATCTCACGGTTTGTGGGATTGAGCCCTGTGTTGGGCCCTATACCGACAGTGTGGAGCCTGCCTGGGGTTCTCCCTCTCCCTCTCTCTCTGTAAGTAAATAAATATTTTAAAAAAAGGAAAAAGGGGCTCCTGTCTGGTTCAGTCGGTTGAGAGTGTGGCTCTTGATCTCAGGGTCATGAGTTTGAGCCCCATGTTGAGTGTAGAGATTACTTAAATAAATAAATAAATAAATGAAAAAAGTACACCAGAACTTAGGTTTTGTCATCTAGGGAAGTGTTGTTCATTTATTACAGTGATAGAGCCATTAATAATTCTGGGAACTCTTGGAATTGTCTGTGTGCCTTGGATACATTTTTGCTATGTTAAGTAGTTGCACATCTTATTTTATTATTTTTTTTGCACATCATATTTTAAAGTTTTTTTTTTTTTTTTTAATTCAAATTTTGGAAACAGCCAGTAGTGTTTTAGAGTCAAGTCCAATGAAGAGCTTTGAGAGATTGAGTGGTCATTACCACTTTGGGTCACCAATAAAGTACAACTTGACAAACTGTCTCTGAAGTTAATTCTAAAAGAGGAGTCAAGGATACTTTTGACCAAGGCAGTATTATTGAGATAACCTCAAAATTTACTCAAGTGATTACATTTGACATGGAGATCCTTCCTGGATGGAGGAGGTTCTAGAACAGTGCTGTTCAATAGAACTTTCTGGCATGGTAGAAATTGTTGTATATGTTGCGCTGTGGTTATTGAGCACTTGAAATGTGGCTGATGCGACTGAGGAGCTGAATTTTTATTTCATTTTGTAAGAATTTAAACAGCACATGTGGCTAGTGACTACCATCCTCGGTAGTGCAGATCTAGAACATTTAGCTTTCAGTGTGCCTTACAGACCAACATGAACAGTTGATGGTAAGACACTCTAAAAATCTTAAAACGGTTATTTTACCAGCAAAAATGAGTTGATTCTGGAATAGCAGAGAATTGCAATTCAAGATAAGCAGGCGGTAGCAAAAACCATAGGCCAGTCCAACAAAGTAAGCACGTTATTCTATGGAGAAGGTGGAAGTTGGGAAGGGTAAGTTTTTGAGAAGAGTCCATTGGAGAAAGGCAAGAGTTCAGGGTCATGACTGTTCCTCGTTGGCTGAGTGAGGTAGTCAATTTCTTGGAGGAGATGCTGTATACATCTTACGCTGTTGGGGCCTGTTATTGAGGATTCTTTCCTGTTGACAATTGTGTTGGGATTGGTCATTGACAATTCGTGACTGATACTGCTTGAGAACTCCCCCTCCTGGCCTCCTGACTCCTTGTTAGTGAGGTTTTCCTTTATTCATGTTCACATTATCAAGGCAAAGTAGATCGTGGGATTTCTGGTCTGCCCTACCATACGTGCAGAGTAGTGGAGAGGCCAGAGTTGTCATGTATGTTCAGCGGTATCTAATTTTTATAGCCCCTGCAAATTTATCCTTGCTAAGGTGTTATGTATGTGAAGGATTTGAGATGAGAACCTTCCTCTGTATTTCCATTTTGATCACTGACTTCAGATGCTCATGGCTCCTCTTCCTGAAATTTAAGACCTGCCCCCGGCAGCCCCCATCTGTTACTTGTACCCACGGTTTGAGTGAGTGAAGACTTGGCACGCCACTAGAAAAAGCCTGCCAACCCTTGGTTTAAATCTTTGCTTGACAATGGTAGCCAGGTGAAGATCACTGAAATGAACAACTGAAATAAATTTAGGGTTTAAGAGGAAACTCCAGACATCTTTCATTTCCTACCACTAGAATCTTGAAGTAAAAGCTGATCGTAGTAAATTTTTTTGATTGAATTCTAAAGCTCTTGTCTAACTTGATTTGTTGCAAGAATCTTCTGATGTTAGCCGAACCAAGCTGCTCAGTGTTTTACTCACATGCTTTATACCTTTCCTCCTCCTTCCTCTCCTCCTCTGAAGTCTTTTCTCTGGGACTTCTTAATATCCTGACTGCTGACACCTGTACAAGGCTGTTACTTTCCTTTGAGCCCTTGCTGAAATCCTTCCTTGCCATGAAGCGTTTTCTTTCTGCCTTAATCCACTCCATCCTTCCATCTTCTAAAAACACTTCCAGGATCATTGCATGGCTTGGTATTTCTTGTAAGTTACATTGTAATCTTAGTTATTTTTCATATATGTGGGTCTTTTCTTCCCAACTACATTATAAACTCCTTGAGTTTAGGTCTCTGCTATGTATTTTTCTGTCACCTGTAGCCAAGCACCAAGTATAATCTTTTAAAATACTGATACACTCTGACTGGCGTGTGTGTAGAATTATTGAAACAATTAAGACTATTTTCCTCATTCATTTTCTTTTTTTTTTCTTTTAAAAAAATTTTTTTAATGTTTATTTATTTTTGAGAGAGACAGAGACAGAATGCAAGTGGGTCAGGGGCAGAGAGAGGGAGACACAGAATCCGAAGCAGGCTTCAGGCTCTGAGCCGTCAGCACAGAGCCCGATGTGGGGCTCGAACCCACAGAGCTGTGAGATCACGACCTGAGCCAAAGTCAGGCGCTCAACCGACTGAGCCACCCAGGCGCCCCTCATTCATTTTCTTTTTTTTTTTTTTTACATTTATTTATTTTTCAGAGGCAGAGGGAGACAGAGCACAAGTGGGGGAGGGGCAGAGAGAGGAGACACCGAATCTGAAGCAGGCTCCAGGCTCTGAGCTGTCAGCACAGAGCCTGATGCGGGGCTCGAGCTCACGGACTGCGAGATCATGACCCGAGCCAAAGTTGGATGCTCAACCGACTGAGCCACCCAGGCACCCCCCTCACTCATTTTCTTTAGTGAGCATTGTTTATAAAGTACTGTGGGGAATATAACAATGACTAAAAGACAGTCTGGTGGAGCGCGTAGACGACACACACAACTTAGTGTGCCAGGTGCTAGGAAGAGGTACAGATTCAGTACTACAGGAAGTTACACATTTTCATCGGTGAGCATTGGAGAAGGGTTTGTGGGGCAGATGAGTGCCTGAATCTGCCCTTGTGTAAGGTTTCAGCAGATGGAGGTAACTAGACTTGGAAAGGGCATTCAAGGCTGAGTGAACCACCTGAAACGAAAGCACAGAGGAGTGAAACGCTGAGGCTTCTGTAGTGGATTTGGGGAATCGGACACGTGGATGGTTCATGTGCATGTAATTGAAAATGAACCTCAGGTGACTTTTATCGATTGTTCAGCAGTGAGTGGTTCTTGAATGTAAGCATCGGAATCACCAGAAGGGCTAAAAATACAAGTAGCTGGTCCCCCACCCAGAGTTTGTTTCAGTAAGTCTGGGGTGGGGGAGGGCCCTGATAAGTTTCTAGGTGATGCTGCTGCTGCTGCACATTTTGAGAACTAATCTGGAGTACCATTCCATCTGATAAACCAACTTAGAGAAATGCCTGGTTTACATATATAAATACCCCAATATTAATGGATAATTGTGTTCTTTTTGCATTATGTACGTAAAGTCTTCCCACAAATTTTAAGTTCAGTTATGTCACTCACCCGCCAGCACAGCGCTCTGCCAGTGGTAATACAGTAGTAAATACTGTACTTGCTAACTTGGCGTCTGCATCTGTGACTATCTGAGCCAGAAGCACATGCTTCTGGAAGCCCTTAGGGAATGGGGGTTTTCAACCTTTGCAACTCTAAATACAAAGCACAAATGGATAGAACAGCAGTTCTCAACACTTTTTTCCTTGAGACCCTTTTACATTCTTAAAAATTATTGAGGTGTCCAGAGAGCTTTTCTTTATTTAGGTTTTATCTATTGATGTTTATACCATTTAGAAATTAAAGCTGGAAATATTACTTCATCAGAAATTAGAAATCCATTACACGTTACATAAATTTTTAATGAGTAACTTTCTCTAAAATAAAAACTTGAACGAAGATGGCATTGTTTTTACATTTTTGCAAATCTGTCTTTAATAGAAGACGGCTTAATAGGAGACAGCTGCTTCCTCATTCGATCTGTAGTGAATCGTTTCGGTTGATGCACATGAAGGAAATTGGCCTCAACGGATGAAGAGGAAGGGAAAGGAGTATTTTTAAGAGCATTTTCAGATAGTTATGGATTTTCTTCTACCGAAATTTGATAGGTTGTAGTTTATTAAAAGTGGAATCTGAAACCGTATGAATGAACTTCTATTGTTACATAACAATCCATTGGTTTAATTTGTGCTTTGAATGAATATTTTACCCATGAGTGATTTTGTAACATTATGCATTGTCCGTTGAAAAAGATTGATTCACTGAGTTAGGGCACATTTCCATATTCTGGCACATTTCATTATAATATCAAAAAATTACATTTGTTAATCCTGTTGATTTCATCAGAGAATTCTTCAGTATTGGGAAACTGTCAAGCTCACAGTGGAGGATAGGTTTTCCAAAATTTGAAGTTTCTCTTGAATACCTAGAATTTATCTTTGTTTTTTTAAAATCTGTGCTTATATTTAATTTAATTTATTTTTGTAATTTTACATCCAAGTTAGTTAGCATACTGTCCAACAATGATTTCAGAAGTAGATTCCTTAATGCCCCTACCCATTTAGCCGATCCCCCCCTCCACAACCCCTCCAGTAATCCTGTTTGTTCTCCATATTTAAGAGTCTCTTATGTTTTGTCCCCCTCCCTGTTTTTATATTATTTTTGCTTCCCTTCCCTTATGTTCATTTGTTTTTTATCTCAAAGTACTCATATGAGTGAAGTCACGATATTTGTCTCTCTAATTTCGTTTAGTGTAATATCCTCTAGTTCCATCCACGTAGTTGCAAATGGCAAGATTTCCTGCTTTGTCAAAGATTAGTTGGCCATACACTTGTAGGTCCACTTTTGGGTTCTCTATTCTGTTCCATTGATCTGTTCCGTTGATTGTCTGTTTTTGTGCCAGTACCATACTGTCTTGAAGTATGACTTCAAGCTTCTTATACAGCTTGAAGTCTGTAAAATTTATCTTTGTTAACAAAGATAACCCTTCCTTGAAGGGACAGGGTCACATAGTTCATTTTCAAGAGAATGTCTGCCAGATTACCCAAGCCTCAGTAGCCATAGTTTACCAGTCATTTTTTTCAGGGACAATAGATGTTCCCTAAAGAAGTGGCTAATTGAGCGCGTTTCTCTGTTGTACAAGTTCTTCTCTGAGACGCAGTGGGGCACAGCTGAGGTGCTTCCTGTCTACTTGCCATGTTGCTGCAGAGTATTAAAAAGGCATGTATTTAAGGGTTGGATTTCTTTTAAATTTTTTAAAATTTTAGTTTGTTTATTTTGAGAGAGAGAGTGCACAAGAGCATACTACCTCTTCATTACAGTGGAGGATGGATGATTTCATACTATCCCTTCCTGTGCTTCTGGGTTCACCTCATTTAGCCCAATTCTTCACTCCTTCTTTTCTTCCCAAACTCAAACTCACCTTCTGTAATGCAGGTTGTAATGATCAGTCTTCTATGTCCCCATCCTCTTCTGTGAACAGCCTCCTTCCCTCCTTGCCTTATCTGACACCTGCCTCTGAAGACTGCCTCCCACCTCCCCTGTAGCCCTCAGGGAGGTAACTCAGGGCCAGGCTGGTGTGATTGTTGGCCTAAACTGCTTCTCAGGCCTTCAGAAGCCCCAGCTCTTCTACCACCTGGTGTACCCCTGCAGCTGACATGCCCTGACCTCAGTCTCTCTCTCTCTCTCTCTCTCTCTCTGATTCCTTTTAACTTCTCCACTCCCTTTATCTGTGGACTCCCTGGTCCTTTGTAAAATCGCTTCCACACTCAGGCCACTGTGTTCCATCTCCCTGGTCAAAACCTTGAAGCTTCTCACTCTCACCATCACCTCTTATCTCTCGACTCAAAGGGGAGGGAGCATTAGTATCCCTTGGGAGTGTTAGCAGAACCCGAGGCCCCATCCCAGACCTGCTGAGTCAGAATCTGTAGTTTAACAGGATGCCGTTGAAGCACCTGGTACCCTCGTGATTACCACCCTCCATCCTGTTGAGGTGTCTCATCCCTCACTACTTTTCACTGTCAGAACTACCCTATCTTCACTTTCCTTCACGCATCTCAGATTCCCTGTCTCATTTTTTTAAAAGATTTATTTATTTTAAATTAAAGAATATTTTCATTCTTTTTAAACGTTTATTCGTTTTTGACAGAGACAGAGGACGAGCGGGGGACGGGCATAGAGAGAGGGGAGACACAGAATGTGAAGCAGGCTCCAGGCTCCGAGCTGTCAGCACAGAGCCCGACACGCGGCTCGAACCCGTGAACCATGAGATCATGACCTGAGCTGAAGTCAGAAGCTTAACTGACTGAGCCACCCACGTGCCCCTAAAGATTTTATTTTTTAAAACTAATCTCTACACCCAACATATGGCTTGAACTCACAACCCTGAGATCAAGAGTTGCATCCTCTGCTGACTGAACCAGCCAGGCATCCCTCCCTGTCCCTTTTTAATCGCTCCTTGTTTTTCCCTTCCATTTTAATTTAACTGGCAAAATTTTGATTATGAGTGAACTTAGCTCCCCACCTTCCTGGTACCTGTGCCTGAGCAGAAGCTTGTTAGTGGAAGAAAAGGTTAGTAGAGGAAAAGGGAGGCTGGTTTTGCTTTAAGTTTGTGACCGCAAATCTCATGTTCACTCTGCTGCTTGGCGTTCCTGCTATATTTCCCCAGTAAGCTCCCATTTCTTGCTCAAAGACAAATATTTTTTGTGTTCAGCTTTCATTCTGAGCCTCCCAGAGGTCTCCCTGCTTTTTGCATGGGCCCATGAGAAAATGGAAGAGTGCCTTTTTCATAGTAGTTTCTCAGGAAATGTTTGTTGAATGAATGGATTACTATCTTGGAGGAAGATTGCCTTCAGAGCTGATCTATTAGGCAAAGCACAGGGTCTCAAAAGTGCCACCACCACTTCTTTGAGTGACCTTGAGAAAGCCACTTAACTGCTCAGACCTTCATTCTATTTGTCCATGAATAGACAACCATTGATAACCGGTCACCTACCTTCCAGGTTATTTTGAGATGCAAGTAACTCAGTGTTATCTTTGTGCTTTTGGCACTCTTGCTCCTCTACACGTGTCCGTCATCTCAGTAAGACTGAGTCCTAATGTTTTTAATTGTGGTGTGAGGTCCTTCCTAACTTTGAATGTTAGGTTCAGTGGAAAGAACTTGGGACTCTGGAATCAGGCCTACTTACTGTTCATATCTCTGCTGCTCAGCCAAATGACCTCAGGTGGCCGGTCATTAACAAGTGAGGAAATACATCTGTTAATCTGAGGTGTTGCTTGATTTGTTACGAAAGGACAGTAATTGTTGATCCATAGAATTGTAAGCCTCAAGTAGGATAATAATATGCATACAAACTATTTCTAGATTATAATACTGTGTGTATTATGGTTTGTACATTTTGGGAGGGTTTGTACAGAGGAGAAGGGTGGTTTGTCTTATTTTAGGTCCAAAACTCTTGAGATTCAGTAAGCACGAACATCAGAAATTCAACTACCCTCAGCATATTAGAGAGTCAAGAATGTTTTGTTTTTTTTTTCTCTTTTGCATGTATTTTGGAAGTGATTAGTTTTAAGGTGACATTCACTGACCTTGAAACATTATATGGAGATGTTGCTTCTTGGTCATTACGATTTGTAGGTACCATGACCAAGACTTTGATCTTTTGTTTCTCAGTGAATTGATTTTTTTGAAGTAAGCCTGACCTGCCATTCATTAATAATACATGAAGAAGAAACTTGAATTGGGAGATTAAAAAACCCAGCATTGGTGGTGGTGTTACTAATTCTTTTATCGAGACAGACTAGACTTTTCTCCTTTGTTATATCTTGGTCACAGTTCCCTGCTTCGGGATTCAAATGACTCGTATGGACCAAGAGGCAGAGGCATTCAGTTAGGCCACAAAGTCTAGACTTCGGGTTTATAGCTAGCTAAACGTAGGTTCCTAATAACCACATGCTCTGTTCTTTTGACTGTGGCTTGTAGGTGCTCAGATTTTTGTGAGCTCAGGGTGTTGAGCTGCAAAATTTGAAATTGGCCGAGGCTTCCTAGTTGCTGATTATGGTGTTTTTCACAATCTCTCTTGAGGGAGGAGCGCTTGACCAGAGCCCAAGAACTCACTGTTCTGCCTGAGTGGAGTATTTTAAGGAGCACGTCATGCTCTCTTCTTACCATCGTAATAACTTCCCCAGGACCATTGTACTCTGTCTGTTCTGTTCTTACCTACCTGACCCTTTCACCTTACAATGTTGGACCAGGCAGTTTCTGACCTTAGCCTGTCCCCACCCTCTTCAGATTCTCTGCACATGTCAGTAGTCTTTTTCAGCTTAGAGGGGACTCAGCCATTCCCTTCCACCTAAGGCAGTAGCAAGAACAAGTAAATCTGCTTGAAACTTACAGGCTGTGTATGGTGAGGGTCTGACAGTAAAGCAGGTGGCTTCAAACCCGACTCTGAATCAGCTCCCCACCCTGACATGGACTCCCACACCCATTGCCACCATGATGGCAGGGATGATGATGATGGTGGTTATAGAAAGGAGTCCTGGAATTTTGTATTAATAGTCAAGATTGGCAATGACTGTCTTCCAGTAAACAGTGGTTCTTTGTTAATCAGAATCTTCAAGCCACACAATTTACCTTTCACATTATTAAAAACACCTTGTACCATTTTGGACCCTTTCAAGATTCATGGGGAATCTGCAGATGGAGCCTGATGAGGCAACTGTCTTGGTTTGATTTCTGTCCAGTCTGATTGTCTTTGAACAGGAAAGCTGACATGGCTGTATTCGTTTCCTAGGGCTGCCGTAACAAATTACCACAAACTGGGTGGCTTAAAACAACAGAAATGTGTTCTCTCACAGTTCTGGAGGCCAGAAGTCAGAAATGAATGTGCCAATAGTGTTGGGTCCTTCTGGAGGCTCTGAGGGAGCATTCCTTTCAGTGCCCGTCCCTGAGATTTTGGTGGCTGTCGGCTCTCCTTGGCTTTGGACACATCAGTGCAATCTCTGCCTCCATCTTCTTGTAGCCTTCTTGGTGTGCTCTCTTGCTCTAATAAGGACACTTGTCAATGGGTTTAGGGCCCAGCCAGGTAATCCCCAGGATGATCTCAAGATCCTTAACTGAGTTACATCTGCAAAGACTCTTGTTCCAAATAAGGTCACATTCACAGGTTCTAGATGGATATATCTGGGTGGGGGAGGGGTGGGCACTGTTCAGTCCACTCTAGGGGCCATAGCAGGCTCTTCTGACATCCCCGGCCAGATTTTTTGCTGCTGCTCGTCATTGCTTGTAAGAGAGACAGACTGGCAGGGGCGCCTGGGTAGCTTAGTCAGTTGAGTGGCCTACTTCTTCTCAGGTTATGATCTCAGAGTTCACGAGTTTGAGCCCCATATCAGGCACTGTGCTGACAGCTCAGAGCCCGGAGCCTGCCTCAGATTCTGTGTCTCCCTCTCTCTCCGCCCCTCCCCCAGTTGCTGTCTGTCTCCGAAATAAGTAAACATTAAAACAAAACAAAAAGAATGGCAGAGTGACATCCATCTGTGTGCTTCCTCATCCCAGCTCTGCTAGCAGAGAAAAGTGCAAAATCATTTGACAAGAGAGTCAGTAACATTTTTCTCATATTCTGTTTTTAGGTGTTATGTCTAGAAATCTTTTCTCATATTCCTAAATTCCTAAGTTTTTCTCCTCTCTTAGAATAAGATAAGATCCTATTTTGCCTGGGCCCAAAGTTGCAGTTTCATACCTGGTCTTGAGTAAATAAAAAGTGTATTGTGTTTCTCTGTAGATAGGACAAAAACAATTTTCTTTCACTTCCCAGATACAGCTTTTTCTTACAGAGTTTGAACCTCCCTCTAGTTTGACATGTATATGGTTTTGTATTGAGCATTGCATAATTCTGTGAACTTAAAAAGGTACGTTAATACCAGCTTGTGGTCATAAAACTTAAGCAATATACAAATGAATGCAATAAAAATTTGAAAGCCCCCTTCTTTTCCTTTTTCACATTTTTCTGAATCCTGTTATGTGGATGTGTGGATTTTAGGCACTGTACTGAGCTGGTAATGTTAGGTAAAGAAAAATGAATGTATTGCTAGGCTCGACTACTTGTTTGTAGGGTGGTAAACTGCTTCTAAACCCATTTCAGCCGCATCTTCATGTCTTTATCTAGAGTTTTCTAGGTTACGTGTGGAGATAGTGTATCATCATGTATAAAGAAAAGTTTAGCTTGCGAAACTGCTTTAATAATAGATGTTATTTTGGGGTGCCTGGGTGGCTCAGTCGGTTGAGCGTCTGACTTCGGCTCAGGTCATGATCTCACAGTTAGTGAGTTTGAGCCCTGCATCTGGTTCTGTGCTGACAGCTCGGAGCCTGGAGCCTGCTTCGGATTCTGTGTCTCCCTCTCTCTGCCCCTAACCCGCTTGCATTCTGTTTCTGTCTCTCTCAAAAATAAATAAACATTAAAAAAAAATGATAGATGTTATTTCTACTTTCTTCCTCCTATAGATTCTAAATTCTGTTTATATTTTTCTTTTTGCAGGTTTAACCCAGAGACTGACTTCACCATAGAAACACCCATAGTTATATCAATGGTTGGGGCAAGATAGTGGCAACAGGCAAAGGAAAAATAGCTTTGACATCCTAAGGACAATGAGTATGCTAAAACCAAGTGGGCTTAAGGCCCCTACCAAGATCCTTAAACCTGGAAGCACAGCCTTGAAGACACCTGCTGCTGGTAAGCCTTTCTGTTTTCCCTTAGTAGAAATCAATTAGAATCCTATTTGAAAACTTCAAAAAGACAGCCTTATAAAACTTCATATTCTTGAAAATATTTGAAAAAGGTTTAATTAAAAGACCTGGAATTTTATATCTAAAAATCTTAAAAAAAATTTTTTTTAATGTTTATTTTTGAGAGAGAGACAGAGTGTGAGTTGGGAAGGAGCAGAGAAAGAGGGAGACACAGAATCTGAAACAGGCTCCAGGCATAACCCGACGAGGGGCTCAAACTCATAAACCGTGAGATCATGACCTGAGCCAAAGTCGGATGCTTAACTGAACCACCCAAGTGCCTATATATCTAAAAATCTTAATAAAGAGTTTACTTTTCTTGTAGGTTGTCTTTTTTTTTGTTTTTTGTTTTTTTTTTTTACTTAGTTTATTTAGGGGTACCTGGGTGGCTCAGTTGGTTAAGTGACTGTTGGTTTTGGCTCAGGTCATGATCTTGTGGTTCGTGAGTTCGAGCCCCACATCAGGCTCCGTGCTGGCAGCATGGAGTCTGCTTGGGATTCTCTCTCTCCCTCTCTCTCTGCCCCTCCCGTTTGCTCTCTCTCTTGCTCAAAATGAATAAATAAATTAAAAAGAAAATAAACTTAATTTGTTTAGTGCACGGTGCCAAAACAGTTGTCAAGTGACTTTAGTATTTAATCCTTACGGTGTTAAGATACAGTACTTTGTTTTTCTCCCTGTGTCATTTTGAACTCATCTGGACCTTTCTCCTTGGGGCTTAGGGACATGTGGAGAAAACAAAGACAAGTCTGGTTTAAGAGATTTGATGACACTAACCGATCTGAAGTTGGCCATTGGTTTCAAGGGAGCAGGCGGTACAGTGGCCCAAATCTGGCTTATGCGGGAAATCATCCCCATTTCATAGATGAACCCATGCCCTTGACCATCTTCAGCCTCTTCCTCCTCTGTTTTCCATCTCCTCCTCCACCATTTCAATTTATATCCCATAATGGCCACCTAAGGTCTTTAAGAGAGACAGGAGAGGGTATCTGATGCTTGCTTTTATGGGCTTTTAATGTGATTTATACACTATTGAATAGGTTATCAGCCATCCCAGACAGATGTCCACCGTAAAATATTAGTCCAACCTTGTTTCTTTAAGTTTTTCCATAAAACCTCATTGATCTTTCATGAGGGCAGGGATCTTTGTGGTTGTTTTTTTTTCCCCACTACCCAAATCCACCCACATACGTGGAACATTGTCTAGCTCATAACAGGAGCTCATTAAATATTTGTTGACTGAATAAAGGTCCCAAATTATTTACCTTTTGTGTAATGAGGATAAACCCATGTTTTCCTGTGTTTTTATCAGAGAAGCCATAAAACATCTTAGATGAGAGGCAAGCTTTGCTTTGGCATCTCTTATTCTCCTTCCCCTCAAAATCCTTTCTCTCTTTAGGACCCCTTCAAATGCTGCCCCTTCCTTGAGCCCTTCCACAGTTATACTCACCCTTGTTTTAGACAAATTAAAAAAAAAAATTCTTTTAATGTTTATTTATTTTTGAGACCGAGACAGAGCATGAGTGGGGGAGGGGCAGATTGAGAGGGAGACACAGAATCCGAAGCAGCCTCCAGGCTCTGAGCTGTCAGCACAGAGCCCGACTCGGGGCTCAAACTCATGAACGATGAGATCATGGCCTGAGCTGAAGTCAAACGTTTAACTGACTGAACCACCCAGGTGCCCTCTCACCCCTGTTTTAGAATTGTCTTTTTCACTTTTAGCATTTTTTATGCACACCCTTTAGCATATAAAGTCCTTGGGTGCAGGAGATCAGGAGAAATTCACTTGGTTACCTCAACAGTATTCAGCACACACTAGTTGTTTTTTTTTGTTTGTTTGTTTTTTTTTTTTTTTTTTTAGAGTCAAGCAGCCTATAAACATTAAAATTTAATATGCTTAAAAGGAAATAATTACCAGTTGGAGCACTTTTATGAGGATTGTTTTTCAGAAACTCATGCTTTCAGCACTCTGTCAGGAAGAATTGTTCATGTACAAAGCTGGAATAGATCCTAAAAAACTGGGCTGGCCTGTCTTTGGCAGATGATTATCTGTTTGATCTGAGAGCGTCTACCGTCTTCTAAAAACAACAACAACAACAACAACACAAACCCTTCATAAATCAAAACTCCACAGTCTCCTGTGTAGGGTAAAGGGATGTTCCTCCTCCTTAGGCCGTCCAGACAATTCTGTTCTTTGATCTGTGCATGGTTCACTCTTTCTGTTGATCAGGCCTCAGGCCAGATGTTACTTCCTCCAGGAGGCCTTTCCTGACTGCTCTGCCTAAAGCCACCGTCTCCTCCACCGCACTTCCATCACCTGAAATCACCTGGTGTGTCTTTTGACTGACCCCACGTCTCTACTCTGGGCTCTGTAATGGCATGGGCTGTGCTGTCGTGCTTTGTCCCCTCGTGAAGAACAGTGCCTGTGACTAGGTGCTGGAGTGGTGGAAACTCAAAGAAAAGAGGAGCATGAATAAATACATTATTTCATTTAATCTTTATTTTTATTTTTTTGAAGTCTATTTATTTTGGGTGGGGGGAAGGGCAGAGAAAAAGAATCCCAAGTAGGCTCCGCAAGGTCAGTGCAGAGCCCAATGTGGGGCTTGGACTCACGAACTGCAAGACCATGACCTGAGCCAAAAGTGGACGCCTAACCGACTGAGCCACCCAGGTATCCCTTATTTTATTACTTTTTTAAAGCTTATTTATTTTGAGAGAGAGCCAGCGTGTGCATGTGAGCGGGAGAGGGGGTAGAGAGAGACAGAATCCCAAGCCGTTTCCACACTGTCACAGAACCTGAGACAGGGTTGGATCCCATGAACCGTGAGATCATGACCTGAGCTGAAATCAAGAGTTGGACACTTAATCAATTGAGCCACGCAGGCACCCGTAAAACTCTTTACATTTATTTATTTTTGAGAGACAGAGAGACGGAGCACAAGTGGGGAGGGGCAGAGAGAGAAGGAGGCAGAGTCTGAAGCAGGCTCCAGGCTCTGTGCCCTCAGCACAGAGCCCGACGCAGGGCCTGAACTCATAAATCGTGAGATCATGACCTGAGCCGAAGTCGGATGCCTAACCGACTGAGCCACTCAGGCGCCCCGAAAACTCTTTAGATACTACTTTCCTCTTACAGATGAAGAAATTGAACTCAGAGATCATGTAACATCCTAAGACTGCAATATGCCTAGTAAATGGTAGTGTGCTTAAGGGGCACCTGGTGGCTCATTCAGTTAAGCGTCTGACTCTTGGTTTCTGCTCAGGTCATGATCTCGTGGCTTTATGAGTTCCAGCCCCATGTTGGGCTCCGTGCTGACAGTGTGGAGCCCTCTTGGGATTCTCTGTCTTCCTCTCTCTCTGCCCCTTCCCTGCTCCTGCTGTCTCTGTCTCTCTCAAAATAACCAAAAAAAAAAAAAAAAAAAAAAATGATAGAGTGGTTAAGATTGTGGACTTGGCCAGTTCATACCAAATATTTAATGAGCACTTGCTGGATGAATGCTGGAATTTCCAGTGTAAATATCACATTTCTGGCAAAATTTAACTTCTGTTTTTGCCACAGGGTAGAGATTACATAAAGTCATCTTGCCTTAGCAGCGAGTTTGGCCAAGTGCTACCTTTTTTTTCCCTTGTGATTTCCACATCTCTGCCAGCAAAGGAATGGGGTTTATCTGGTGTCTTGGAGTGAGGTGGCAGGGCTGCAGCTCCGAGTCCCCTCCTTCTCCAGGCATGACTGCGAATCTCTGGACGACTGCGCCCACGAGGGAATAGCGCCCGTCTCCAGGGATCTGAATGGGTGTTTGCTCCTGATGTGCAGGGAGGAGGGGAAAGGAAAAGATGAAATCAAACCTGTATTATGATCTATGGGAAAGGGACTCCACCCCCCCCCCCCCCCCGGACTTTTTCCAGTCATAATTGCCGGTAAGGATTAATCCCACCAGCTCACTGAGTTTCGACAGCATTGAAAATGGTAGTGGTGGGTCAAGTACTTTTATCTTTTTTTGTTGTTGTTTAATTGATTTAAGTAATCTCTATACCCAATGTGGAGCTCGACCTCACAACCCCGAGATCAAGAGTTGTACGCTTTACTCAGCCAGCCAGGTGCTCTAATGGGTTAAGTACTCTTTGCCTCCTTGTTAAAAAAAAACAAACAAACAAAAAAAAAAAAAACAAAAAAAAAAGGACCGCACACCTTAGAAATGCTGTGACTCCTGTTGCTTTGGGCTTTCTCCAGTTTATTTTCCTTTAAGGTAGAAAGGAGTGGTCTGCTCGAATATGAAAGTGAATCTTCTCTGATCCTTTCTTCTGTTTGCAGTTGTAGCTCCAGTGGAAAGAACAACATCCAGTGAAAAAGCATCAAGTGCGCCATCCTCTGAGGCACAAGAGGAATTTGTGGATGACTTTCGAGTCGGGGAGAGAGTTTGGGTGAATGGGAATAAACCTGGGTTCATCCAGTTTCTGGGAGAAACCCAGTTCGCACCGGGCCAGTGGGCCGGGATTGTTTTAGATGAACCCATAGGCAAAAATGACGGTTCAGTGGCAGGAGTTCGGTACTTCCAGTGTGAGCCTCTAAAGGGCATATTCACCCGCCCTTCGAAGTTGACAAGGAAGGTGCAGGCAGAAGATGAAGCTAACGGCCTGCAGACGACTCCTGCTTCCAGAGCGACTTCGCCTCTGTCCACCTCAACGGCCGGCATGATGACCTCGTCCCCAGCAGTCCCTTCAAATATCCCCCATAAATCGTCCCAGCCAACAGCAAAGGAACCTTCAGCTACGTCTCAGATCAGCAACCTTACAAAAACTGCCAGTGAATCTATCTCCAACCTCTCAGAGGCCGGTTCAATCAAGAAAGGAGAAAGAGAGCTCAAAATTGGAGACAGAGTATTGGTGAGTCCATAGACCTTTCTGAGGTCATTGTGTTGAACTGAGACTAGTTACTGATGAATGGTTGAAATGCACACAGACAGGCTTGGCGTCTGTTTTAGAGGGACCGCTCATTTATAGAGAAATTCGTCAACTTTTCTAATTGTTGGGTTTATGTGTGAAAATGCAGCAAATTAGTAACTGGCTGTATAGTATGAACATAAGTTTGCAATGGTTAGTTGAAGTTTTATCTACCAGGTTAGCCAAAAGAATGTTGAATTTATTATTTGTAACTATTACTTGACAAAACAAGCTCAGAAGTGGACTTGGAAAGTTTTTTCCCCCTGGTTCTTAATTTTTGCTTTAAGGATGGTGTGTAGGTGTACATAAGATCCTGCTTTTTTAGGTGTCTTGAAAAACTCAGACAAAACAGGATGTCATTTCAGAATTCCTGTGCCTCTGAAATTACCAGGTTCAGATCTAGGAAAAGGAAGGAAATGTGCAGTAGTTTCTGTTTACTAATAGGCAAGAAACACAACATGTAAGGTCTATGCTGTATGTAATTCTAGAACCCCTGAATTTATGACAGTGGTTGATGTGTTCTTTGTTTTAAACAAGAAGCTAAAAAACACCAGCTTTGCATTTGTGACCTCAGCAAGTTAACTTCCCAGTTTCCTCATCCGTAAGAACATAATAATAGTACTAACTAACCTCCTAGCATCATTGGAAGGATTAAATTAGATAACGCATTTAAACTTTTTTTTAAAATTTTAAAAAATTTTTATTTATTTTTGAGAGAGAGAGAGAGAGAGAGAGCGAGCATGAAAAGTGGAAGGGCAGAAAGAGAGGGAGACACAGAATCCGAAGCAGGCTCCAGGGTCTGAGCTGTCAGCACAGAGCCTGATGCGGGGCTCGAACCCACAAACTGTGAGATCATGACCTGAGCCAAAGTCGGACACTTAACTGGCTGAGCCACCCAGGCGCCCCAACGCATTTAAATTTCTTAGCAGCGCCTGGTAGACAGCAAACACTTGAGATGGTAACTCTTTTTTTCACTGATGAACATTTAAAGCTTTCCTATTTCACTCTGTGAACACTTCAGTTAGTTCGGTTAAGGCATGAAGTTGGTCAGCAGTGTCTAACCCTTTGCTCTTCCTTTTCTCGTGTCTGTTGAGCAGCTGTAGAAGTCGCCGGGCGTGGCAGCTTCCAGTGATGCAGTGGGAAGACGGGGAGAGCTGTTAGCCCTCAGTGTGCCTCAGGTGGTGTTTCCACCGTGCTCTGGAGGAGCCCCGTGGAACTGAGGAGAAGGAGGCTCGGAGAAGGGTGGTCACTAGTTCAAGGGCTTCCAACCCAAAGAGGGGTAGACGTGCAATTTAAATTTTGGTCTTTTTACTCAGGTGCCTGTTGTGGAGAGGTGATGATTGACAGTATACTTTTTTTTTATGTTTATTTTTGAGAGAGAGAGCACACATGTGCACAGGAAAGGGGCAGAGAGAGAGGGAATGTTTCAAGAATCCCATGCACGCAGAGCCCAATGCAGGGCTCGAACTCACAAACTGTGAGATCTTGACCTGAGCTGAAATCAAGAGTCGGACACTTAACCGATTGAGCCACCCAGGTGCCCAACAGTATAATTGTAAAATTGGAAGTGTTCTTTGTGGTTTTGGTGTGTTACAGATAGGAAACTTACACCCAGGGAAATGAAGTGACTACCTACAGGTCACACAGTGGGTTCCCAGCAGATTTTAGAGTTAGGACCCAGGACTTCTGCCCCCCAGGCCTGTAGCACCATGAATCCAGGAGACCTCACATACCTGTGGGGGCCTTCTAATACCTCTTACCTTCAAGGGGTTCCTTCTGGATCCCTTTGTTTCAAGGTCAGTGTGTTCCCTCTTTGGTTAGTCATGAATTTCAAAGGCAGATGTGTCAGAACTTAGAGCATGTTAAGACAGCTTTTCCATGCCATGCAACTCAACCTATATCTCATTTGTTTAGCTGCTGTTCCCTTGCTGTACCAGTTTTGGGTTTGGTACAACTGCTCTTTTGTGGCAATAAAGGTTTTTTGATACTTTTTTTCTTTTTCTTCTTTTTTTTTTTTTTTACTCCGTAGATAACTGCTGCCATGAATGCCTTTAAAATTTTTTGCTGTGTGTATATATCTTACTTTCACAGGGTAAATTCATAGAGGTGGAATTACTAGTTTAAAGGGTATAAACATTTTTAAGGCTTATGGTACATACTCACATAGTAAGCTTTGGTTAAATCAGAAACCTGTTACCTTAGCACAGGACTGCTCTGGAGATTAGATTGCAGGTTATATGCAATGCCAGACTAAGTGCTTTTTGTCAACAACTTCTTTCCTTCCCATTGGAGAAAGCACATGGCACACTTTCAAAACAAGAGAAACTCTCCCTTTCCACCAAGCAAAGTGAGTTGATTGAAATCCTGGTCCAGTGGTAAACCGCTTGACTGCTAAAACAGCCGAAATACATGGTCAGCATGGTTTAACTCACAGCAAAAGGCTCTCACGAGGATGCTGTGATTAAAGTGGACCTGAAGGATAGGAATTGGGCTGCCCAAAGGAAGTGGTGGTGGGCAGAAGGAGCCTTCTGGCTGAGGGAGGGGCAGACTCCCTGAGATGGGAAGGCGTTGGCATGTTTGAGGAAGAGACCAGTGTCCTTCCCCAGGTGCAGTGTGTGGTAGGAGGTGAGGCTAGTTAACTATGTGGGGTCTGCAGGGACAGGTGACATGGAGCCTATGAGGACAGGCTGTGTTCTCGTTAGGAACAATGAGAGTGGTATTGGATTTGTAGCTTGGGAAGATCACTCCGACTGCTTTGTACAGAATGGACTCGAGGTGGGTAAGAACGGGTTGGAGGTGACCTTTCTTTGAAGAGGTTGGACGTTGAAGGAGAGTACAGAGGTCCGGCGGATGGTCAGGCTGATGCTGGAGGAGTGCTGGGTCTCGGGAAGATTTTGTTTAGTTTCTTTTTTTAAAGATGTCAACATCTGGAGTATTTATATTCTGACTAAAATGATCTGGACCCAAGGAACAGGTTACAGACACAGTAGAGAGAGGGGATAAGTGGTGGACAGAATTTCCTGGAAGGAGATGTCACCCCAAGCTCATACACAGGAAGAATTAACTGGCTTGTGATTAAGAGAGGGAGACTTCCTCCATTTTTATAGGAAGGAAGAAGGTGAATCTGCAGACACAGGTTGGAGTGTAGACGTTTGAATGGTGTACTGCTAGGAAAATTTTAATGACATGGTCAGAACTGGCATACTTGGAACAAAATTTAACTTGAATCTATGAGAATTTTAAGTCTTATGAGTGTATTATTGGAAGCAATAAAATTATTTACTGCCTTTGGTTAGTATTTCTAGGAGAAATTACAAGAGTACCTTAGAGTCACGGCATTTTAGAGCCTGGGTGGGATCTTTTGAAATCACCAAATGCTTCACTTTGCTTATAATACTGAAGCCCAGAGAAGAAGCAGGACTTGCCTCAGGTTGTATAGGTTTGTGATAAATGTGTGTGCGAAGTCCCAGTTTCTGTGTAACACGCCGCTTTGTTTAATAGAAATCTTTGATTTAGAAATATGAAACATTTTTGCTTCAAGATGAATTTATTAAGGAAATTAGATATGAAAATCGGAAATATTTGATACAGAATTTTCCTAATTAAAGTTGGTTACCAAAATCCCACAAAACTAAGATCATCAGATCACTGTTATGTGAGGCTTGTTCTAGAATGTTCCCAGTCTCACCCACAGGGCCCTCTTGACTTCTGCCATGTTGAACTGGTACAGAGAATCCGGCAATTGAGCTTGCCTTCATACCCCCACCCTCTGTAACTTCACTTCTTCAGCCCATTGCAGGAAGAGCAAGAAAGTGGATTTCTGCAGTGGGTGTGATGTTTAGCCAAACGACCTGTGTAAGACCCCAGTAGGAGCTCTGGAGCTATGACTGTATCAGGCATGTGTTTCTTAGGAAGGCAGTTAGGGCTTGCCGAAGCTCCCCCTTGTCACCTCTCCCCTGCACCGTACGCTCATAGTCGCCAGCAGGATCAGTTAGCCATGGAGTAAGTTGTGCTGATTTTGGTAATATCTGGAAGCCCGAGGAGGGTCCGTCAGAGCTGCTTGTAACAAACCCATGTGTGTCCTTCCCGTCTCTCTCTGGTCTCTGTGCTCCCATTTGTCCTCGTGAATATTGCATGGATCTCCCCGAAGATTGCTTTAGCCCATCCGGTGTGATGAGCTGCTTTGGCTTCATACTGGGGCTCACTGCACTCTCAGAGACCTGCCTCGTTGCAGACTGGGAATCTCTAGGGTAACTAATTGCCCTGAATATTTTTGAGATGGCCTTGCTGCGTTTTTGGGTATATTTGATATTTCAAGGAGGTGATGTCAGATTCTTGAGAAACATGACTGACTTCCAGCTGTTGTGTTTCAACATGGTTGTCTCCATATCTGGGACTGTATGTTCTGTGCCAAATTCTTAGCCTATGACCATATATGAGAAGGAGACTTCTAAGCACTTTATTTTTTAAAATGACAAGTTTAATGTTCTTATAAGCTGCTCCCAGAGCTCTTACACTAACAGTCCTACGGTATAGATCTGTAGGTCTTTTGGATACTGTGAAAGAAGAAAAAAGTCTTCCTGAGAATTAAAAAATACCTTTATTCATAAGATTTATTTTGTGTGTGCTTGAACCTTAAATAACTATAGTTCATCTAGTATATACTTTGTGTGTCTCTCTTGATTAGTTCAATGTTATGTTTGTGAGATCTGTCTGTAACTTATTAATTTAAAACACACATATAGCAGGGTCATATTGTGTAAACACCACTTCACAATATACTTCTGTTGACTGGAGGCATTTCTATGCTAGTAAATACAATTCTTATTTAAAATAAGAAGGGGTACCTGGGTGGCTCAGTAGGTTAAGTACCTGACTCTTGATTTCGGCTCAGGTCATGATCTCGTGGTTCATGAGTTCAAGCGCCACATCTGGCTCCATGCGGATGGTTGCGGAGCCTGCTTGAGATTCATTTTCTCTCTGTGCCCTTCCCTTGCTTGTGTGCTATCTCTCTCTCTCTCAAAACAAATAAACTTAAAAAAAAAAAAAAAGTTCTCTTTGGTATCACACTCTTTGGAAGCTATTGCACCTAATTTAATCATAGGCATTAGATTGCTTCCATTGTTTTCCCTAGAAATGAAGTTTCTGTGTAAAGGAATATATAAACATTTAAAATTATAATATATTGCCAAATTATAGTCCAGAGCACCATTACCATTTTATGTTTACATAAATATGACCCCACTAAATGCCCTTTCTAATAATTTGATTTCTTCTGGTTTCCTCAGTCCTCTTACCAGTGACTTAGAACCCCCAAATCTGCGAGTCTGGTTGTCACATTGCGCTTATATTGGGCATTTGTTCATCACCTACCTGGGCAGGTTCTCGTGGAAGTTGTTCTTTACTGTGGCCTCTCTGTACCGTGATTGCTGGATAGTTTGTTATTTTGAAATACAGAAAGATCTGTTATTTTGTATGCCGCAAAGTTGAGCAGACTCTAGATGTTCACATTATGTTAAAAACGTTTTGGAGAGGCATCTGCGTAGCTCAGTTGGTTAAGCATCTAATTCTTGGTTTCGGCTCAGGTTTGTGAGTTCATGCCCCACATGGGACTCTGCTTTGATAGCGCAGAGCCTGCTTGGGATTCTCTCTGTCCCTCCCTCCCTCCCTCCCTCCCTCCCTCCCTCTCTCTCCCCCTCTCCCCCTCTCCCCCTCTCCCCCTCTTCCCCTCCCCCCTCTCCCCCTCTTCCCCTCCCCCTCTCCCCCTCTTCCCCTCCCCCTCTCCCCCTCTTCCCCTCCCCCTCTCCCCCTCTTCCCCTCTCCTTCTCCCCCTCTTCCCCTCTCCCTCTCCCCCTCTTCCCCTCTCCCTCTCCCCCTCTTCCCCTCTTCCCCTCTCCCTCTCCCCCTCTTCCCCTCTTCCCCTCTCCCTCTCCCCCTCTTCCCCTCTCCCTCTCCCCCTCTCCCCCTCTCCCTCTCTTCCCCTCTCCCCCTCTCCCTCTCTTCCCCTCTCCCCCTCTCCCCCTCTCCCCCTCTCCCTCTCTTCCCCTCTCCCCCTCTTCCCCGCTCCCTCTCTTCCCCTCTCCCCCTCTTCCCCTCTCCCCCTCTTCCCCTCTCCCTCTCTTCCCCTCTCCCTCTCTTCCCCTCTCCCTCTCCCTCACTCTCTGCCCCTCTCCTGCTCACTCTCTCCCTCAAAATTAATAAGTAAATGCTTAAGAAAAAACGACAAACCTCTTTTTTGGAGACCCTGGCTGACTATGGGGATCTTTTCCAGCATAATAGATTTTACTCGGGGACCTGCAGAGAGCCTCACAGTATTGGTGAGAAGCTGGCTCCAGCAGCTGCCTCCTCTTTGTCAGAGCCAGGGCCAGTGGAATCACATCCTAGCAGTTCATGGTGGGTGCAGGTGCCCTTCCTCCTCCTCCCTGCTTTTACTTGTGAGAGGGTAGAATAAGTGTGTTTTTCTCACTTTTACTTGCAGGGCTTGAGGGTGCATAAAGCCATCCACCTGTTAGATTTCATGTCTTGGGTTTCATCCTCCCCCTTCCCCTCTCTAGCCCTGTTGTCCTGCACTGTCTGAAGTGGGCTGGCATCACTTTCACCTGGACTTCCAGACCACTGTCCAGCCACTACCTGTCTCTCCCCAGTTCTGTTCTCCACACAGTTACAGAGCGGGGCATCTAAAATGTAGACCTGATCATGCTATTCCTGCATAAAACCCTTTGTGGTGCCCTGTCTGTCTACACTGGTGGTTTTGGTTTTGGTTTTGCAGCGTTGGGAGAGTTTTCTCCAGGGCTTAGTCCCTGAGCCTGGCTAATTAATGTGAGATTAGGTTCTTTTTGCAAACATAAGATATCTTACAGAGATCAAAGCTGGTATCTCTCTAGCCTTGAAAACTTAGTGTAGGCCCTTGGGGCTCCGAAAGTTCTGGTTGAGAACACAGATCCCTCTGTCCTACTGTGGGACTGGGAGAGAGGAAAGGTCAACTACTGCCCAGGCCTGAGTCTAATGTTGGAAAGCCTGTTACTAGAGCACATCTTCTAACTCTTAGTATTGCTTTCATGAAATCGTTAAGCGGAATTAATCAAAATATCTTGAACCTGAGACTAGAGAGTTTGGGCAAAGAATATTTTGAATAGGGGTTTTTAGAGAAGGAAAAATGTAGAAGTCTTCCTTGCAGCTTCTCAGGGATTGGTAATGGGTTTGTTTGACTTCTTCCTAGTTCCCAGGTAATCCTTTCCAGGGAACACTTATTTAATATACATACCTGGTATGGTTAGCTGTTACATGTTGGCTCATTTCTTGCGGTAGTATTCTAGAAATACTATGAATGATGGAGTGAAATAGTTACAAGTTAATCTGGTTGGTGAGCATACTAACGTCTTTATACATTTTTATGTGTCTTTTCTTTTTAAAAGTAAGTAAATAAAGAGATGCTGTCTGATACCCAGGTGGCATTTCAGTTTTCTGCCTTGCCAGCCTCTTAAGGGAATCCTACTCTTGCTGCTATGACATACATCCATTACCCCATTTATCATCTTTTTTTAAAGCTAAACCTGTCTTTTATGTGGGTATAAAAAATAGCTGGTATATATATTTTTAATCTTGTTCTTTCTTTTTTTAAAATTTATTTTGAGAGAGAGTGCAAGCGTGAGTGGGGAGGGGCAGAGAGAGACCTAGAGAATCTTAGGTGCTTTCAGGGCAGAGCCTGACACGGGGCTCAATCTCACGAACTGTGAGACCATGACCTGAGTCAAAATCAAAAAGTCTGATGGTCAACCGACTGAGTCACCCAGGCTCCCCTCTCTATTGTTTTTAAACCACTCTATGGAGGTATAGTATATGCATCCATTGTGAGTGTATAATTCAGTGGTATTTAATAAATGTATAGAGTTATAAAATCTCTGCAGTCCAGTTTTAGAATATTTCTAGCACCCTAAAAAGTTCTCTTTTACCAGTTGGCAAGTCATTTTCCACTCCCAACTCCAGCCCCAGGCAATCACTGATCTGCTTTCTGTCTTATTCCTTTCCTGGTCACTTTCTGTAAATGCCATTATATAACACACAGTTTTTTGTGTGTCTGGCCTCTTCCATAACATAATGTTTGAAGGTTCATCGTGTTGTAGCTCTTTGTTTTTCATGGCTAAATACAATCCGTTTTATGGATATATCACATTTCATTATCCATTTGCCTATATATTTTCTTAAATTTTTGTTAAAGGAATCCCTGCTCCTACTTCAAAATGTCCTGATTTTGGTACTTACTTATAAGCCTGTGTGAAAAAGTCAATAGTTCTGTGCCCATGCTCTGATGTTTAACCCTCTCCCCACCCCACCCCCTTTTTCTTTCTGTTTCTTGGTATTCTCATAGGCTTTACAGAAGGGAAGATGAATTTTAAGGGTTAACATGCAAGTCAAACAGCTTTTTCTTCTTTTAACCATCGTCTTTATAATTATGCCGTCTTTTTATTTTACCTGTTTGTTTTCAGGAGAGTTACAGAGTTTATGAGAGGATACCTGTTCCACATCATCTGCGCTTGTCGTATTATTTTCCTAAGGGGGTTTACTCACTATCATACATTACAGATGGAGAGACTGAAATGATGACATGGAGCGAAGAAACAATGACATTTACTTAGCCCACGGAACCGGTAATAGCTGTATTTAACAGCTTCCGTCATTCAGTAAATATGCTGAGTGTCCACTCTGTGCCACACCTTCTTCTTGGTGCTGTAGATTTGGCACTGACCGACACACTGCTGTCTAACAGGGCTTCCCATTACGTTAAAATAAAATCTGAATTCCGTCCCTGCAGGGCCCACGTGCTCTGGATCCTGCTCACCCTTCTGACCTCCTTTCCCTCAACATGTCTCCCTTCCCCACTCCATTCAGCCACGCTGGCCTCCTTGCTGTTTCCAACCCCCAGACTCATTCCCACCTTGGGATTTGCCCTTTCTTCTGCCCCTGGATCTTCACATGGTTAGTGCCTAGTAGTCATTTGAGCCTTGGCTCAAAGGTCACCTCCTTGAGGATCCTTTTCCTGCTGCCCCGGCTAAAGATCCTTCACAGGCACTATCACATCACCCTATTTTGTTTTGTTTCCTAGCCCTCTACACTTGTTGATTGTCCATTTTCCCCTGACCAAAATTTAGGCTCCGTGAAAGTCTAGAGACTTTGTATGTCGTTCACGATCATATCCCTAGCACTTACGATAGTGCCTGACACATAGTAGGTGCTCGTAAATATTGTTAAAGAACCAGAGGGTTTTTAGTATAGCTGTCACGTACCCTCGAAGAGGGGGAGTAGAATTGTAAAGGATGACCACAAGAGGTGCAGTTAGGAGCCGGGGTAAAAATGAGGTAGGAAGGTTTAACCCTTCTCTGTGGGAGGCTTGCTCCAAAAAACCATCCCAAGTGGGGTTGGCTCTCTAGTTGAGGTAATACAGAATACCCGTGCTGGCACCTTCATTTCACAGCTGATTAAGTTTTAAGTCAGGGCTAAATTTGTACTTGGTAAATGCCAATTAGCTATATTTACTTATAAACTTTTTATAAATAAACTGCTTAACTCAGAATATGGCAAACAAGAGGCCACCTCGTGAAGTTTCGTTGATCATAATATTCCTGTGAAACAGTCCCTCGTTACCACTCATTGGACATTTGCTAGCTTTGGAAACCAGGACACAGATTACAGGGCACGTTTGGGATTGGTGATAAATAGATGGGAGAGTTCAGAGAGCATTAAGTGTTTCCTCTTTCATGTTTGTGGATTCGCTCATTAGCTGGCTGAATTCGTCAGTGTTCTTCTTTGTCACAGGAGCACCGGAGTTTGCAAGAAGAGTATTTGTATGTTCGCACAGCATTTTGTAGAAGCCTCTTAAGACTACGTACTACTTTTCACTGGAATTGGTGGTCTCAGTTTCTCTCTCCATCAGTGACTAACACTGTGTTCTGTTTATATTTGTATCCCAAGGACCTAAGCACTCAAATATATATTGTATGAGTGAATAAGAACTTACAAATCTGAGATTTTCTGGAGCGTGAAAACAGTGGCTTTGTTTTTCTTTGAGGTCCTAGTTTAAGTTAATTTTGTCTCTAGTAGTGAGTTCTTTTTTTTTTTTTTTTTCCAGTGTTTATCTTTCAGAGAGAGAGTAAGAGAGCAAGAGCGTGTGAGCAGGGGAGGGGCAGAGAGAGAGGAAGACATAGAATCTTAAGCAGGCTCCAGGCGCTGAGCTGTCAGCACAGAGCCTGACATGGGGCTCGAACTCAGGAACCACGAGATCACAAACTAAGCTGAAGTGAGACACCTAACCGACTGAGCCACCCAGGTGCCCCTCTAGCAGTGACTTATGATTTTCACTTAGATTGACCACAGTTTAGGAGTTAATATGCTCGTTGTCTGAAAGTAAAGGGAGTGAATGGTAGTTATTTGTGTCTGTCATGGAAATCTAGTTTTTTGTATTTATATTAAAAATTTGTTTTCTCTAAAAATCTTGATATCTGTCTCTAAAACATAGACTTGAAAATTGTGTCTTATAGCTAATGTAACCGCATATACTAAAATACTGTGTATTCTCTGGAACACTTGAGAAGTAAAACTAACTTCATAAAGTCATGTGTTTGTTTTGTTTTGCTTTCTTATTTTCAAGAGAGAAGGCATGAGCAGGGGGAAGGGGCAGAAGGAGAGAGAGAGAATCCCAAGTAGGCTCTGTGCTGTTAGCTCAGAGCCTGACATGGGGCTTGATCCCATGACCTTGGCATCATGACCTGAGCTGAAATCAAGAGGCAGATGTTCAACTGACTGAGCCACCCAGGCACCCCTATAAAATCATATTTAAATACTTAAAAAAAAATCTGACTATAGAATGATTAAGTAGAAAAGGATTTGAATGAATGAATGACTTCCTGTCTCTGTTGAAGATATTTTGAGCAACTACTGATGATCTTTTACAAGAAGAGGGAAAGTATATGGTCTGTCATAGGAGTCAAGACTTTGAGGTTTGGTGGGAGAAAAAAATAAAAAAACCTCTCATCGTAGGAACCAGTAGTCATCCATTTCAAGCAGAGTTTGTGGTATGGTATTTTTTTCTTCAGGGTAAATGTATATTTTATTACCTGCCTTTAGAGAAATAGTTGCTTATGTGCTATTTGTGGTGTTTAAATTTTTTTTAAATTTAATTTTCTTTTTTTATAATAAACAAGACATTTATTTTTCATACTCATTTGGAGGAAAGGAAAAAAGCCAATTTGCCTTATGCAATGATCTTTCTGAAAGAGTGTCCATTCATTCCATAGAATTGGATAGGTTGCTTGATCTGAGGATTTTGGACTTTTCACTCATAAAGAGAACTTCCTCTCTGAAGAGAGTGGTCAGAGGGTGAGTCTTCATGAGCAGCTTTGCTGGTGCACAGCCAGAGTGCCTCTCTGAGTGAAGCTTTTCCCACACTGGCCACACAGTAGGGTGTCTGTCCTGTGTGGATTTTGCCATGTGGGATACAATTCTTCCTGGTGTGGAAACTTTTGCACTGTGTACAGGC
The DNA here is from genome assembly GCF_018350195.1 of Panthera tigris. NCBI lineage: Eukaryota > Metazoa > Chordata > Mammalia > Carnivora > Felidae > Panthera > Panthera tigris. The sequence goes on from NC_056671.1 coordinate 7,104,339, forward strand.
ATAGGGTTTCAGGCTTGTGCAGACTTTGAGGTGGTCAGTTAAGCTTAATTCAGCTTCCTTACTTTTTTATTTTTTAAAGAACAGAGCCTTTAATTTTTTAGAAATGTTTATTTATTTTTAAGAAAGAGGGAGGGAGAGAGAGAGAGAGAGAGAGAGAGAGAGAGAACGAGCGAGCATGCCAGCAGGGGCGGGGCAGAGAGAGAGGAGGGACAGAGGATTTGAAGCAGGCTCTGTGCTGACAGCAGGGAGCCCGATGCGGGACTTGAACTCAAGAACCGTGAGATCATGACTTCAACTGAAGTCAGACGCTTAACTGACTGAGCCACCCAGGTGCCCATAAGCTTCCTTTCTGATTGAAGGCTTTTCACCACTGTGAACTTTTTTCTATGAACAGCAAGGTGATTTTGGTTCCTGAAGCTTCTCTGACAAATAGCACACTCATAGGGTTTCTGTCTGGTGTAGAGTCTTTCATGAACGGCCAGACTACCTCGTTGACTAAAGCTTTTCTCACATTCCTTGCACCGATAGGGCTTCTCTCCTGTGATTACTGTTGGCCATGAAACTTTTTCCACAGTGGGTACACTCAAAGGGGCTTTGACCAGTGTGGATTCTCTCGTGCAAGGTTAGACCAACTCCTTTGTGCCTGAAGGATTCTCCACATTCCTGACCTTCATAGACCATCTGTCTTACTCCTGGCGAATCTTTCCTGTAGTGTCTTAGAATCTGGGCATTTTGTTCTAGCTTCTCTCTTCTTAAAAAATTCTGGAAATCCTAGCTTGAGGATCCTGTGGCATCAGAGTGATCATATTTGTGGTTGGGGCTTCTATCATCACATTAAAAAGTGCTACATTCTGGATACATCTTCCATGACAGTCTGTTGGACTGGGGTAGCTGTTGGAAATGCAAACATGTCCATGCCTGCTCAGTGTCCTTAATCACCACCTGTTCATGTGATTCTTCCATGGGCTGTCCTTAAACACCACAGTGGCCTACACCGGCAGACAGACAAAGCCCGGTGCTGAGCCCACAGCAGCGCCTGCCTGTTTGTGGTATATATATTTTATAATGTTTATTTATTCTTGAGAGACAGAGCCCGAGTGGGGGGAAGGAGCAGAGAGAGAGGGAGACCCAGAATCTGAAGCAGGCTCCAGTCTCTGAGCTGTCAGCACAGAGCCCGACGTGGGGCTCAAACTCACGAATGGTGAGATCATGACCTGAGCTGAAGTTGGACACTTAATGGGTTGAGTCACCTAGGCACCCCTGTGGCTTTTTTTTTTTTTTTTTTAAATCTTCCAAATGAAGCCTGTGGTTTGCTTGGGTTATTTACTGACCACAGCCTGCTTGACGCCTCTTAGAAAAATGATTGTCATGACAGTAAACTTAGACTCACCCCCAAAGAATTCAACAGATTATCTGATGAGATTGTATCATCTTTCATGACCTGTGTCCTGTTCATGTGATGCTGGGTAGATGGCAGCTCGGAGTGATGTGATCTAGGAGGGTGGAGAACACTGAGGTCAGCTTTACGTAGGTGACTGTTTGTAGGTTCCACGAATACCAGTAAGAGTATCATAAAGTCAAAGTGCCCGATGGAGAACTAGTATTCCGGTTCGCACGGGGAGAGACTCGCTGTTAGCATCTCTTGGAGCCTTACACGGTCAGACACCGCTCTGAGCAACTTTATGTGAGTTGGTTTACTTGACCCTCACGACAGCCCTAAAGTCATCACCATTTTACTTAGGAGGAAACTGAGATTTAGAAATTAAGCAGCCTGACCAGTTAACAGAGCTGGCATTTGAATCTGTCCAACTTCAGAGCCCTTGCCGTGTGTCAGCATATTTCTTTCTTTACTCACTTCTGAGATGTCACATTCAACCTCAGCCACAGGAGATCTTTTTCCTTTGGTCGGTTTATGTGGAAAAGTGGCCTTTTCTGTGTAGGCTCCAGTGGAGACAGTCACTTTCCATTCTGCAAATGTTTTTCTGAGGGTCCGCTGTGCTGTGCTTGGGCATTGCGGGTTGCAGGGCCAGACACAACAGGGCTCCTGCGTGGAGTTTTCTCCATCTCTGTCTTGCCTCGTTCATACCTGTCATGACACCAGGATGCTTCTGTAATGTCCTGGCGCTGCCTGCCCTCTGTCACCCTTCACATGCCCTTCCTGCCTGAAGTGCCTTAAACCGTCTCCCTTAGTTCCTTAAATCAGTTTCAGTGTCTCTGAAAGTTTTTCTTTCAGAGGAAAAGTACATAGTCTCGAGGGGCACCTGGGTAGCTTAGTTGAGCGTCTGACTCTTGATTTTGGCTCAGGTCATGATCTCACAGTTGTGGGATCAAGCCCCACATTGGGCTCTGCGCTGACAGCACAAAGCCTGCTTGGAAGTCTCTGTCTTTCTCTGCCCTTTCCCCCGTTGCACGTGCTCGCTCGCTCTCTCTCTCTCTCTCTCAGTAAATAAACTTTAAAAACTACATAGGCTTGAGGCTTTAATGTTTTTTCCATCTTCAACAAAGGGTTAAAGCTGAAAAAAAATCTGCCATCCCAAACTCCTAGAAAGCTATATGCAGAGAAAATTAGAAACAAATGCCTTTAGTATTAAAAAGCAAGACAAAAAATAAATGTAGTATTGGTCTTAAGAAACTAGGAAGGAGGGGCGCCTGACTGGCTCAGTCCATAGAGCATGTGACTTTTGATCTCTGGGTTGTGAGTTCAAGCCCCATGTTGGGCCTAGAGCTTACTTAAAAAAAAATAACAGGGGCACCTGGGTGGCTCAGTCGGTTAAACATCTGACTTTAGCTCAGGTCATGATCTCACAGTTTGTGGGTTCGAGCTCCTTGTCAGGCTCTGTACTCTCAGCTCAGAGCCTGGAGCCTGTTTCAGATTCTGTGTCTCCCTCTCTCTCTGCCCCTCACCTGTTTACACTCTGTCTCTCTCTCTTTCAAAAACATACATTAGAAAAATAATAAAAGTAAATAAAAATAACTCTAAAAAAGAGAAACTAGGAAGGAAAGAACAATAAACGAAAAGTAGGAAAAAGGAAATAGTAAAAATGTGAATTCAAGAAAACAGAGAACATCAAGAAAGAAAAAAAAAACCCTAAAAGCTGGTTCCTTTTTTAATTTTATTTATTTGTTTGTTTTACATTTATTTATTGAGAGACATAGAGCACATGTTGGGGAGGGGCAGAGAGAGAAGGAGACACAGAATCTGAAGCAGGCTCCAGGCTCTGAACTGTCAGCACGGAGCCCGACGCGGGGCTCAAACTCACGGACCATGAGATCATGACCTGAGCTGAAGTCTGACGCTTAACTGACCGAGCCACCCAGGCGCCCCAAAGCTGGTTCCTTTTTAAGATCAGTAATGAATTACTGTCCCAAGTTAATATAACTTGTTTTAGAATTAGTCAAAATTATTTATTTTTAAATGTATTAAATTAACTAAACCTACTTAACTATCAGTAGGGGCTGATTGAATAAACTGGAACACATCCACACAGTAGAATGACCGCAGTTGCAAACAGAAGGAAGTTCTCTGTATTCTGCATGGTGCAGCACAGTGCATGTAGAATGCTAGCTTTTGTGTAAAAATAAAAGGGAGGAAAAAGAACATACGTTAACATTTGCTTTCATCTGCAAGTATAAATGCCAGGAGGAAGGAGGCATTGCTAATCAGTAACCATGCTTCCCATGTAGTAGGAGTGGGGCAGGTGTGGACAAGAGTTCAGGAAGGGAGACTCTTCCCTCCATGTGTATTTTTAATGTTTGTTTATTTTTGAGAGAGAGAGTGTGAGCGGGGGAGGGGTAGAGAGAGAGGGTGATGGAGAATCCAAAGTAGGCTCTTCACTTATAAAATTGCTCTAAAAAAGAAAAAAAAAAAAAAGTTCGATGCAGGGCTCAAGCTCACGAGCTGTGAGATCATGACCCAAGCTGAAGTCAGACATTGAACCCACTGAGCCACCCAGACGTTCCCATGCATATTTCTTTTAGAATTTTTGGAACCATGAGAATGCATTGGTTATTCGAGAATTAATTTAAGTTTGTTATGTATAAAGGTTTTTTTTTTTTTTTTTTTCCAGTCAATAGGAAAAAGGTAAACAGCTCAAACAAAAAGTGAGGAAAGTGCCTATCGTGGTACCTCCATGTTGTGGGGTCCTAGCCCGCTGCAGTGTGGTGGGGGGAGTGAACCAGAACAGCAGGGTCTGTCTCGGGGTGTTGAGAATACAGGCAAAACATTTATTTTCTTTCTTGTAATGTTCTTAAGTTCCTGCAGTGACTCCTCTCTGTAACAGAGGCAATTTCTAAAGAAGCAATTAAGATAAAGGAAGCCTAGAACAAAGTAAGAAAATTAAAAAAAGGAAAGTCAATCTGCAGAGTAGCAAGGGAAAACAGCGCTAGCAGATGTGACACAGATTATAAAGCAGCGGTAATTGCAATGCTGTGGCAGCAGCACAAATCCTGAACTTTCAAAGCTGTAGAAAGACTCACGCGCATCAGCGTGTTCTTGTGTGCCCATGAGAGATTGTGGCAAAATGAGTATTTGAAGTAGAAAAGTAATGGAAAAGGAAGGAATAATTCATAAATGGTGGTTGGTAATTTTGGAAATAATGTTCGCATAGTACATCAAACGGCTGGGACAGAGTTACACATTAAAGAAGACTGACAGCTTTGAGCAGTTCATGTCAAATAAAATGTGAAGAATAGTAATCTTAATAGTCATGAGGAAACAGCCTCACAGTGGAAAATGTCTGTAGAGTTAAATTATTTTAAAGAATTCACATTTTCATGCAGCATATACTTAGGCCAAAAGCAAATGTGTGTAGATGTGTATCTGTCCTTAATATGGATGTGTCTTGTTTTCTGTGGATAAAGATGTAAAGGAAGTATGAGAATACAGACACAGCAACTGTCACAGTGTAGGAGTATAGATGAATTTTGTTTTCCCTTAATGATGTGCCAATTTTATTTTTGTAGCAAATGCTTATTTTTTTAATGTTTATTTTCGAGACCGTGCGAGTGGGGGAGGGGCAGAGAGAGGGGGACAGATCCAAAACGGGCTCTGTGCTGACAGCAGAGATCCTGTTGTGGGGCTCAAACCCACGAACCGTGATATCATGACCTGAGTCGAAGTCAGTTGCTCAATGAACTCAGCCACCCAGGTTCCTCCCAAATACTTATTTTGAAGCTGGAAAATCCCTCTGGAATAATAAAGTATTTTTAATGAAGGGACAAATTGATTTGGTGGAGAGCCCAATGACTCTATATATTATTTAGGCTATTTCATTACTGGGACATATCAGATCACTCTCGTAATATAAATCATTCAGGTAAACTTTACCAGTGTTTGGAGAAAGCTCTTTAAAAGCTGAAGAGAAGGCAAAGAGAAGAAGCCGTCAAGGGTGATGGTGGAGAGTTCTGTACTTAATTGTCAGTTGTAGCTGCAAAGGATTAAGCTATAGAATTCTGTTCACCTCTTTATTTTTACATTCTCTTTTTCCAGGTTGGTGGCACCAAGGCTGGCGTAGTCCGGTTTCTTGGGGAGACAGACTTTGCCAAGGGGGAATGGTGTGGTGTGGAGTTGGATGAGCCTCTTGGGAAGAACGATGGGGCTGTTGCTGGAACCAGGTTTGTTTGGAGTTGGAATCTTGCCTCCCTCTTGCACATATAAACGCTCAAGCAGATCTCACCAAGAGCTGCACTTTTATTTCTTAAGGCTCATGTACTGATTTTTTTCTCCCCACCAGAATTGGAGACATTCTTTTAACTGTTTCTTTTAGTAATCTGTAATGCATCTGAGTAAATTCTGAACAAGCATTCAATTTATTTATTTTTTTTAGAGTAGTTTTAGTTTCATAGCAAAATCGAGAGGGAGGTACAGTTCCCATATGTCCCCTGCTCCCAACGTGCACAGCCTCCCCAGCTATCAACATCCTGCCACCCGATGGTACGTTTGTTACAACTAATGAACCTAGATTGACACATCGTAGTCTGAACCCCTCTGTTACAGGTTTATCAGATAGTAGATCTACTTATTCCCTTGTACTTTAGTAGATCTTTAGTAACAGATCAGTAATTCTGTCTCTGTGTATCACATTGTTATTTTTTAGTGTGTTTTCTAAAACATCCTGGAGGTTATCAGCCTCCATACATGTGAATGCTACGTGCTGGTTGATCACCCCAGCTTTCTGGTAGAATTCACAGCAAACCAGTCATGAGTTATAACCAGAAAACTATGCTTTTGCTTATAGTTGTGATTTCTTGTAATTAAGTCTTTTCGGTCACTGCTTTTATTGTTATTCTCTAAAGGTATTTTCAGTGCCAACCCAAATATGGCCTGTTTGCTCCTGTCCACAAAGTAACCAAGATCGGTTTCCCTTCCACGACACCGGCCAAAGCCAAGGCTGCTGCCGTGAGGCGAGTGATGGCAACCACGCCCGCCAGCCTGAAGCGCAGCCCTTCCGCCTCGTCTCTCAGCTCCATGAGCTCAGTGGCCTCCTCCGTGAGCAGCAAACCCAGCCGTACTGGATTAGTAAGCTTCCCCGTCCTCACCGCATGCCTCTCCCTTCCAGGCACGATAAATGCCTGCTGCTGGTGGACCTGCTTTGCTTTAGGAGCTATTAACTTGCCTTGTACTGAGTGTTAGCTGTAGCTTGTTGGAGGTCCGTTCCAGATGTCATAAAACAAAGCTTTAGCAGGAAGACAGATTTTGAAATAAGGTTTTGAACTCTGCTTCCAGGTTCTTGAGGCTCTAAGATGTATCTCGTTCTTGGTGAGTCTGTAGTAACTACTGTTGAGTCTAACATATGGGGTGATTTTCTCTGAAATTATTTTGGGCACAAGAATGACAGGAAGAAGGGAGGGATCGTTTTCCTCAACAACTTAGGTCTCTCTGACTTGAAACAATTTGAAGGAACTAAAGTATTCTGAGAAAAGGCGTGTTCTTAGAATTTAGGTAGTGTGTTAATACAGTCTAACCCACCGAGAGCGGTTAGTGTGTGGGATGTTCCTGTCTTGCGCCAGAGGACACACGGCAGAACGAGCAGAACTTGCAAGGATGCTAGGAAGTGCCACGCTGTGTCTCCTCTCTCCATCTCTTCCTCTCCCTTCCGCTTCCTCTCTCCACCTTTTTCCCATCAAGTCAGTCAAAATAGAATGATGAGAATTAAAATAGGCAGTGGTGGCTCATTCTGTTTGTTAATACAGTGTTTTATTAGGGTCAGAACAATGACTTCTTGTCTTGTCTCCTGCCAGTAAATTTATTTACCTGAAGTGAGGCAAACACGGTCTAGATTTGTAATGGCAGCATAAGACTGCACTGCAGACTGAATTCTGGATCTCTGTGTTAATGACCGTAAACTACAGACAGAAGGGAGAATGTTAAATGGTGTGATCGGAAGTAAGGCTGCCGGCCTGCGGTCTCGTTTTGCCTTCTCTTCCACGGTCCACGGTCCTTGGGAAGAGAACGGGGGAGGATTCTTTCCTTCTAGTGCGGGGTGGGGGAGGAGTGCTCCTCTGCCAGCCAGCTGGACTTTCTTTTAAATTCAGGCAAAATAAATACTTGCTTGGACTATTTCATTTCACATATGAAAAGAAAGTCTACATCTTCAAGAGAAAAATTACAAATGGACTTTTACAAGAAAAGCTTGATAAGAACAATGACGTAGAGGTGAAGCCACCCCTCTTTGGACAGAGCATCGTTCAGCAAACTCACATGGACATCTAGTCTACTTTGCTAATCCAGGAACAAGTCCATGCAAGTGTCTTCTCTGGATTAGGAATTCTTTCTTGAGTCACTTTTATTATGTTGTAATTGTAAGTGTCCATTTCTTTGGAAGACAACCAAGCTCTCCCTGCTCCCTCCCAACCTCTCCTCTTTTCAGACCAGTCCTGATCGTTCTTAGTTCACCTCACTCAGTGAAGAAAAGTGACAAAAGAGAAAGGAGTCTTCTTGTCTTGTAAAACAGCTTGTTTTTGTATATCTTTATTGAGGGTGGCTGTAGTTTCTAAACCAAAAATCACCATAAAAGAATATGCCAAAAATACAGAAAAAGTGACTTCCTAGAAATATATCTCCCCAGAATAATCCCATGCATATGTATGGAAAGGTCTAATGATTCTTGAATGTAGAATCCTCCGAAGTACTGAGCACAGAGGTGCCCAAATGCTCTGATTTTCCAGCCCCTTAAGAGTTATTTTTTCATAGGGCCCCTGGGGGGAAAGAAATAGCAATTCTGTTTATGAAGCAGCTAAGGACAAACAAGTTAATATTTATGTTCTAGCAAGTTAGTAGTTGTTCAAAAAGAATGATACACATTAATTGAGAGAAGAAAGGATTTTTAGTTAATTCGTAAATAATCAAGCTTAGTGTTAGGTTGTATGGTCCTGTTGGGCACTGTACAAAGGTTGCTTGTCAAACCTTGGAGTCTTACTGAAAACTGCCACCTTCGTTTCCTCTGACACATTGATTGTGTCACTGATTTGCACAGTATTGGCTTTTTGTCATGGCAGCAACCAAGGCCTAGCTTTGGGAAGGCACAACGTTATCGAAAGGAATAGTCCAGTTGCCTCAAACTCCATTACCCCAAGCTGGTAGTTTGCACGGTGTCCAACCGGTGGCGCCGTGTTTCCCTTGAAATTTGAAAATCTTCCACAGTGCCCAGTGACTTGGCTGCAGCACCCTGGGTTATCTCTGTGCAAGGAACCTCAGAGCTACTTTATCCAGGAAGAAAAGTTAGTACCGAGAAAGTATAATTTTAACCATATAATGAAATTGGAAAGTCAAGGTCAGATGGTTAAAAGAACACTCCCCCCTGCCCCAGTATGTTTATGTAATTCAAGAAATTTCACAAAATAGAAATAAGCAGAAATAGAAACTCTAAGAGTAAAGGAATCCAGTCAAGCCCCAAACTAACTATTAATGACAGATCCTCACTCTGTCTGCCTCCTGGACGAGGGCTCAGATAGACGCATGAAGAGCATTCGAGTGGCAAACAAGGCTTCGATTGCAGGAGATGAAGTCAGGGCTGACTTGATCCAGATCCAGCGATCTGATCTCTAAGTCCAGGGCCTTGGACAAATGCTTGCCAAGGGATGAGGCCTTCCCTGAACTCCCTCCCAGCCCCTGGAGCCTCACTTGGAAGAATGCTGTTCAACTTGCACACATTATCCCTTGCCATAATGGGAGGTGGTTTTCTCAAGTGTTTTTATCTGAACGATTAGCCTCAGTGTGGAGGAACAGCCCGGAGTAACAGAGGCCCCGGGCGGCTTTCTTTCTGCACCCCTCCCCCCACCGCGTTTCTGCTCTGCCTTATTTTCTGTCTCCTCCCCTTCCCTCTCCAATCCCCTTACCGCTCCTCCCATCCCCTCCTCCTCTTTCTCCACAGATTCTCTTTCCCTCTTTTTCCTCCCTCTGCATGTCCTCTGTCTCCCTTTCTCTTACGCGTGGACTTGCCCACACACGTGCACACTCACCCCATACACATGCACTTTTTAAGGCAGATAGAGTTTTCCTCTTCGTCTGATATTCATAAATCCCTCTGGTGATTGGGATTCAGGTCTTCAAGTTCTGGGTTCCTGGGTGAGATCTACTGTGCCTTTCATTTGTTTAAAAAAGTTTTTATTTAAATTAATAAATTTAATTAATTAAAAATTAAATTAATTAATTTCAAGTATACAATTTAGTGATTCAACACTTCCATCCAACACCTGGTGCTCATCACAAGTGCCCTCCTTAGTCCCCATCACATCACCTATTTCCCCCATTCCCCCCTCCCCCCTGGTAACCATCAGTTTGTTCTCTTAAGAGTCTGTTTCTTGGTTTGTCTCTCTTTTTCTTCCCTTTGCTCGTTTGTTTTGTTTCTTAAATTCCACATATGAGTGAAATCATATGGTATTTGTCTTTCTCTGACTTATTTCTCTTAGCATTATACTCTCTAGATCCATCCACATTGTTGCAAATGGCAAGATTTCATTCTTTTTTATCTGTGCCTTTCATTTTGAAAGAAAGATGAAGAAAATCCTGACAAAATCCAACTGTGTAATCAATAAGAGGACGGTTTTTGGCTCCAAGGGTGACCTCTTGGTTACTTAATGGTAGTTAGGGAAAGTTGGAAAGTCTCGACCTCAAGTCTGAGGAGCAAAAGACTGACCAAAACGTCGCAAGAAGAAGAAAACTACTAATGAAGCTCAGGTGGTAACAGAAGCTTGTTAAAAGGGTTTGTGGAATTTTTCTAGATTCCTACAAGGCCCTGTCAGCTGAGCTCAGGGTACCTTTGATGTGAGCCACTTATTCTCCTTCTAAACATCTTTCTGATTGTTCCATGACTTCTCACCTTGATGTGTTGTTTGTGAAATTTACAGTCAGGAGGCGCACGCTGTCTTGCTTCCTTGATGAAAAGCTTTTCCTAATAATTGGCAAGCTTGGGAGCAGGGGCAGCACCTTCGCTTTGCTGAGGAGACGCCTGCCATGCATGCCTCGTGCCCTCCTTGCATCCCCGATAGCATCATCGCCCTTCACTTCTTTAACTTTCCTTTGCAGTTGACTGAAACCTCCTCCCGTTACGCCAGGAAGATCTCCGGCACCACTGCCCTCCAGGAGGCCCTGAAGGAGAAGCAGCAGCACATTGAGCAGCTGCTGGCTGAACGGGATCTAGAGAGGGCGGAGGTGGCCAAGGCCACGAGCCACGTGGGGGAAATAGAGCAGGAGCTAGCTCTGGCCCGGGACGGACACGACCAGGTGAAGTCTGGTGCTGACCTTGTTTCGGAGATGGTGATGGGTTCTAAGCTGATCTTGTGGAGATGGTGGAGCTTTCTAAGTTGAGGGAGGAGGCTGAGCAGCGTACCTCGTGCTTGGAGCCAGGGAGCTAGTCTTGGGAGCACTGGAAATGAGTAGAAATGTCTTTGCTGGGCTTGTTTGAAGCTGTGACCTGGGGTACCACTTTGTATCGTCATAAAGATGCAGTTTTGTTCTTCTTGAGTCTACCGTAGTCCTTCGGTCTTTACATCCAGGCCTCTTGGCCTGTGTCAGGGGAACTTGTTTACTGGGACCTTACCAACGATTGCAACTCCTGTTTTGTAGATGACCTTCTGTATGCGTTTCAGCCGTAAAAAAGATGAGCGTTGTTGTACCATTGCCCTCTTTTGCTTTAATGGTGTGGTTTTTCATCATCTAGTTTCCAGGAATGCGGCCGAGAAGTAACCTATTAAAGATTATAGAAAGCGTTTCACTGTGAAAAGGTTTTAGAGTCATGCCCGCCCACAATGGTACCACTTAGCTGTAGCTCTTTGGAGGCGTCCCTGGGCCTGTGTCTGGGTCCGAGGGAGGCCACTCACTGACACCCTTGTCTTTCTCAGCATGTCCTGGAATTGGAGGCCAAGATGGACCAGCTGCGAACGATGGTGGAGGCTGCTGACAGGGAGAAGGTGGAGCTTCTCAACCAACTTGAAGAGGAGAAGAGGTGACCTCAAACTGTTCCTTAGTGCAAGTGTGGCCTTTTCCTTCTAAATGACCTTAGGAAAACATTCTTATTAAGGTGTCAAGCCCTAGAACCAAAGGAGTGACTGTGTGTTCGGTAGAAATTCAACTCTTCATCTTGTGCCGGGAGGGTTTGCTTTGATTTGACTTTTTTTTGAGAAGTTTGGAATTATCTAGACATGGCCTGCTAAATTTAACAGCTGCTTATTGAGCACCTGCTGTGTGCCAAACATCCTCTTGAGGTTGGCCTTAGTGTCGTGAAGTCGATTCAAACCCTGCTTCCACCTGGAACCGTTTTTGGTGAGAAGACATTTTGGGTCCATGTTACCTAGTATGTATGTATTTTAAATGTTTGTTTATTTTGGAGAGAGAGAGAGAGAGCGCGTGCGAGCGAGCATGAGTGGGGGAGGGGTAGAGAGAGGTGGGGATAGAGGATCTGAAGTGCGCTCCACACTGACAACAGTGAGCGCAATGCGAGTGTTGAACCCATGAACAAGATCATAACCTGAGCTGAAGTCAGACTCTCAACCGACTGAGCCACCCAGGCGTCCCCAAAGTGACCGAGTATTTATGAAACACCTGTGTATCTAAATAAAACTCTTCTGTCTGGTAAGTGATACAAGGGCCCTGTCCTTGAGAAACTCAGTACCTTGTTAGGAAAACATAACTTTCATGTGACGCAATTAGAGGATTATCCAGGTCAGGATGGAATCAGGTGCTAGATGGTGTGAGACAGAGCAAGTTTGGTTCTTAGCGGCTTCTTGAGGCTGTGAACTAACACAGTCTCTGAACAGGGTGTCTGCATGGAAACATCGGAACATTTCTGGACAACAGGACGTTTGTCCTGTCTTGCATTTAAAGCCGCCATCTTGTCATTTCTGATGGTAGCAACTTAATTCAGTAGCCATCTGGTCTGTATGTTTAGGACCGTGAGAGGCACCACTGAGGTACGGGATACAGTGGACGTATAATAGAGTCTCTTATCAAGGAAATTATCTTCTTACTAGAAGAAGTGCTATATGTAGGAAATTTTCTTCACATCCTAAAAATGGCTACGAATAAATGAGATATAGTAATAGGCCTTTCTAGGCTCTTCTGAATACCAAGGCAACAGTACCATTTGCTTTGGTTCTTAAACCAGCTCTTGATCTGCTGACTGCTGGGCAGGACAAATGTCCCCCCACACTTCCAGTGAGCTTGAGGGGTGTAAATTATTTACGATTATATTTCTGATTTAACAGAGTAGAATTTTTATTTAAAAAAATTTTTTTAAATGTTTATTTGAGAAGGAGAGTGCATATGTGAGCAGGGGCAGAGCAGAGAGAGAGAGAGAGAGAGAGAGCGCGAGCGCATCCTAAGCAGGCTCTGTACTGTTAGCGCAGAGCCCGACATGGGGCTTGAACTCACAAACCATGAAGTCGTGACCTGAGCCAAAATGAAGGGTCGGATGCTTAACTGACTGAGCCACCTAGGCGCCCTGATTTTTTTATTCTTAATTTTGCCAGAAAGGCTAGTGAGTTTGACAGTTTTGGTTTTTGCACATAGGTTATGAACTCTGTCCCCTTTTCTTCCTTACACTCACTTTTGTGAAGATTTGTAATATGGATGTTACCTGGATTTTGTCAATCTTCAGGGTATCTTCAGGTATTTCATTGACTTGGTGATAGCATTGGTTGAGACCCACACCCAATTTAGAGATTTTAAAATGGGGGGGGGGGGATGTGACTCAAATTGTTGATAATCTCATTCTCCCAGTACAGGTACTGGTATTGTCCTGGGGCTTTCTGTGTGGGTAGCCTGCTAACCTCACCATAAAATATCAGATGTAGGGTGGTATAAAGAGAGATTTGTTTTCTTTTTTTTTCTGAAAGAGAGGGTGCGAGTGAGGGGCAGATAGAATCCCACAGGGTTAGGGAGGGAGAGAGAAGTGGGGTTCGCCTGGGACTTGTGTTTTATCCAAGGTGGGGCTCGCGTTCACCCGAAGTGGGGCTGGTGCTCGCCCAAAGTGAGGGCTGGGGCTCATGCTCACCCAAAGCAGGGCTCACTGACTGTGAGATCATGACCTAAGCCGAAGTCAGATGCTTAACGACCCAGGAGCCCCAAGAGAGATTTGTTTTCTATGCCACTTTTCCCTGTGTTTTGTTATTGTAAAGTAGAAATTACAGACTTGGAATCTCAAACCTATTCCTTTGGTAATCCGACGTTTTCCCTTTAGGCTGATCTTGTCTTGATTAGGTTCATTCTGGTGGTTGTGACAGAAGAAAACCAGTGGATTTTTCTCAACTCTTAACTCATGTCTCCTGGAATCAGTATCTGGCTAAAACTTTGAAGTTTCCTAAATAGCAGAGAGCTGTTAGATTTATAAACTAGGTGCCTAAAAATGTATTTTCTTTTCTTCCACTATCATCTGTTACATTCACCAGGGTATTGATTATAGATTCTTGTTTTGGTAAGGTAAATATATTCCTTGGTTACCTGAAGTGCTTTGTTTTGATTTTGTTCTACAGGAAGGTTGAGGACCTTCAGTTCCGTGTTGAGGAAGAATCCATCACAAAAGGCGATCTTGAGGTAAAACCCCTCCAACTCTCTACAGCTCTTATGGGTACCAGTATTGACAAGTACGGATGGGATGATCCTGCCAGAACAGGTGGCAGAGGGAAGGGAAGGAGCCCGGGTCTCTGGCCGGCTGGGCTTTGGGCCTAGCTTACGGCTCAGGTGCCAGCGCCCGTCCTTGTCCTGTGACGGTGCTGTCCCAACTCCAGTGGCCCAGTCAGATTTTTACTACTCTTTCCTCGTGCTTCAAAATCCAAAATCTTGAATTGGAGTTTATCAAGTCATAAATCTGGCAGTGTGTCCAAGTGAGATTCTAGATATTCCTCTCACGGTCAGAAATGGCATTTTAAAAAGCATGTTTAACCTCATCATAATAGAGCAAAACAAAGTTTTTTGCTGTATCTCAGCTTTGCTTTTCAATTGGGCAGAATAAATTTTTCATAACCCTGTAAAAGGAATAAATGCATGTTTTAGTTGTTTTTGTGAAGTAATTACAAGAGGGTAAAACAAGATCAAATTGTATTTCAGCCTCTTTGACTTCCATGGCATATTTTAAATTCGCAGAGATTTCCTTTAGCATCAAGTTTCTCATCTTTTAACAATTATTCATATCAGTTTTTTTTAATTAGATGCCAGAATTAAATGATTTTGATGCTCTTTAAAAACCACTGCTAGATATATGACAGATACAAATTATTAAATTGTTCAAATTCTGCAGATTTCTGGTATTGAATTAATATTTTAGTAAAAATTGCACTTGCCTGTGCAGTTCTCAGAATATACATTTTTATTAAGAGTATACATTACATTTTGTTAAGAATATACATTACAAGTTAAGAGTCGGTTGATGGCCACACCATGCTTACGTTTCAGGGGCCCTTCCAAATAGGAACTGATTCCTTTGGCAGTTGTCTTTACAGTTGACAACAGAGAGCAAGGAAAACATTTTCTGAGTTGTAGGCCCAGAATTTAATGGATTATTAATAATTCAATAGTCACCTTCTTTACTCATTTCATATATAGTCACATTCCTTTAGTTGACTTTCGTGTTGTTTCCATCCATTTAAAAACACCCCAAAGTCTCATATCATCATCTTATTCATGGGGAACACAGCCCAGGGTTTGTTGGGGAGGTGCAAGTTAAAACCTTTCCATCAGCACTGAGTTAGTGTAGTCTGTCTGATAAACTCACTTGAAATTAATCAGAGTTATATTGAAACCCTAACACGTACGGAAACTTTAGTGGAATCTCTCCTTTTGTTGTTGCTTAATTTTTTTATTTTTTTACTGATAGCAAAAGAGCCAGATTTCTGAAGATCCTGAGAATGTAAGAGGGCACTTAACTGTGTGGAGATTTCCCTTGTTAACACAGATTGATGACAGATTAAAATGCTTATTGATATACTCAAATACTAACTGCGTAATCTGACCTGAAACATTGACCTTAATATTTCTGTGCATGTGGCTTTCACAGCAATTACGTTTGTATCCAGAAGAAATTGTATGTAATGACTAAGCTCTATAAATCTATGTATTTAATGCATAAGCAAATGTTTGCTGGTAAATTTTGCCAAAAAAAAAAAAAAAAAAAAAAGGATTTTATCTGGGTGCTTGGCCTTCTCTTAATTCATAACGTCTTCTAATTTTAATAGAGTTATTCCAAAAGATGATAGCTAACAGAAACATAAAACATAATAGCTGAAGGGATTACAGAAATTTCTTCGGAAAGTTTGCCCCAGTGGTCTGATTTTATTCCAATGAGAGCAGAAGGGCATTCTGAGCGCCAGAACGGATTGCCTTTTTGTGAGCTCCCACTGTCGGCCAATGCCTGTCAGTGCAGGTGACAAGAAATTCAAGCGTCTGCTTGTTGCTGCAGTATTTTCCCTGATTGGTGACACTAGAGAGGAGCATTCTTCAGTGAAGATGCTATGTGCTTTAAATTTATTATTATTGAAATGAGATTTTTCTAGTAGCTGTGCTACCGGGCTTGAAGGTGTTTTTTTTCTTCCTCCCTCTGATTAAAATCAAACACCCAACACAGATCTCACCTAAATGGCCTCGAAAGCACCCTGTGAGCTGTGCATCTGCCAGCTGGGAGGCCAGTTGAAAGAACCTAAACGCTTTTGGCTTGTTTTACCACCATAAGGGAATAAAATTAAACCAAAGCTTTTTCTTCCTACCACCACCCGGCAGCTGAACTAGACAATTCAAGACCGAGCTTGTAAAAAAGCCTGCGTTCTGAAGGTTTCCTTTTTGTGAAGCTACTTCAGTGATCTGGGTCTCTTCTGTCCTCCCAAAACAGGCTCCCGCTGCATCCGGTGTCAGTCTGCATGGGACCTCCCTCCTGCCTTTCTTGTGTGCTTCTCGCAGAGCCTTTGCTTTCCCTCTCAGTCCCCGTCCCAGGACTTTCCTCTTGGGATGCTCTGTCTTCCTGGGAGAAAGGAATACTTTTAAAAGGAGGGCTGTCCTGTCCAGGGTAACGTTTTTACCGCACACCGTGGCATGGACGTGGATCTCTCGTTCCCCTGCTGCTGGTTGCTCACACACAGCTGTAGACAGTCCAGCTGGTTTGTGTGCATACTGGCCAGCAAGGAGGTACAGCAGTCATCTGGAAGATCTCAGTGGGAAGGAGGTCACGCTGCAGTAGATGCCTGCTTTTTTATCTGGAAGTAGTGACCTTTCACCCAGAGGACACTGAACTTGGAGTCAAGAGGTGAAGAAAGGTTCTGTTGCCTTTTGCTTTTTACTGTTAGTTTTACTGTTCAGTTCTGGAGGCTGTGACCCCAATTATATAGATCTGGATTAGATTTGTTTTTTTCTTGTAAAAGCAGGTAAATTGAACAACTTCTGTCTAAGGCACATGTGGACCAAGGGGACTATCCAGACAGTTAGGTTTTGAATTTTTTTTTTCCATTATTTTTGTTGAGTGTAAAGAGCTGAAGCAGATAGAGAAATTAAAAAAAGGTTTTTTTTTGTTCACCTTTTGAATATTCCATGATGGTTTATCCATGGTTCACAAGCAACGTGACCTTTGGAATGTGTTGAAATCCCTAGAGAACCACTGGAGTTAGTAAGGATGTTTTCAACGTAAAACATCCTACCTTCTACTTAAGCTCTGCGTCACTTTCTGTTACTTTATTTAGAGTGTGTTGTCATTTCTCATTGCCTGTAATTGTCCAGACATAGATCTGACCAGTTAGAACCACAAAATACTACAATTAATATAAGTAGTTAGAAGCTGCTGGGAGCAGCTCTATCAGTAGGTTTTATCAATCAGTTGATTATGCTGGTAACCTGTTGAGTGGACAGGTGAGTGGGGAAAGAGGTACATTCAGACTGATACCTAGATTATTTCAAATTGATTAAGACTCTGCTGTTAGAAAGAGATTGCTTTCTGGGTTCTCCATCAGGTAATGTCTAAGTAAGTGATGATGGGGAGTCTCTGGAGTTTCGAAACACACTAGGATCTGACCAGCTCCTTTTGCGTGGAGCTCAAATGAATACCTTTGTGCTGAACCACCGTTTCTCACTTCTGAGCTGGTAACTACTTCATCCTAGGATCAAGAAAATGAGCCCTTTATCAGCTAGCTCTAAACTTCTCTCCTGACCTGAGTCTCAGGGATGTAGCATAATTATTACTGAATTTTCCCCTCGAAAATATGATCTCCTCCTTTTTTCCCTGGTGACAAAATCGTTTTTGGAAAACCCACTGTTGGCAGGAAACTAGGGAATTAGGAAATGTTGCTAAAAACGTCAGTCCCGTTTCGCTCATCTCCACAAAGGCCACCGGTGTGATTTTCTCAGCTCTGGTTTCTAGATTCCCTTCATTAGGTTTTAACTCTCCACACTTGTTCACATCAAATTGCATGCCAGAGTGCTAGGATCTGCTCTAGGGACTTACCGAACTCTTATAAGATTTATGACATGTTTTGCATATTTAGGGGATTAGCAAGTGATCATTTTGAGGGTCAATTCACTTTTCAAAGTCACCGAGTCAGTTACATACACATTGATGTCAAATAGCTGTTGTGGGGAGGAGGGAAAACGATAGTTTAGAGGAATATTAACTATTCTAATTTGTGCTGATAAACTTCACTTATCAATATAACTTATATTTGGCTGCATGCATCTGACACTTTTCATCTTGCCTCATATGTTTTCATTTGTTTTCTTTCTCAGTAGACTAGCTTGTGTCCCCTGCCCACCTCATCCTTTTGTCCGTAGCGTTCATCCTCACCCCCAGCCTCCCCATCTCGGTCCATCCTCTGCCCTTCTCCATTCCCCTTTTTGTTCATCCTTCGGCGGAAGGTACTGGTGGCTCAGCCTGCATGCCGCTCTCTCTCCTCTTGTGCTGGCATGTCATGGTGGCACTGTTGTGTTCTCTTCCTCTTCCTTTTTACTAACAGACGCAGACCAAACTGGAGCATGCCCGCATTAAGGAGCTTGAACAGAGCCTGCTCTTTGAAAAGACCAAAGCTGACAAACTGCAGAGGGAGTTAGAAGACACTAGGGTAATGGTTTTCACTGTTTAATGAAGCAGATCCATATATGTGAATGGTGATGCCTCGGGGGACGTGCCTTGCAGTTGGCCTAAG
Source organism: Panthera tigris (assembly GCF_018350195.1). Lineage (NCBI taxonomy): Eukaryota > Metazoa > Chordata > Mammalia > Carnivora > Felidae > Panthera > Panthera tigris. Next base: position 7,122,948 of record NC_056671.1, read on the forward strand.
CCTTGACCCAGTGGTTCCACCTGAGTTTGGTCTTGGTGCCGTTCGGGTGTTTGTGAGCTTAGGCTGATGGTTAGACACAGGTGTTTCATGTCGAATCCTACGTCAAAGGTAAAGACTCATACCTTTGGTTACCTCGGCCAAAATCAAGATCGGAAACGATACAACTGTATAGACTGCATGGACGTCCACAACCACATTTGAGGCTTTTTGTATTACTACCTTGAAATACGTCTCTCCCGTTTGCCACGAGCAGTCAATTGTCCTCTTGTTCTCATATTCCCAGTGACAGGGTTTTCTGAATAATTTTTTGCTATTGTTGTTTTACTTTCCCTCTCTTTTCCTGCCTTCTTCCCTGACCTTTTGGGGGAATTGAAACGCTGGCTCTTTTGAATGAGAGTTAAGGACTTTCATCCCATTGGCCTTTTTTTCTTGATAGCTGGTATGTCTTGTATTTCCCTCCTTTCTGTCACCAGTAGGTGAAAATCTCAGCAAGCAGGAGGGAAAAGTGTGCTGGGACCAGCATGGCTTCCTACAACCCCAGCTCACTGTCTTTGGCCCTCCGAGCCCATGCGTTAGTCATGTTTTCATTTATTTATGTATTAAAGCACTTATATAGTGCTTACTCGGGGCTGGGCACTATTCTGAACACTGCACCGGTATTAACTTACTTGGTCTCACCTCAATCCCGGGGGAAGTGGTAGTATTGTCACCATTTTACAGATGAGGATACCAAGAGATGGAGAGATGAAATAATTTGCCCAAGGTTACACAGCTAACAGTGATAGTGGAGCCAGGATTTGTATCTAGAGCAATGGTCCCCAAAGTCTGTGCTCTTGACCACCATAGGATGGAGTCTATTATGGAGGCAGTTTTGTGCTGAAATATTTAAGAAATAATCCAATACCTTTACATATAAGAGGCCATGTGTCCACACACACACACACACACACACACACACACACACACACACCCCTTTTAAATCACGAATTTGACTGTCAATGGCTAAATTGTCCAGATTGTTAACTTTAAAATTTCAAAAATTACTGTCTCTGATCAAATTTGGCATGATTTTTTTCTTTTGAATTGTTAGTATTTGAGGCAATTTCCTTTGCTGAGAAATCATTGATCTAAAAATCTAGATAATTGAGTGATTTTTCTTCTCTAAATCATAAGTTTTTGTTTCTTAAGAAGAAAGAAAATGTTCTCAGTTGGCCTCAAGAGTAAAGGTACTGCCTGTGTATTTGGTAAGAAAAAAGTCCTGGTAGTTTGGTGCTGTTTCTTTGTTACCTGAGAGCCAAAGATTTGATCTGGGAAATACAAGGGACTGATGATAACATTGGGCTCCTTTAGTGAGAATGGCTGTTGAAGCAAGGATATATATGTATATGCACATGTATATACATATGTATGTATGTGTATATATATATATATGGTGTATATATATGGTGTATATATATATATGGTGTATATATATATATATATATATATATATATATATACATTTTTTTTTTTTTTTTTAGCCCATGAATTCTTCCCATGTAGATAAGTTAGTAAACAACTTGGATGGATTTTTGTTTTGTTTTTGTTTTTGCTGTCGATAAGAAGGTATCCATCACGGCATGGTTTATCCAATTATCTCAGGTTTAACCTGTTTTCTTTCTGTAACAAGTCATGTCTTCTATTGATCCTTGTTCTTGCTTGGCCAAGTGTGAAGCCAACCAGTGAGCCTCTTGAATGTCTTATCACCTACCTTCCTTTTAGGAAGTGCTTTAGAATTCCTAAAAGCCAGTAAGGCCAGTTTATAAGTAAGCTTCTGGAGACAGAAGCAAGACTAAGAAACGATACCTGACTTTTATGGCCTGATCCTGGTGGAAGAGGCAGACACGTGGTTTCGCCCGAGGGCAGACTTGGGGAAATAAAATGAAAAACAGAAGTGCTGTGAAAATGCTACAAGATAATCACACTATTATTTTGACTTATTTTTTACTTGATATTTCCTCAGTTTGCTTTATAGTGACTAATTACAGATTCTTATCCCATTGGATTTAATTTATGTTCCTGACCTTGAAGCACTGGCGTTTATCAATGTTTTGTACCTTATTTTGTGGCAACAAACTCTCGGGCACCCTGCCCCAGAAAAAAAGTATATAAATAAATTAACCTCTTGAAGCTGGAGCATCTATAACCCTGAAGCATAACACTTACAATCAGCTTTGGAATAGTTACTGACTTCCTTATGCAGTTTTTTGGAGACCGAGTTGGCTTCTTTTCCTAGTCTTGGCGGACGTCTTAGTGTCTCTCCATATCACAGCCTGTAGGTGTGCAGAGAAAGTGAAGGAAACAACGGTGACTTTCTGTCCCACTAGAAGGCAGTGAGGGAGAGGAGCCTTCAACCTGGAGGAGTTTTAATCCTTAAAATTGGTTTTTAAATCATTCATGTTCCCTTCTTTTTCCCAGGTTAGTCCAATAATTTATTTTTATGCCCAAAGGTATCATTTCCCACATATTTTGTGTGTTACTCTGACTGGCTAACAGGTATCAGAGGGAAGTAATTTCCTAAGAGTAAAAGGACACAGTTTAAGGAAGTGTTTTTCATAGTCCTGGGGTGTTTGTTTAAAAACAGATTCTTGGGTGCTATCCCAGAGCTCAAATAGAATCAAAACATGGGAAAGTACTGGGACATACATATATATGCCTTTTAGACATATATCCCAGGAGATTGATTTGCATACTAAAATCTAAGAACCACTGGGTTAGGGGAACAAGATTTGTACATTAAAATGCCAATAGAATTATAAAATCTAAAAAGTGTAATCTCTAAAGATTCTTGTGTATAATTGCAGGTAAGTAGTAGTTCTCATTTTGTCTTCCTAAAAAACAGGTTAATGAATTATTTCTTCATTATCCAGGTGAAGCTTTTATTCTAAAGTTGATGTGGTATTAATTGAAACATTTGATAGGTAATTTCACACATTTTTATACCAATCGTAGCTGACGGAAGTATAATACTAACCATATATATGTAATTGAAAATTCTGTGCTTCCCACATGAACATACTTTTTTAGTAGATAAAAGGAAAAAGAAAATGAATAATATATTTTTATTTAAACTGGTATATCCAAAGTAATATCATCTCATTATGTAATCAGTCTAAAAATTATTAACAAGGTGTCTTCTGTTCTTTTTTTTCCCCTGAGTCTTCAAAATCTGTGTATTTCACACTGCCAGCACCTGTCACATTTCAAGTGCTCAGTAGCCCCGTGTGCTACTCTACCGGACAGCACAGAGCTTTAAAATCAGCTGCATCAGGTAGACGAGCATTTACACATCCTGGGTGAAGCAGAGTAGGGAAAAAACAGGTAAAATGAGGAGGATCCTTTCTTCCAGCAGGCAGATAAAACGAGAAATTGGAAAGCTACTGTTTCCCTCAACTTACCTGTCAGATGATGGGCACTTCTCTAAAGTTTCTTTAGAGGAAAAAGAAGCAAGTTAAATTCCATACCAGTTTTCAGTTTCTTGAGCATCTCAAGATGGTGGAAGTTTGCCCAAGATGATGACTTACTTTGGAGCTCTCAGAACTGGGCTTCCTCTGTGATGGCAGCTAGAGGTGGGTGAGCACGAGGGCTCGCTGTAGCTCACCGCTGCCTGAGGTGGGGAGTTATTAGAGATCTTCAAGGTTAAAGGAAATTACCGGTGACGGGTTATTGACATGCTTTGTTTCTCTTTGGGCTGCGGTTACTAGGTGGCTACAGTGTCAGAAAAGTCCCGTATAATGGAGCTAGAAAAAGAGCTGGCACTGAAAGTGCAGGAGGTGGCTGAGCTGCGGAGGAGACTGGAGTCCCAGAAGCCCACTGGGGACGTCGACGTGTCGCTCTCCCTTTTGCAAGAGATAAGCTCTTTGCAAGAAAAATCAGAAGCTGCCCGTGCTGACCACCAGAGAGAAATCACTTCCCTGAAGGAGCATCTTGGAGCCCGTGAAGAGACCCACCAGAAGGAGGTGAAGGCTCTTCAGGCTGCCACGGAGAAGCTTTCCAAGGAGAACGAGTCCCTGAAAAGTAAGCTCGATCATGCCAACAAGGAGAATTCCGACGTGATAGTCCTGTGGAAGTCCAAGCTGGAGACGGCCATCGCGTCTCACCAGCAGGCGATGGAGGAGCTAAAGGTGTCCTTCAGCAAAGGGGTCGGAACGGAGACGGCAGAGTTTGCGGAGTTAAAAACACAGGTGGAGAAGATGCGACTGGATTACCAGCACGAGATAGAAAATCTGCAGAAGAAACAAGACTCTGAAAGGTCTGCTCACGCCAAAGAGATAGAAGCCCTAAGGGCTAAGCTGATGGCGGTCGTTAAAGAGAAGGAGAGCAGCCTAGAAGCCATCAAGGCGAAACTGGACGAAGCAGAAGACCAGCACCTAGTAGAAATGGAGGACACCTTAAACAAATTGCAGGACGCTGAAATAAAGGTAAAGGAGCTAGAGGTCCTACAAGCCAAATGCAGTGAACAAACCAAGGTTATTGGTAATTTTACATCACAGCTCAAGGCTGCCGAAGAAAAGCTCTCGGATCTTGATGCACTTCGGAAAGCCAGTTCCGAAGGTAAATCGGAAATCGAGACACTTAGACAGCAGCTTGAGGCAGCTGAGAAACAGATTACAAATTTAGAGATTGAAAAGAATACTGAAAGCGGCAAGGTTTGTATTGGCGTCCTCCATCCTTTAAGTTTCCATCTGTCCGTCCCGCTTTGCACCGTGTGTTACTTTTGAGTGGAGCTCGTTCACCTTCCAAATTCCCGATTCTTTCATACAGCACGTTGCTTTGTGCTGGCAAATTTCCCAGCTGCGTGTAGCATCCTCTGAGCGGCTTGAGTGTGGTTTCTTCTGAGGAGATTAGAGAAAACACTGGCTCAACTATGTGAGTTTATTTTGGTTTCCTGTTATCTGGGAACTTTACACTTTGTCTCTGGGCCAGGCTGTACGCTTTCCTGTTGAAGCTTGGTTCTGGTCTGTCACCTTTTTAAAACAGAGAATTCCCTAAGGTGATGGTGTTGAGATAAATAAATGGAGAGGAAAGAAATTTAAAAGATTACCTCCTCCCTTGCCATTTACGTAATTGTCTTGTCCATAAGGTAATATATAAAAACAGACTGCGGACCTTCAGGCTTGAGTTTGACTAATGGAAATTAACAGTCTATGATAAGTAATACTCACAGCAAAATAAGGTTAAGAGCCTGGAGCCCTTTGCATCGCTACTTTCTTTCTCCTTGGAGCTTTTCCTATGCCACAGTGAGATCATGTTCTATTCCCCACCCTTTTTTTTTTTTTTTTTTTTTTTTTAATTTTTAGAAGTTTATTTATTTTGCGAGGGAGACAGAATGAGTGGGGGAGGGGCAGAGAGAGGAGACAGAAAATTCCAAGTAGGCTCCCACTGTCAGTGCAAAGCCCGATGTGGGGCTCAAACCTACGAACCATGAGATCATGACCTGAGCCGCCGAAACCAATAGTTGCAGGCCTAACCGAGCCGCCCAGGTGCCCCTGTTCCCCACCGTTTTGAGGAAAGATCTGACAAGTATGCTTTTGGTCAAGGTGCAGGAAATTCTATGGAACGTTTGTCAGCTACATTCCTTTCTAATTAGCCTTTTCAAATATTCCCTTCATTTTTAAGAACCGTTTGAGGGACAGATGCTCTTTCCCAGCCCTCTTGCCACTAGCGGGAGTACTGGTACTGATGAGGAATGTTACGAGCTTTTTGCAGGAGAAACTGCTTTGTTAGCAAAGGGTTGTAAAGTTAAACGGGGAGATGTGAAGACAGAAGGAAAAGTCACTAAGTAACTAACCTTAGTTGAAGATAACAAGCTAATTACAGGAAGTTTTTCTCAAATCTCCTCACTTGGATCCAAAATACCAATCAAAACAAAAATGAATTAGTAGAGCAGTATGAAGCTAACTAAGGGTTGGTCAACTTTTTTTACATCCAAATTGAATGAAAACCAATTTCTGATGACTGTTGTCCAGTGGATTTTAAAATTCTTTATTTTTTTAAGTGTTGAAATACTTTAAGCATATACAAAGATAGAAAATAACATAGGTCACATGTATCCGTTATTCCTACTTTATGGATTTTAAAGTCCAGAAAATGAAATTGCTTAACTTACCCACTTAGAAAGTAAGTGTCTGCGCTTTCTGCTTTAGATCATGCTGATACTCCAAATTTTGGTATAGAAAAATACTTTGTTTTGACTATTTTAAATAGCCATTAGATTGTGCTACCTAGAAACGGATTGTGTGAAAAGTCATTGGCTTCTTAGAGTTAACAACCGCAAAAAAAAAGAAAAGCAGTAATTTTTTTACCCATGCCTTTATTCCTTTCGGTTTTGTTTGGTTGTGTTTGTTTCTCGTATGTTTTTTAGGTTTCTTTTATTTTTTCTTTCTCATTCATTCTTTTTTGTTTCCTTCTGTTCGTTTACTCCTGTGCCACGTCGCTGTGTACGGTAGGCTAGTAGCATTTCCAGGGAGCTTCAGGGGAAAGAGCTAACACTAAATAACCTTCAGAAAAACTTGAGTGAAGTCAGTCAAGTGAAAGAGGCTTTGGAGAAAGAACTTCAGATTTTGGTAAGTACCTGTTGGGAATCTGACTCTCAGGGTTTCTGGCCATTTGAATGGTTCCTGTTTTAAAAACAAAAATCTCTGTAAGGAAGTATTGTACCTGTTTCCTTCCTCTTTCAAAGTATTGATTGAAATTGAGTGTATTAGTCATTGGCTGATGACCTTGAAGGGAATGGGATCAAATCGACACTCGCAATAAAGGTAGGTATTACTTTTTCCTTTTTAAAATCTAGCCTTTGCTTCTGAGAAATGGGTCGCTTTGGCATATTATTGACTGCTTAGTTTTGCTAAACACAGGGACCTTCCAAGTTATACACCCAACACGTTAACTTTCACTTATAATGAGGTCTTGACTGCTTTCTCGTACTTTCCAGAGAGCTGTCCCGGACCATTGGCATCCTCTGTTAGCAAGGCAGGGTGCTGTCTAAGTCTACGAATTCAAAGAATCATCTCTTACAACTCTGTTCATTCCACCCCAGGAAATTACATTTCTTTGCACATATATCCTCTTGCCTTAATCCCAAGTTGTAAGACATTTTTTTTCTTAACTTTTTCTTACCTTTTCTCAACTGTTCTCCTTACTTCCTGCATCAGAAACTGAACTTACAAGGCACCTGGGTGGCTCAGTTGCTTGGGCGTCAGACTTTTGATTTTGGCTCGGGTCATGATCTTGCAGTTCGTGATTTCGGGCCCTGCACCGGGCCCTGCACTGACAGTGTGGATTCTGCTTGGGATTCTCTGTCTCCCTCTCTCTTTGCCCCTCCCCTGCTCTCACTCTGTCTCCCTCTCTCTAAGTAAATAAATAAACATAAAAAAAACCCAACAACCCTGAATTTAGTCAGGGCCGGCAACCATAAGCACACATCATGGAGAGTTGAAGGTTATGGACAAACTGGGTAAGAGACACATGAGTCAGGAGGGGGCAGTTGTCTTAGATCCTCCATAGACCATCCTCTTCCCCACTTCCCCACTTCTTTGCTAATACCAGGGGTGAATGAGTGTTTGCTTTTTTTTTTGTTTTTTCAATGCCAATATTACAAACTTCTTCAAATGTTAAATATATAGCTGCACTGTTCATTTTGGTAGCTACTGTTCACATACGGCTATTTAAATGAATTAAAATTAAGTTCTTCGCTTGTACCAGCCACATAGGAAGTGCTTAATACCCACATGTGGCTAGTGGCTACCATACTGAACAGTGCAGTATAGAATATTTCCATCATGGAGGATAATTCTGTTGGACAGTTTTGATGTACAGTATTTTAGCTACTTTTTTGAGAATAAGTTGGCCTGGGAATGACAATTTTCTAATACGGTATCCTTTAAGAAAATGTGTTTTTTGAGTTTCATACCATTTCTCTGCCCTCTTCCCCAAGCTTTACTTTTTTTTGTAAGTTAGCATATCCCTCTAGGTACCCTGTAGAGAAAACTTGCCATCTAAATCTGGCTTTGGGAATAACACAGGTGGACATTGTGTGGGCTTTGGTGGACTTGTGTGGTTCATGTACCCGTTTTTAAAATAATTCTAAATAGGGGCGCCTGGGTGGCGCAGTCGGTTAAGCGTCCGACTTCAGCCAGGTCACGATCTCGCGGTCCGTGAGTTCGAGCCCCGCGTCAGGCTCTGGGCTGATGGCTCGGAGCCTGGAGCCTGTTTCCGATTCTGTGTCCCGCTCTCTCTCTGCCCCTCCCCCATTCATGCTCTGTCTCTCTCTGTCCCAAAAATAAAATAAAAAACATTGGAAAAAAAAAATTAAAAAAAAATAAAATAAAATAATTCTAAATAGTTAGAAACACTCATTTAGAAATGTTATTGGTGTATCTAGCTCAAAACTCATCTCAGGGAAACCAGGAGAGTGTTTTTATCTACTGTCATGTTTAGAAAAGAGTGGGTGAGCAATGGCCCTTTTTGGTTCTAGAAATAGTTTTTTTTTTTAAGTACATTTTATTTTATTAAAAAATTTTGTTTAATGTTTTATTTATTTTTGAGACAGAGAGAGAGGCTGATCGTAAGTAGGGGAGAGGCAGAGAGAGAGGGAGACAGAACCCAAAGCAGACTCCAGGTGCTGAGCTGTCAGCACAGAGCCCGACGCGGGGCTCAAACTCACGAGCTGCAAGATTTGACCAGAGCTGAAGTCAGATGCTTAACCGACTGAGCCACCCAGGTGCCCCCAGAATTAGTTGACATGGTTTCAAGATGTTAGGTTCTCGTTACTCTCAGATATAAAACATTTCAGAATTCTGATCACTGTCTTAGCCAGATATCTGAAGAGAAGTTCTGCTAATTGAGGATGGCAACATGAAAAAAGCATTCACATGTACCACATGTACTTACGTGTGCACATTCACACATCTGTACAGATGTATGTGCACACCTAGGTATGTACACACATAGAAACCCCATTCACTTGTGTATGTACATGCACAGTAGACATATGGTAGCACTTGGTGTCTACACGTTTTGAGTGTAAGCTCGTTTTGATGAAACAAAATCAGCCACAAAAAGTAGATAGTGTTGCAGTTATCACTGACTGAAGCTTTCTATTTCTATAATTTGAAATCTTTCTCATCTGAATATCCAATTCTTTTTTCTTTTTTTTTTTTTAGAAAGAAAAGTTTGCTGATGCTTCAGAGGAGGCGGTCTCTGTTCAGAGAAGCATGCAAGGTATGTCTTACTAAAGTATGAGCAGATGGCTTTAGAGAATGTCACATTCTCACCCTGAAGATGGCGTCTGGAATACACAGAATAGATGCTCCTGTAGTCTGATGTCCCTCTTCTGGAAGCTCCTGCAGCCGGATTGCATGAGCTTCCTGAAGCCTCAAACTCGCATTAATTTTTTCTTCTTTTGACTTGAGGCTTATTCTATATTAAAATTAAATATACTTGGGAAAAGTATCTTAATCCTCAGGCATTGATAACTATTGAGTTTTAGCTGGAAGTAGGAAAGAGAAGCCTAGAAAGGGATGCGTGGTGTCTGCTTTTTTTTTAAATTTTTTTTTATTTTTTAATTTTTTGAGAGAGCACGAGTTGGGTAGGGACAGAGAGGGGAGACACAGAATCCGAAGCAGGCTCCAGGCTCTGAGCTGTCAGCACAGAGCCAGACACGGGGCTTGAACTCATGAACCACGAGATCATGACCTGAGCTGAAGTCAGACACTTAACCGACTGAGCCACCCAGGTGCCCCGCCTGGTGTCTGTTTAATCCACAGATGTGGGGAGGCAGAAAGAGACGCATGCTTACTCCTGTAGGTCCATTATGCAGTGGTTTGATGTGTGGTGGGACTTTCTAGCATTTGTCCTCTCAAATCCCAAGCATATTATTTGATTTGGTTTAAGACAGTCAGCCTCTAGATGGCTTCTTAAGTATGAAATATATTAAACTTTTAACTTTATCCTCCGTAGAAACAGTAAATCAGTTACGTCAAAAAGAGGAACAGTTTAACGCGCTGTCTGCCGAATTGGAGAAGTTGAGAGAAAATTTAACAGGTAAGATAGCTCTGGTTACTAAGCACTGGATATAGTAGGTTTCCTAGGATTTGTGGTAACCATAGTACATTACAATAACATTTATTCAGGGGTAACTTCTTCACTCAATAGTGTGATATAACGAGATCAAATACTTGAATACTTGTTGGAGGTCTATAAATTCCGCACATGCTCTCTGCCCTGTTTTCAAATAAGTCAGAATCCACCACATGTCACCGTTCCTACCTCTGTCCTTGACTCAAGCCACCCATCATTTTTCACTTGAGCTGCTCTAACAGCTCACTGCCTGCTCAGCCTGCTTCTGCCCTGCCCACTTTGGTCCATTTGTAGCACCCCAACCAGAGCGGTCCTTCCACCATCAAGTCAGGTCGTGGCACTTTTCTGCTTGAGATCACTCGGTAGCTCCCCTCACATGCAGAGTAAAAACTACAGTCCTTACCAATGCCAGGCCCTGTTACCTCTCTGATTACATCCCGTAATCTGTAGTCTCTCCGATTACATCAAAAGGCCCGTAGTACCCTTCCCCTTGTTGATTCTACTTCAGCTATATTGTCCTCTGCATAGCAAGCATTTTTGTGCCTCAGGGCCTTTGCACTTGGTGTCCCTCAGCTCCTTCAGGTCTTTACTTAAATGTTACCATTCAGAGAGGCCCTGCCTGAGATTTTAACCTTCCCGACTCCTTCGTGGTTCCTTTCTCTACTTACATTTTTTTCCCTCTTGGCAATTAACCCTATTTTTATACTATTTATTTTCTTTCTTGATCTTGTTTATTGTCCGTTTTCTTGGCTAGAATATAATTTTCATGAGGGCAGGGATTGCTGTATGCAAATATTCCCAGAACAAGCCTCGGAATACAGGATGTAGTCAATAAGTTTTTGTTGCCTGTAACACTGTGGTGCAATTTGTTTTTCCTGTGTATATTCAGATATGGAGGCAAAATTCAGAGAGAGAGATGACAGAGAAGAGCAGTTGATAAAGGCAAAGGAAAAGTTGGAAAACGACATTGCAGAAATTATGAAAATGTCTGGAGATAATTCTTCTCAGCTGACAAAAATGAACGATGAGCTACGTCTGAAAGAAAGGTATGTACGAATGGTTATAAGGGCGCCCAATTTAGGTTGGCCTCTGAAGTGAGGTCTCGGAGGGAGCGGAGCCAGAATTCAGGGTGGTTCTGTTTTAAAGTTTCTTGTCTCCCTTCCTTCCTGTCATTACCCCGGTGTACCCTTCAGTCAACTACTGGACCTCCTAAGTAATACAGTATTGTGGACTTTTTAATGACTTGCAAAGAATTTTACCAAGGGCAGTGACATCTTTTACAGGCGCTTAACAATTTTTTAACCTGTTTCAGTGTAACGAAGGGTAGCCCTTATTACAGGCTTAGTAGGTATGTGCCCTGCACTGTGCTGGGTGTATTTTCTAATTCTTGTAACAATCCTGTGAGGTGAGTGTCTTACTCCCATTTTGAAGAGAAAGGAATTGAGGCTCAAGAAGGTGAAGTCACTCGCTTGTGTTCTGGCCCCAGAGAGCTCGCGGCTCTCGTCGCTGCGCTGTTCGTCCTCAGCGCTAGCTTCCTTTATCTTCGCCTCTGCTGTTGTCTTTATTCTGAGGTTCTTGTTGCTTTGATTTTTTTTTCTTTTAATAGCTTCCATACAAAAAGCAAATGTCTTATAAGGCAAAAAGCCTTCAGAGGACATTTTAGGGCTAATGAGTCTGAAAGCGTGACTAGTTGGCAGTTAGGTTTGCATCCACGGGCCGGCGTGGGGTGGCGGGGCAGGTGGCGACTGGGCCTTGGTTGGCCGCCTCGGGTCAGACCCGCTGTGAGGCGGGTGCAGTTGCACAGGCGGTTGTGGCACGGTGCCCTCGAGGAGCTCCATCTCTGCAGGTGTCGGACAGGTGTAAAACCCAGAGGGACCGCCCGAGTTTCCCTCCTCCGTTCTCGGAGTCGTCTGATAGCCTGTTCTCCAGGTTTGTGTCTCACGTCTTGTGTACATCTTTGTTGGACCACATTAGGATCTCGAAGCTAGTTCTTCAAGTTCTGAAGTGTCATTTTGTATCTTCTGTACTCAAGCGGCACTAGAATGAGTTTTTGATAATCTAGTCTGCTAAAATTTTGAAACTTTACTAAAATAACTCATTTCCTCATATATGTGTACTTTTCACTCATTTTTCCTTACTGATCTATTTACATAAAATGATAAACCTTCACAATTACAGTAGTTGTCGCTCCAAATAATGTATTTATAACTGTCACAATTGTTAAAATTATTCTTCAGGGCAAGTCAGGTTAATTTTTTGTTGTTTCAGACGTCATTAAGTTATTCACAACTTAAAATCATTAATACAATTATTAATACTATCTTTCTAAGCATATCTTTGGAATTCAAAGCATTCTTTTGAAAGCTCTGACCCCTTGTATTGAAACTTGTTCTAGAACCGTAGAAGAATTACAGCTAAAGCTCACAAAGGCTAATGAAAATGCAAGCTTTCTGCAGAAGAATATTGGGGAAGTAACTCTCAAAGCGGAACAGTGCCAGCAGGAAGCAGCTAAAAAGCATGAGGAAGAAAAGCAAGAACTGCTGAGGAAATTGTCGGACCTGGTAAGGAGGCAATAAATGGGACTGTGTGTTGGCAGGAAGGTGAGGGGCAATGCAGATGAGGCTGGATGACTCTCTCCCTCATTCGGGCTCTCTGCAGGAGAAGAAGGTGGAAACGAGCCACAACCAGTGCCAGGATCTGAAAGCTAGGTACGAAGCAGCCAGTTCGGAGACGAAGGCGAAGCACGAAGAAACCCTGAAGAGCCTACAGAAGATGCTGCTGGACACAGAGGAGAGGCTGAAGGCCGCACAGGAGGAGAACAGTGGCTTGTTGCAGGAGATGGTGGAACTGAAAAAGCAAGCTGACAAGGCCAAAGTATGTTCTGGGAGACAGTTCAGTCGCTGTGTTGCGTCGAGGCCGCGGTGGGGCTTAGAGAGCGTCAGCGGATGGGACGGGGTACGCTGGCCTTTACAAATGCTGACCTCTGAGGGCTTGGCGGGATGGCGAATTACGTTTTCCTGGCTTCACGTGTTTTCTGCCAGCTGCTGGTCCTTCTCGGGGTGGCGGCCACAGTACAGGGCTTTCCCCTGAGTGTCCTGTGTAGCCATCACCCCCCCCCACCCCATGCTGCTTGCTCCCTAGCTGTCACAGAGAGTCTCCTGTTGCCTGAGCTGTGTTTGCCTGCTTGCAGTAGACTTTGTGTCGTGGCCTCTAATCTTGGCCATCTTGCTGCTGCCTTGCACTGGGGTTAGGAGGGACATCTTGCAGCAAAGCGAGAAGCAGAGGCCACGTGAAACAAGTGAGCATTGGAGAAACAGAGCTCCTAAACAGCAGATTAGAAGTGAGGAGTCTAGAAAGGGCTTTTATATGTCCCTGGAAGGCACTCTGAGCTTAATTGATAAGGAAGCTGGATGCAGGGGCTGGAAGGAAACGCTCTGTTATTAAATAGAGTAGAATTTGATACGTTGAATTTCATTTTATGGTGTCAGGATCATATCTGCAACCCAGTATATTTTTGGACCCTGGTAGCTTAATGAAGTTCAACCATCCTTCTACTGTTTAACTTTTCCCTCCTACTATTTAACTTGCTCAAAGAAAAGTAAATACTTGTCTTCAGTTACTTTTAGTGTTTATACAGGAGTTTAGTGAAAAGGAAATGTAAGAGAGCATACATAGGACTTCAAACAATTCCCACCTAAAACTTGTTAATTAAATTGGACCATGACATAATTTATGTAATATATAAGATGCCTCCATTTTCTCTCTCCTTCATGCTGGCCGTCAAGGATTTGTGTTCTCCCTGTTAAACAGCTCCAGTTTTACGAGTCATTTAACACTGGATATAATTTCCAGATTTTTTATCTTTATGGATCCCTTTATCTGGACAGACTCCAGGTTTTGTTTTTTTTTTAAATGTTTGTTTATTTATTTATTTAGAGAGCTCCTGTGGGTGACAGTGGGGGAGAGGCAGAGAGAGAACCCCAAGCAAACTCTGCACTGTGAGTGCAGAGCCTGATGCTGGGCTTGAACTCAGGAACCGTGAGATCATGACCTGAGCCAAAATCCAGAATTGGATGCTTAACTGCCTGAGCCCCCCAGGCACCCCCAGACTCCACTTTTTTAGTGTTTCCCTTAAAAAAATGTTGCAGTTTGACGAAACCATGGCATTCTAGAAGTTTCTGTTAAGTCTCATTAATTTTGCTTACTGGTGTTTTGTTTTTTATTTTTTACAAGGGTCATTTGGTTAAGATTGTTCCCCCTCCAAAGTTGTCTTGATATCCAGTTTCTGTGGATTTCAGTATCGGTCAGCAACAGTGGCTCACAGACTATTTTATGAATCTGATGAGCCCTTAAAGTAGTCCCTTCCTAGAAAATTTATATGCTCAACACACTTTATATAAGATTTCAGGAGGTTCCTGGAGCCCACAGAACTTCTGTGTTTCCTAGTTTAAGACTCAGTGATTTGTAGCCATGCTGTCCAATACAGTAGCTACCAGCCACATTAATTTGAATTTTAGTTGTTCAGTTTTAATAAATTACAAGTTTAGCTCCTTATTTGCACTCCCCACACTTCACGTGATCACCAACTACGCACATGACCAGTAGGCTACTATATTTGTGCAGATAACATTTAGACCATTGCAGAAAGTTCTGGACAGTGCTGGTATAGATAATGTGGTCAAGTCATTTTATAAACCAGTATATTAAAAAAAATTTTTTTTTACATTTGTTTATTTTTGAGAGAGACAGAGCATGAGCAGGGGAGGGACAGAGACAGAGACACAGAATCCGAAGCAGGCTCCAGGCTCTGAGCTGTCAGCACAGAGCCCGACACAGGGCCCGAACCCACGAGCTGCGAGATCATGACCTGAGCCGAAGTCGGATGCCTAGCTGACTGGGCCACCCAGGCACCCCTAAACCAGTATATTTTTTTAAACTCATTTTATTGGGCCGCATGGGTGGCTAAGTCGGTTAAGTGTCTGACTTTGGCTCAGGTCGTGATCTTGCGGTTTGTGAGTTCAAGCCCCACGTTGGGCTCTTTGCTGACAGATCAGAGCCTGGAGCCTGCTTTGGATTCTGTGTCTCCCTCTCTCTCTGCCCCTGCCCTGCTCATGTTCTGTCTCACTCTTTTAAAAATACATAAAACATGAAAAAAAAATTTTTAATCATTTATTTCAGTCACCCAAACCTAGCAAATTGGTCTGTACTTTTAATAAGTTGTAATATTGGGATTAAATCAGCCAGGCCAGTGACTGTCCTTTGGTAAGCTGATGTCTTATAGTTAGTTTGAAAAGCAACAATTTACTTTCCCCCACCCTTCCCCTCCCCCCTTTTGGTTAAAATATATTCACTTTTTGTAATTCTCTAGATTGTATTTTTAAAAATTCTTCTCTGAATTCTTCCTACAAGAGAAATAATTGGGAAGTTAGAAGGGCAGGAAAGAATTTCATGCCCTGATGTCAAAGTCAGACTAACCATTTTTATCTCGTAGGTGCCACTCAGGGATGATTTCAAAAGTGTTTCAGAGATAAAATAAACCAGTAGGTAGATCAGCACTTCGCAAAGCTAAACCTGCCTTGTGTTATCCTTTAATGGGCTCTTTTCATCTAGTTCCCCATTTCCCCCCATCCCCTTGTTATCTAGGTAGTTTCTAGGACATTTATTGCAAAACATTTTAAGCCTGGGCGATTTAGGTTGCATTAAGCTATTTGGGCTTGCATTTGTCTGCTTGATTTCATTTTGTTTCCATTCTTTCCACCTTTTATTTCTGTAGTCGCTAACTTATTTGTTAACATCAGCCAAAAAAGAACTTGAACTAATGTCAGAAGAGCTGAGGGGTCTGAAATCAGAGAAGCAGCTTCTTGCACAGGAGGGAAATACTTTAAAGTTAGAAAAAGGTTCACTTTTATCACAATTGGTAGAGGTGGAGGCCAAAATAACTTTACTTCAGGAAGATCAACAGAAACTGTGGTCGGTAAACGAAACTCTTAATTTAGAAAAGGAGAAAGTCTTAGAAGAAAAACAAGATGCTGAAAAGCTTTATCAACAGGAGCAGCTCCATAAAGAATCTTTAGCTGTTGAGAGAGAGAAATTACTACAAGAAATCAATATTGCGCAGGAAGAGCTTTTGAAGATCAGTATGGAAAATGATGCTTTGCAGGCTTCCAGAGCAAGCCTGCGGGCACTCACAGAAGAGCTCCAGCTCAGCAAAGATACTTTGATTGCTGAGTCTAAGAAGGATCAAGAAGAAAAAGGTCACCTAGAGGATCATATCAAGAAGCTCACTACTGAAAACCTTGCCTTGGCTAGAGATAAAGATGAAGTTATTCAAAAGCTGCAGAGCTCTTACGAAGAGCTAGTCAAAGATCAGAAAACCTTGGTGCAGGAGATTGAAGATCTCACGGCTGAGAAAAAGTCCGCTTCGGAGAAGCAGTCAGATCTCGATAGCACGTGCATAGCCTTAAAGATGGAAAGAGAAAATCTTCTCCAGAACAACAAAGAGCTGCAGTTTGAGAAGGACGTGCTTCTTCAAGATCGGGAAAAGCTGAGTGCCAGCCTGGAGGCCGCCCTCCAGATCAAGCAGCTGCTCAGCACGGAAACCAGTGGGCTCCACACACAGCTAGACGATGCCAAGAGGGCTCTGAGGAAGGCTGAGCTGGACGTGAGGCAACTGCAGGCTACAAATAGCAGCCTCACAAATCTCCTGGAAGAAATCAAGACCAGTCGGAAGATCACAGACTCCGAGTGCATCCAGCTTCTGCAAGAAAAAGGAGCCTTGGCCGCCTCTGAGAGAAAACTCTTGGCTGAAAAAGAAGAACTTCTAAGTGAGAACAGGCTCATTGCTGAAAAACTGAAGAAGTGCTCGGAAGAGGCCACCCATATGGAGATGAGCCTGAACGAGAAGATCACTTACCTAACTTCTGAGAAGGAGGTGGTATGTCAGAAAATTGCTAAGCTCAAAAAGCAGCATGTCAGTCTCTTGAAGGAAAAGTCTGTCCTGGAAATGCAAAATGGAGATTTGCTTGCAGAAAGAGAGAACTCCATGAAAACCATAGGAGACCTCAAAAAGAAATACGATCAAGAGTCTGAAAACAGAAGAATCGTAGTGCACGAGAAGATGAAACTCCTTGGTAATCTCGACACTCTGAAGAAGGAGCTTCAGGAGAGGAAAAGGGAAAACCAAGTGCTAGCAGCCACCAAGTGCGATCTCTCTCTGATGCTGAAAGAGGCTCAGAATGCCAGACAGAGTTTAGAGAAAGAGCACACGAGCACCCTGCAAGCAAAGGAGAGTCTGAATGCTGAACTTCAGACTTGCTGTTCTGAAAAGAGCATCTTGCTGCGGGATGGGTTGAATCTGCAAGAAGAGTGTCAGAGATTAAACAAGGAGATCCAAACAATTCAGCAGTCCTTCCTCCTGGAAAAAGAAGCCAGAGCGCAGGAAACTGAGTCATCCCTGTATGAAAACAATAAACTTCATGGCAGGTTGGTCCTCCTGGAGCAGGAGCTGGAAGAGTTAAGAGCACGCACTAAGCAGCTTCAGTCTGAAAATTTTGTGCTCGTCCAAGAGAAGACCAAGTCGGAGCAGAGAGTGGTGGAGATAATTAAGGAAAAGGAACTCTTGAGCGCAGAAACGGCTCGACTCGCTGCCAACATAGAGACTCTGAAGAAAGATTTCGCCACCTTGTCCAAATCCAAGTTAGAGCTGCAGGAACTGCACAGCTACCTCACCAAGATCCTGGATGACCTCCAGCTGAAGCACGAGACGACCCTGGCCGATCGCGCCAAGGTGCTGCAGGACAACACGAACCTCCTGGCCGAGAAGAGAGACATGATACTGACCAAGGAGGAGCTCCTTAAGGAGAAGGAAAAGCTGGCAGAAAGCTACTTCATCCTTCAGAAAGAGATTAGCCAGTTGGCCAAAACCAACAGCCATATCTCAGCCAACCTCCTAGAATCTCAAAATGAAAACCGTATTTTAAGGAAAGACAAGAGCAAGCTCACCCTTAAAATTAGAGAGCTCGAGACTCTTCAGTCATTTACGGTAAAGTGGGAGGGTCAGGGACCAGCACCTGGACTACTAACACTGTGCACTAACTTCCTAGCGGCCTCCTGGAGAGGATAGGCACCCCACTGAATCCACTGCTCCTATGTCTCAAGCTGTTTGTTTCCACCTGAAGGGGCCACTCATTACTAAATCTCTAATCGCAGTTGTTTCCGTTAGAAAGAGGTGTGAACTGTGAATAAAAAGGATATCTTTTTTAATTTAAGGAGACATTTACCAGAAAAAGTCAACTGTGGTTCTGAAAGGATTAAGAACAGTAGAAAAATGGGCACATATTGAAACACAGTATCTTCTGTTTGGCTTTTAACTGTTTTGTTGTGTCTGTCCTTCTGGACTTGGAACCCGCCAGTGAAATCTCCATGGCTGGTGGTCGGGAAGATATACTGCAGAATTCCTGGAAGCTTTATTAGACCACGTGAAATTGTAAGCAAGTGCCTTAAACATCTTTTAATTTATTTTTTATGAAAAACAAAAAATAAACGAACAAAAACATTGTTTTTAATGATTGTTTTCATATCTTAGCTAAGGATTTGTCTCCATATGCATATTATCTTTTTTATTCACAGCCATGTTTATATTCATTACCCACAGCTTCTCTCAGAGACCTTTCCATTTAATCCTTCTCATTAAACATTTGAGCCTTATGTTAATAACTGCCCAAATAATTTTTATCTTTCCTTGAGAAATTCCCCACCTAAATTACAAGTGATTTCAAAAGCCCCACATCTGAAATAGCAAGAATAGTGTTTCAAACACACAGCAGTAAATACGATTAAGAGAAAATTCAGCTACGTGAGGATGTTGGTCTTTACTATCCCTGAATGTTTCTCTCCGACATCGGTCAGAATGATGAGTGTGACTGTCAGCGTAACTTTGGAACTTGGAAGATGTAGGTTAGAATGGTCTGAAAATCTGCCAGTTGCATATCGCAATTGGCTCGTTTGAAGGATGGCATGAAAAGGGTCTGTGGCTTTGTTCCCCTTTGGAGGAAAGACCTTTCATGTCTCTGTCTGTTTGTTGCGGCATTGGATTGGTGACTGGGCCTTAACCACATGAGACAGCGAGGGCTGCCTGAGCATCCCTGACGGGGTCGGGGGTGACCTCATTTCTCACAGTATTTTCTTGTATTTAGGCTGCTCAAACAGCAGAAGATGCCATGCAGATAATGGAACAGATGACCAAAGAGAAGAGTGAAACTCTCGCCTCCTTGGAGGATACCAAGCAAACAAACGAAAAACTACAGAATGAAGTAATCAGATTTAAATGGCTTTTTGTACAAAGGACAGCTTACCGACTTCATGGAATATTTGATCACTAACTCAGGATTGTTTATTTTTTGAAGTGTGGCCTTACACAGGTTTGATCTGTTAGCGGAGTCGAATGTACACCAGAGCCATGATAATATCAAATAAAGTGTAATCCTTCATTACTTATTTAGTAGGATCAGCCTTTGAAATAATGAGGGGGAAACCTGAATAGTGTGGCTTTTTTATGGTAACTTCAATGACGGAACTGAAGAGAGAGGTACTCATAATATTCTCTAGTTTTGTGTGTTTTATCTTAAATCACATACATTTTTTTTTATTTTCACTCTCTCCCAACTTGAGCCACTAAATTCCATTCCTCGGCCCCAAGTTTGGTGTAGGCCTTTTCTCGGTGTCATTCAGTCCTGATTCCCTTTTGTGTCATCTCCAGGCAGCCACTTCTGCGTCTCAGATGTGTGGTTTCAAGATCACTTTTATTCTGTTGAAAGTAGCATTTCTCATTCTTGGACCTATTTTTGATTCCCTTCCTCCCCACTCCCAGTTCATATCAGCCCCTTCTTTCTTTGGGAAGCAGTTACCTCTCGGTCCTAAACAGATTGATTCTCCAAAATAGTTAGGTGAAGTTCTGCCTGGCTTCAGATGTTTTTAAAAGGGATAGTCAGGTGAGACGTGAAGGAATTAAGCAGGGGAAGCGCTGGCCACATTGAATAGCTGCTCTGTAAAGCATAGGCCTTCTCACTATGCAGGTTCAAAGATGGAAATCTGTCAAGGCATGCACGTTTTAAGATACTTACAGGGTAAATAAAACTACACACCCGGGGGTACATTTACAGAACTGATGGTCCTAATAGAAGAAGAAAAAGCATTAAAAAATCAGATGGTAATCACAGAAGTTAAAATGAGTAAGAAGATTTTAGGGAATATATCTCATTTTTGAGGGTAGAATCAGGGAGAATTGTGCACTTTCATGATATAGCCCTTGGTGTCCTTGTTATAACCAGAATGTAAGACGGGCTAAATCATTTTTTTGGACCCTTTGTGATACTTGGTTTTTCTTGTTCTGTGAATCTGGAATTCCAGACTCCTCTATTAATTGTAGAGGCATTAAAAGGAACATTGTGGCGTTAAAACCATCGAGACACTTGTCTAGGCCTCCTGACTGTGGCATGTGACGTGGCAGAGGTAACTCTGTACAAGATGACCACACAAGTCCCAGGAAGCCACTGTGGGGCCAGGAGCACGCCTTGGGTCGTGGACAGCCCGAGCGAGCTCCCTGTGCTTGGGAGCCCCTGTGCTAGGGGCTCTGCACCTAGAGCCCCAGTCACCTGCCAGAGCCCGTAGTTGGTCACGTCTCCGTCGTTCTAGTGATGCGTCTGGCTCTCCTATCGGGGCCAGGCCCTAAGCTGGCTGCATCCCCCATGGGCAGGTGATGGGGCTGAATGTATGAGTGCTTTTCAGCCTCCCTGCCGGGCTTTTTCCTCTTCAGATCAGAGTTCAGATGGATAACCAAATATTTTCCCACCCACAAAATACTTTAATTCAAATGTTTTTTGTAATGGGGACTCAGTACATTTAGTTCTAATGCTGACAAATACATCCGAAACTACTAATCTATGGGGAAGGACAGGGGTTTTAGTTTTTATTGCAAAGAATAATTCTTGCTGATGTCATGCCTTTGCAATTTATTTCTCGTGTTTGTTAAGAGGGGTCATACTTGAATAGCAAGTTCAATGATGAATACTGAGAATTATATACAAAGTGGAAGCAAACCTTTGTTGTAATTCATGTAGCAATTGAGTTTGACACTTTGGCCAGGTGTACGGAAAACGTCTGACTAAACGTAAGAGGGAGGTTTGCCGTTTATAATAGACGCGGTCATTTGCCGTCTCCTCACCTGGTAATCCCCCCCCGTTTTTTGTACCTGACTAATTTCACCTATCTATTCGGTGCACGTTTGCATGAATATGTCTATCCAGTCCTGCCACTGGAAAATGAAATAATTTCATCAAGTTTTTTTTTTCTTGGTCTTTAAGTTGGATACACTTAAAGAAAACAACCTGAAAAATGTGGAAGAGCTGAACAAATCGAAAGAGCTTCTGACGGTAGAGAATCAAAAAATGGAAGAATTCAGGAAAGAAATGTAAGTTCGTGTCCTTTGAGAGAAGCCGTGGGACTTTAATGTCACAAAAGTGAAAACGATACTAATGATTTAAAAAATAACTTGACAAACACTTGATTGAAGTAAAAAGTAATCACCACCCTCTCTGTCCCCCGAATGCTTTAGCATACCTGGGAGCCCCTATAACCGCTTAGCTGTGAGGAAGCGAAGTCAAGATAGTAGCTGAGTTAAAGAAGCAAAACGAAAAGTGTGCTTGCTGCCTGAGAAGTTAGGACCCTTTATAAATAAATCTCTCAAGATCCTTTCTATAGGGAGATAAAAAGCATGTCACTTTCGAGATTGTTAATCTTGATTTTAAGAGTAATTGAACCTCTGGCATGGAAGTCAGGTGAAAGGATTCTGGAAGAATCTTTTCTTTTTCATATTGTATTCATTTTTGAGAGAGAGAGAGAGAGAATGAGAATGAATATGAGCAGGGGAAGGGCAGAAGCAGGTTCCAGGTTCTGAGCTGTCAGCACAGAGCCCGATGCGGGCTCCCAACTCACGAACAGTGAGATTGACCTGAGTCAAAGTCCCGACACTTGACTGACTGAGCCACCCAGGCGCCCCTGGAAGAATCTTTCTAATCCAGGTTTATCCATCAGTCTGCCACCTAGACTGCCACCTGTCTGCCACCTGGCCAGACAGGCTGGCCATGTTTCCTTTGTCAACAACACCTCCAAATCCTTGCCTTTCAGGTCTGTTTTCAGGTCTGTTAATTGTTGGTGTTTATGTGGCTTTTTCAATGATCGTTTCGGTGTAGATTCCATGTTGCTCTTCGGTTCTGAGAGCTACACTCTATATCAACTGTGTGAACCTGGAAATGTAAAGGCAGTTAATCCAGTGAATATTGGAGTGTGTCTTCTGTGCTAGGAAGGATAAGAAGATGGATTTATATGGTCCCTGCCCTTTAAGGGTTTGTATTATTTATCCCCCCCCTTCTGATCGAACAAAGAGATTAGCTTCAAACAGAAACAAAAGCATCAGTTCCAAGTCTCCATCCTCAGTACGATTTGTTGATCAAGCTTGGGACTAAACTGGTACATGGTCGGGTTCTTCTGAGAGTTGGTAAAATCCTCCAGAAGGAATCTCATGTGAGCAACTTAGGCAGTGCATGATGAATGCCTTCCTCGGTCTTAGTTTTTTGTGTGTTCTTTTAAAGTTTTTGTTTATATTCCAGTTAGTAAACATACAGTGTAAGATTAGTTTCAGGTGTACAGTACAGTGATTCAGAACTTCCATACTCAGTCTTAGTTTTAATGATACTTCTCTAGACAGTGATTCAGCAGTTCCCCCAAATTCTGCTCACCTGCACAGATTGATCAGTCGGCAGTTGTGATTGTGGCCATCAGGATGGGCTTGAGCTTCTTGGCCTTCTCAAGCCAAATCACACAGATAAAGGTCCCTGTGATGGGAAACAAAGTCATCGTCAGTTCCAAGAGGGTGGCTGCAGATCTGGTTTGGGACATTCCCCTGTGACACACGTCATGCTGCTGCCCTGGCGCTTTGGGAGCACTGTTGACTTTAGTTCATTTGTGTCACACGGGCAGCTGGTGAGGGAGGATCTGAGCAGCAGGAGAAGATTCCCTAACCAACCTCCCACTGCCATAATCCCACCTCTGACCTCTCTGGGCTGTACTAGGTAATGGAGGGGCAGGGCCGGTGTGGACCGAGCCAAGACAGCTCTTGGGATTTCGATAAAACTTCGCTTTCCTGCAGGCCTACTTGGAGTCTCTCGTGATGGTCATTGCATTGGTCTAGTACTGAAGTGTTCACCATCCTAAGTCTGTGTCATGGCACCCACCTCCAGTTAGTACGGGGTGGTTTTATCTCCGTTAAGAGATCATTTTTTGCCCTTCTTCAAATGATTCCATGGAATAATAAAATCTTAGCCTCCTAACTCTGGACACGAAGGGTCATGAGCAAAAGACTGAGGCTTCTGCTGCTGCTCCTCTAACCATGGCCTGTCCCCTTCCCTAGAACCATTTTTCCCAGATCTCTGATCCCTGAGGGTGTGGTTGGGGTGAGGTGAGGAGGAACCAGGACCACCCAGCAGACAGCCTGGGCTGCTTTTGATTCTCCGCCTTTTTATCTGGCCTACCAGGACTGAGGGGATTGCATCTTTTGTCAGTAACCTGGCACACGGTGGCTGGGGTTCTTAGCAGGAGGAAGGACCAGTAGGACACAGCAGTGACAGGCATCAGAAGCTGGTAGAGGGAGTAGGAGGAGTAGGTTGAAAGAGCCCCTGCCCCCGGTGACTCATTGTTCCCTGCTGTAGACGTGGCCACATTTCAAGGACCACTAAAATAAATGTACTATGTAATGGGAATGGTGCTTCTCAAAAAAAAAAAAAAAAAAAAAAAAAAAAAAGCAGTTATTTTACTGTTCCTCAGCGCTCAAAGCTAGAGAATGAGCAGCTGATTATTTCCCAGCATGTATCTGTGTATCTGGGGTGCTTTGTGTTCTTTAGAACTTTCCTGGTATTTCCCCGCACCTTAGATAGGACTTTGATTCCTGGAGGAAAATGGGCACCAATGTAGGCACTGGAGTTCTCATTAGAACTACCTCCTGTGGAATATTGCCCCTGGCTCTGGAAACCCAGCACTTGTAGCTAAATACTCCTTTTCCTCTGTGCCATTTACTAGACTGGTTTTAGGAAAACTCTTGGTTAGCCAGCTCCTATTTTCAGGTGGAGAGAGAGAATAAAATGGTTTCTCAGAGTGTAATTTTGGATGTTAGGGAAAATGATATAAGCGGCTTAATTTTTGTCTTTACTCACCTGGCACAGTAATAAATCTAGAATATAGAATATACTTAGCATGGCAGTTAATTGATAACAGACTTGTAAATAGAATGTTTGCAATGCAGTCAATGTTAACAATATGTATCTTGCCTCTCAGATTAAAACTGGGATAGTCTTCTGTCGTGTAGAAAAAAAAGCAGCTTAAAAAAATTGTTCGAAATACTTGGAGGTATTTTTGGACTTATTCCCTGGAGTACTTCCGGAAGTTGGGCTATTAGAGCCTCCTTTCTGTACCCACTGTGCTCTAAAGAAAAACGGGAAGGTGTTTCTATGTTGGAATTAGAGCGGAGGTCTGTCTGCCAGTTTTAACTCTGGTTCTCTTGCTTCTACAACTTCCTGGCTTTATGATTTGGAGAAAATCTCTCACTTCCCTGAGCTTCAGTTTTCTCATCTTTAAAATATAAATAATAACATTAGCTTCCTTGGCTTTTGAGGATTAAATGAGAAAATAAATATTTGTGAAAACATTTTTATAGATCTTAACACATTGAATGTTGCTTTCACAGATCACTGCTTTAAGACATTTTGAAATTTCTTTGATTCCTTGTTTTAATTTTCTTTACTGTGGGCTCTTAATAGCAACCAAGGATTCCAAAAGCCATTACAAGATGCACATCTTTAAGACACAGAGTAGGATTACATACTTCTCATTGACAGGCCATCAAGATGCTGAGACCAAACAGCCCCTGAGGAAGGCAGTGACCTCCTAGGAATAAAAGATTTGACCTCAGATGATTTCATCCTAAGTAAAAACTTCAGATTTGTCAGGAATTGATGGACTTTTGCCAGAAGATGAACTTGAGCTGTAGTTTGTGTGTGCGTGTGTGTGTTGATCCACAATTAGAATCAACCCTCTTAGCTTTTGTATGACCTGAGGCTAAAATTCCTTCTCCATTTTTTCCTCACTTGCTAAATAGACATCTCAGTGAAACACCTCATTTAATTTAATGTGCTAGGAAAATTTTTGTGTAGGTTTATTCCCCTAAATCTTACCCCAATATGCATATTATAGGTGGATGGAGAACTAAAACTCAAAAAACTGGAGATGCCAGGCATTGCCACACATTAGACAATTGAAGTTAAAAATAGATGTGTTCCTCTATCAGCAGATGGATTCATACCCAGATGACTTGGTTCAGGATTCAGCCACGTATGACAGCTCCCTAAATGGAGTTTAGCCAGCACAGACTTAAAATTCACAGTGGCATCAAAACCCTCTATGACAGAAAACTAAAATCCAGTGATCAAATAAAAGATTTCTAATACCCACATATAAAGGATAATAATTTGATTTGTGTATTTTGGATAATTTTAATATTGGGAAGATGTTTAATATCCTTACCTCGTTCACATTTCATATGCTGATATTCATGATAGAGGTTAACAGGCTATATTTTTATTTGATTCTTTTAATTACAAATTAGCATTGTGGAAAGAATACAGTCAAAGTGAACCACCTGTTATGTAATTGGAAAACCGCATTTCCTTTGGGCATTTCACCTCGAGTTGTCCTAAAAATATACTCAGATTCACGACAGCACTTGACTCTGACAGATACCGGCATACCGGCAAATGGGACCATTAGATTTTTATTTCTGCCAGAAAAAAACACATTACCGATTTGTGCAGTCAGTACAGAGTGCCTTGGCAGCAAAGTAAATCACTTTATCAACATACTGGGTTTGAGCATAATTTTCTAACGGAAATAGCCCTAAAGACCAGAGGACTGACCATTTCATTTGTCATTTATTTTATGGTAGCATGGATTTTTGGATGGGGAGTGTTCAGAAGTGGGTAAGTGTGGGTGGAGAGAGGGTGGATAGCGTGTTTATTAGGTTTTAAAAAATAATGTAATAATTGTGGGTGGCAGTCCGCCTCCTGAGAGGTTAAAGCCATTTAGCCTCTCCTGCACGTAGATACCACTGCCTCCTGTTATTATAGATCCTATCAGGCACGTGACCCAGATATATTTTCCTCAGTGCTGTGAAGCCGGTCGTCTCCCACAGTTTCCTTGCCTGTCTTGTTTCTATGGTAACCCTGCACTCACTGTCCTTGCAGAGAAACCCTCAAGCAGGCAGCAGCTCAGAAGTCCCAG
Source organism: Panthera tigris (assembly GCF_018350195.1). Taxonomy (NCBI): domain Eukaryota; kingdom Metazoa; phylum Chordata; class Mammalia; order Carnivora; family Felidae; genus Panthera; species Panthera tigris. Next base: position 7,149,450 of record NC_056671.1, read on the forward strand.
CAGCTTTCAGCATTGCAAGAAGAGAACGTGAAACTTGCTGAGGAGCTGGGGAGAAGCAGGGACGAAGTCACGGGTCATCAGAAGGTCAGTGGGCCTGGAGGGGGGTGCGGGGGGGCGTACCTTGCTCTCCGTGCTCCTGTCTGCTGCTGTTGGCAGGGCGCTTGGAGGCCCCTCAGAGAGGTGCTCGATGTGGTCGGGTCCTTCCAAATGGGATTTCAACTTGTCTGTGTGGTAGGTCTCCTTGCGTTTCAAGTGTGCTGCTGTAGGACTTAGGGGAGGAGTTGACAGATGCTTATGGAAAAAAAAAAAAAAAAAAAGTAGCAACGCTGGGAACTTGAGCAACTAGAAAATAAGACCTTTATTAGACAACCTCATGGCAATGCGTTTCAATGGAAAGGAACAATATCTTCTCCCTACTATTGCCTGGATTTCAAAATTACTTTCCTCTTAAGGTTCTTTTTTTCTTTCATCAGAATTTGTTTGAAGGAAGCAAATTCTCAGAATATGGATTTGGTGTGGGGGTTGGCAGCTGTTTTTAAATAGAACTCTGCTTTTCTTTAAAAAAAATTTTTTTAAAGCATTTCCTAATGGAACTGTGTATGTGTGTGCACTTGTGTGCGTTGAGTGTGATTTGCGTTACACCCGGAATGAGCCGTAAGCCAACCATAACCCATTTGCTTCCGTACTTAAATGACAGAGATTTCTGATAAGTTTATTAAGCACTGAAACAAAACTGATTTTAAAGAATGACGTATCCTGCTTTTTATTCTTTAGTAGTTGAATCAAAGTGCTAAATGGTAGTCCTATCTGGCCTCAGCAGAAGCTTCAAATGATATTTTTAAGAGAATTTTACCATGTGGTCATCAATTCATGGTTTACACTTCAAGAGAATTTTTTCCCCCAGGAATACTTGGCAAAGATTCCTTCTCACTTGGGATGGAGTCATCTGGGGTAATTGTATTGAGTACCCATTGACATGGCAGTTTGTGGCGAAAGCACTTTTTGGAGAGTTGATTTCAGACTTTAAAGTCTTTGTTGCAGCTTTCCACAGTTTTCTTACTTCACAAAAGGAATGCCACATCTCTCCAAACTCCAGGATGATGATGATGATGATGATGCTTTTGGTGATACTAGTTCACGTTTATTGGCTCTTACTATGCGACAAGCACAAATAGATGATAACTGTCGTCTCAGTCTTTACAATAATTCTAGGCGATGGCACTGCCATTATTTCCGCTTGTCAAAGAGGAAACAGGGATATGAAGATAGTAATTTGCTCGTCCTCATTCAGCTTATAGTCAAGAAATGTTTGCCATCTTCTGATTTGGGTCAGGAAAAGGATCAAAGTGGATTGACTTAAATAGGGTCAGTGCCCTCTCCTTTAGTCAGTATGTGAGAAACTGGAGTTCATGAAAAATAGAAGCCCTTTGACCAGATGCGGTCCTCTTTTTCCTGGCACAAACTAGAGCGTCTAAAACATTGGGCAGCTGCTCTGTCATCACTGTGTCTGTAAGTTCTTGCAAGAGCAGGGTCTCTGAGAGGTGCATCTCGTTTGACCTCATGGAACATCTCCGGTAGAGAGAGTGGATTCCATACATGGGAGGAGCACAGAGAGATCCTCCTCGCGTCTCATGTTGTGCCCTTAACTGGACTGTTGACTGCGTTTCTTGCTTGTGTGTCTCTGTAGGGAAAACAGTGGGAGGAGGCATCTTGCTACCTTGGCCAGGGCTCTGCCGGGCTCCCTCACCCGTGTTCTTCTCTTCTGCATGTTGGCATTTGAATTGCCTTCCTTTTGAAAAGGTTTTGCCACTAGAAATTTGAAAGTCAGTGACTTTGAAGGGTGTTACAGAACAGCACGTGCAAGAAACAACCAAGAAAAGTGACTTCCCTTTAAAGGACAGATTGTTAGGCCCTTCATAGTTCTGTGCTTTACTCAGAAGAGAGAGATAAGTGGGTATGAACTAAATAATAGGCTTCAATGGTAGAGCTCGTTGACCATGATAATGATTATCAAGGAAGATTATGGGTAATTCTTCCCTTGAAAAAAATAAAAGTATATATGTAGTGTCTATGTGTATTTATTTCAAAAGACTGGAGAGAACCACCCATTTAAAATGATTTAGAAACAACCTTAGTCTACAGAAGACTGATTAATTCATCAGCTCTATTCTTACTGTATAATCTCCACAAATCTGGAGTACTGCTTACTTCTGTAAAATCACACGTTTCACATTATTACTTACTGTAGTCAAGCCAAACTATTGATCAGCTATGTTTAGAAATATACTCCAGAGCCACCTTGTTTGGCAGAAACCTTGGTTTTAGAACAAAAAAGGAATTCTTAGAATTTTAATTGTCATACTACAGAAACATTGAGTGTTTCATTCTAGGATTAAGACAGTGGAGGTGAAGTTGACAGGGGATGGGTAAACACTGACCTGGGACCTGGGTTCTTCCTGAGTCCTTTATTAAGTAGCATCGTAATTCACCAAACATGTACCAAGCTGATGGTCTTGCATGTTTCCCAGAATCATCACAACATGCCTCTGAGACAGGCAGGCTATTATTTTGTAGACCAGCTGACACTCAAAAGTGGACCAACTTGCTAAGGACACACAGCTAGGCGGTGGAGCTGAGACCTGTACTCCTGTCAGACTAATTTGGAGGCCTCTTTCCGTACTTCTATACTGAGAATAAAGCTTATTTCTACTTGATAATTGAGATTAAAAAAAAAGAAAGAAAAACTTGTGAGCTAGGATTGGTGTGGGTGGATGGGGTCAAACAATGCTATAGAAATGCCCTCTCGGTGTGTTGGTATTTTTTTTTTTCCTGCCTCAAGAATTTATTTTGCTTAAAAGCCCAAGACACCCCAGAATCTGTTCTCCATCTTAGGCATCTCACTGGGATTATTTGCTAAGGATTTTTACTTCCTTGAGAAGCCCCCTTCACTATGGGGACTATTTGATTTCCTGTTTGTCAATTGGATGTGAGGTGATTTATCAAAATAAAAGAATCCCTGCCTCCCGTGGCAGTGGTATTGTAGAATATTCTTTTTATCAATTAAAAAGATGTAGAAAATTTGTGAAATTAAGAGGGTTAGTCATGAGCAGCACTGATTGGTCAAAGTTGGGCAGTGATGTCAGTTTCCACTCTTAGGTAGAAATTCTCATTGGACTGGATTGACAAGTGGGTATCGTGTGCCCCCGTGAAGAAGTATTTCAGTAATTGGAAGGACTCCTCTATTTGTTGATAGTCCTCTGGAACAGAGCTGGCAAATCCAGAAACAGACCCACACGTGTGCATTCTTTTTTGTCCGCTCTCCCTACCAGACATTCTCCTTTCCAAAGGAAAATTGTGTAAGCCGCCTTTCCCAAGTGGGAGACTACTTTTGTGGGGGGAGGGGAGCAAAAACCAGGGTCAGCTGGGATTGTAAGAGGCGTGATTTATCTGGCATCAACAGTGACAGAAATCTTTAGAGACTGTCACAGAGTGCCTTGTCTTTGAAAAGAGAGTATATTAGATTGAAACATATGCAATTGCTTTCATTTTGCAATTTCCTAGTGTTCACTCTAGTAGTTAACATAACCTACTTCTTGATAACTGACGATTATGAAGATTGTTGTAATTACATAACTGCCGTTGACTGCTTCCACCTTCGCTTTGACGCCTGAGGGCTGACTAGTTTCATGCTGCTTCAGGGGTGTGTGTGTGTGAGTGAGTGAAAATACACGTAACATCTACTGTTGGAACCATCTTACAGTGTACAATTCAATGGTATTTGGGACATTCACAGTGCAGTGTGGCCATTACTTCTGTCCAGTTCCAGAACATTTTCATCACCCTGAAAGGAAACCCCATACTTGTTTAAGCGCTCGCTTCCCATTTCTTCCTGCCTCCCAGCCCCTGGTGACCACTCATCTATTTTCTGTCTCTATGGATTAGCTTGTTCTGGATGTTTCATACAAGAGGAATGATAAAACACATGACTGTTGGTGACTGGCTTCTCTCACTCAGTGTCGTGCCGTCGGGGCCCATCCGTGTTGTAGCAGGCGTGAGCGCTTGCTTGCCTCTTGGCTGAATGGAATTTTATTGAATGCGTACCCCTCATGTTGTTTCTGCCTCTGGTTCAGGTGTTTCGGGTCTCCTTTCTCCATCCGAATGGTCGCCTGTCCCTGCTGATGTCTGTCTGCCTCCCTGCCTATGGCCACTGTGTCTTATTGCCACTTGGTATCTTTAGTGGGTGGGGAAATCCTTCTCACTTCCTTAAAATCTCTTCTAAATCTTGCCACACTGGTCATACTTACAGTCCTGTCTTCTTTTCTTTACTTCCAGACTTTTAAAAAGAGTAACATTTTCTGCCTTCCATTTCACCCCCCATTTTCTTCGCAATCCCCTGCTGTCTGCTTTTCGCCACCGCCAGTGCACCACTGAAGTGACTCTCGCCTGAGTCATCACTTACCTAGTGACAGCACAAGTGCGTGGCTTCCTTTCCATCCTTTCTGAACATTTGGCGTCTCCACCTACATTCTTGACTTTCCTCCTTTGACATCTTCCACCCTCTTGGCTCATGTTTGTCCTGCCACCCCTGGTCAGTTGCCATATGCAGGTCCGCATTTACATTTTTTCTGTCCCCATGTGGTAAACGTCTCCTCATTGTTAGGCCCATCCTCTAGCCTCGGGGGCGGCTGCTGTCCAGGACTCTGTCATGCTGAGAATGCCATGTTGTGTCTCCACACAGGCTGTGAGATGGTGGGAATCGCAGGGCATGCTGTATAGGTTCGAATGAACAAATGAGTGATTAAATGCATACCTCGCTTTTAGCGGGGCCTCAGGATGCAGAAACCTTGACTGCCTTTTTTTTTTTTTTTTTTTTTACATTATTTCATTTACTTCGAGTTTCATAGCTTTGTTATAGAGAGTTATGGTTGCCGGAAACGTGATGAGTGGGGCATTTGCCCTGTGTGGATAGAGGAAGCGCACAGCGCAAAATCAGGCAGGGTCTGGGAGATTCAAGATTAATGGAAACTATACAGAGCATTATTTCCTTTCATAGAGAATACTAAAAATAATTACAGTGATGTGAGCTCTTCTATAGAAATAGTCACCTTAAGTAGTAACTTTTGAAATGTCTGATTTATCATTTCCAAACCTCACACGTATTCCCCCTTGTAAGGGCTGCAGATACACTGAGCTGTCACTATGGCAACAGTGCTGATTTCTCTCCCCACTCCCCTTCCCAGTTATTTGCAAAATGAGATTACAGTTTGTTGATACAGGACAGGGATTAGATGCCTCAATAACTGTATTTTATCAACACTTCTGACAAAGGTTACAACAAATGCAGTCTCCAAAATTTGAGGTTACCGTTGAGATTGATTTATGACTAATAGCCTGCAAATGTTAAATAGGCCTGAACTTGCAGACATGAATGTATAGAAAAGGAATGCATTCTTTTTCTTTTCTTTCTTTCTTTCTTTTCTTTTTTTTTTTTTTAACTCTCCTGCCCAATGTGGGGCTCTAACTCACAACCCAAGACCAAGAGTCACATGTTCTACCGACTGAGCCAGCCAGGTGCCCCAAGGCAACACCATTTTTAGCTTGTCCTGTTTTATTTTGGAAAACAGTGGTTATTAGCCATCGTAATTTTAATCTGGGCTCCGGATACTTCTGGGCAAGTAGGGCTGAGTGAAGCTGATCATAGAATCTTTCTCCTTCGATACCTAATGAAGTGAACACACTCTTCTGACTATTAAAAAATGTCTCCAGGAAAATCTCTCCAGCAAAGCCCATCGGCTTCATGCTTTCAGTAAACATTAAAATTTGGCAACCAAGAAAAGAAACAAGATGGTGGTTTGACTCTGTTGACGCTGTTCCCAGTGGTAAGAGAAAAGAAAATGTGTAGCAAAATCCTGAGAATTTTTATTCTGCTTCTCTCCATCCTTGTGCCCAGTCCAGTTTAGGGAAAGTTAGATGGAAGAGGTGAATAGTCCGAACAGTCACAGAACAATCTTTGAGGCTAGAAGTTCTCTTTGACCATCTCAGAGTTTTACCAGAGGCGGGAAGAATTGCTGGGCGTCATTTTCCATAGTGAGTCTAGTCAACAGAGTGGCTTAAGTAAAAGGATATGGAGGAGGGGGTTCCTCTCAAATGATAATAAGTCCACAGGAGGGGAGTCCAGGTGAGTCCTCTACTCAGGAATGTCCTCAGGGAACCCTGTTCTTCCTTTCTGCTCTTCTTTCTGCTACCCTTACTGCACATAGATGGTCACAGGGCATTGGTGAAACTTTGCTGGAGGAAGTAGGGGAAAGCCAAAGTGGGGAAGGGCAGAAAGGCCTTCTCTTTACGTGATTTTGTCTTTCAGCTTGGAGAGGAAAACTCCTATCCCTGTAATAGTGTCACATAATCACGTCCAGCCATAAATGAGGCTGCCTTCCCATCTTTGGGAAGGGAAGGCAACAGAGATGAGACTAGATGTTAAAAAGACAATTTTGTGTCTGCCTGAGACTGAAGCCTGAGGACACACTGCTGTGGGAATAGGATTACCTTTGTTCAGAGGGGGCACTAAAAGAAAAGTCCATGAAAGAGACCTCCAGCCCAGATGCTGTATATCCCCTTCACTGTGCTCCCTCCCTCCTTGCCCTCCAGCTGTAGACATGTATAGGCTGCAGTGCCCAAACTTTTCCGTTGTAGCTTGGAGATGAAGATTAAAGGTCTCAGATAAAATAGGAAGGGTGTCAGGGAAAATTAATTTGCATCACATATGAGCAAACAGACGGTCTCAGTAGAGCTGCCCACAGTAAGATGAACACTTGAATGCCTATCGTACTGAAAGAAGAAAAAAGAAAAGAAAGGAACACAGGAATCCAAAGAGATGAGGAATTCAGGCCGCGAGAAAGCATTACCCAGAGTGGAATATTGCTTTGGGTTCTATAAAAACGCCAGTGACTTAAATAAAGCGGGTGTTCAAAGAAGAAATGACACAAGTGGAACAGAGAACGTGACAAGTCGAGGAAACAAGTGAGGACCAAAACGGCACCGTGTCGGGACTGAAGTCAGAAACAGAGAAGAGCCTGATGAACGTTTCTAAACATCTGGAGGGAAGGCTTGAGATGGTTATAACAAAGAGGGAAACAGAGATACTAAAGAATAAGAGGAAAGGTGATAGCTTTGGAGGACAGAGATCATCTGAATGAATATAATGAACAACTCTGAAAACTCTGAAAGAGGGAATTCAACAGAATTCAGAAAGAAAGTGTTAGGAGGTAAAATAGGGAAATTTCCCCCACGTGAAGAACTGAGTCTACATGTAAGAAGGACAGTAGGGGGGCGCCTGGGTGGCTCAGTTGGTTAAAGGACCGACTCTTGGTTTCAGCTCAGGCCATGATCTCACAGTTCGTGGGTTTGAGCCCTGTGTCGGGCTCTGTGCTGACAATGCACAGGTTGCTTGGGTTTCTATCTCCCTTTCTCTCTATAAACTTAAAGGGAAGGACATAGTAGGATGTAGGGAAACTCAATTAGAGAATCTTGGGTGAGGGGGGTGGTAGTGGTGGAGGAGGATATTGGTTCAAAGCAATTGACATAAAAAAATAACACTGGTTATTAATGAAATTTGAGAATATAGAGATAATTCTTGAGATGCCCAGGCAGGAAAGGCAGATTCCTTATAAAAAGGTAAAAAAAAAAAAAAAAAAAAAAAAAAAAAAGGCGGTGGCACCCAGGTGGCTCAGTTGCTTAAGCATTCGACTTCAGCTTAGGTCATGATCTCACGGTTTGTGGGTTTGAGCCCCTCATCTGGCTCTGTGCTGACAGCTCAGAGCCCGGAGCCTGCTTTGGATTCTGTGTGTTTCTCTCCCTCCCCTGCTTGTGCTGTCTCTTTCTCAAAAATAAATAAACATTTAAAAAAAATGAAATGGTCTCCTTTCCTGAAAACGGAGGTATTTTTAAAAAATATACTAACAATACAATGAAAAGGTAAAACAAAAAAACAAAAAACAACCCAACCCACAACCCAGTGCAGCCACATTGGATGCGAGAAAACTGTGCCACAGTGTTCCCAGAGTTCTGAGGGATAGAAAATAGGATCAGGAGCGTCCTATCCTGGCAGTTATTCACAGATGAAAGGACAGGTAGATGTTTTCAAAGAACATCTGAAGAAATATCATGAAAGAACTCAGAAGCTGTGGCATCTATGAATCCTTCTGAAAAGTAGCTGCTTGCTGATAAAATCTGGCCATGAATCAAAATACAGGACTTCTCTAAAGAGAAATTGTGGCAAAAGGACTAGTACTGGCGTGAGCACTAAATGCAAGCAAGTAGACAACTAAGCGAACAACTCAGGGAGCTACGGGTATAGAATAGAATTGTGTTTTAACTTTATTTGGAAATTATCTCAAACTTTGCAAAAAAATTTATAAAAATAGAACACAGAGTACTCAAATTCTCTAAGGACTTGTTTTTACCTTAACCAAAGTGCAGTTACCAAATTCAGGAAGTTTTAACACTAGTATTCAACGTACAGGCCATTTTCCTGTTCAGGCAGTTGTCCCAGTAAATGACCTTTATAGTTTTTCCCCATCTCTGGTTCAGTATCCAGTCCAGGATCATGCATTTCTTTCTCCCTTCCCCTCCCTTCCCCTTCTTTTCTTTTTTAAAACTATATTTATTTTTAAAGCAAGAGAGAGCCCAGGTCGGGGAGGGGCAGAGAGCAGGAGAGAGAAAGAATCCCAAGCAGGCTCCACACCCAGCATGGAGCCCGACATGGGGCTTGAACTCCCGAACAGAACTGTGGGATCCTGCATGACCCGAGCCGAAATCAAGAGTCAGACGCTTAACCGACTGAGCCACCCAGGTGCCCCCAGGATCATGTGTTTCATTCACTGACTTCAGTCTCTTCTCATTTTCTTTATCTGGAATGCTGCTTCTGCCTTTTTTCAGTCAAAATTTTATGACTTGACTCTTTTTTCTTTTAAAGAACAGGCCAATGATGAGGTATAAAATCCTTCATTTTGGGTTTGTGATGTTTCATCACGATGGTTATACATTTTTAGCAGGAAGATAATTGATGTTGTATCCTTCCAAGAGTCATGTGATGTTGCTTTATCCCATTTATTGGTGGTGTTAATTTTGATCGAGTGTAAGTTTAAAATATTTGCAAGGTAAAAAGAAAAAAAGGAAAGAAAAAGAAAAAAAATAGACAAATATAAAGAGAGTAGACGTCTAACAAAATTTGAGGTGGTAGAGTGGAAAGAAAAGGGAAGAAAGCGACCACGAATAAAAATTAGAGACTAATTGACATGTGTGGGCACTGTGTAAAAAGAATTACTTCATACGTATTGGCCTTGCTCAGTCACAGTCCCCTGCCCTATGGCCACACAGTCAACAGCATTCTTGACAAAGAACCATCCTATCCATGTGTGTGTGTATTAGAAGATACAAATATATTCATATACATATATTTATGTTAGAAGATACAAATATATTCATATACATATATATTTATATATACATATATATATATGTGGTTACAACAGGTTTTCAGGATACAAGGTTTAATAGACAAAAGTCAGTCATTATGTATCAGCAATGAACAAGTGGAGTTTGAAATTGAAAACTTAATACCATTTACATAAGCACTCCCCAAAATGAAACACTTAGGTAAGTTTAGTAATGTATGGACAGCATCTGAGGAAAAACTACAAAACTGTGATGAGCAAAATCAAAAAAGAATGAAATGAATGGAGATATCCTTTGTTCATGGATAGATACTCAATACTGTCAAGATATTGACTCTTCCCAACATGATCTATAGATTTAACACAATTCCAGTCAAAATCCCAACAAGTTCTTTTGTGGATATTGACAAACTGATTCTGTAGTTTATGTGAAGAGGTTAAAGACCCCAAATAACCAACTCAGTATTGAAGAACAACAAAGTTGAAGGATTGACACTACCTGATTTCAAGACTTAGTATAGACAAATAGGTCAATGGAATACAGAGCTCAGAAATAGACTCACATAAATATAGGCAACTGATCTTTGACAAAGGAGGAAAGGCAATACAGTGGAACAAAGATTGTTTGTTCAACAGATAGTGCTGGAACAAGTGGATGTCCCCATGCAGAAAGGTGAATCTAGACACAGGTACTACCTCTTTTGTGAAAATTAAGTTGAAATGGATCATAGACCTAAATGTAAAATGCACAGCTATAAAACTCCTAGAAAATAAAATCAGGGAAAACCTAAATGACCTTGGGTACACTGGTGACTTTTTAGGTACAAGACCACCAAAAGCATGATCCACAAAAAAGGATTGATAAGCTGGACTTTAATGAAATTAAAAACTTTGCTTTGTTAAAGACAGTGTGAAAAGAGAATGAGAAGGTAAGTCACAGATTTGGGGAAAATATTTACAAAAGACACTTCTGATGAAGGACTGTTACTCAAAATATACAAAGAACTCTTAAAACTCAACAATAAGAAAATGAATAAGTCAATTACAAAATGGACAAAAATCCTGAATAGACGCATCGCCAAAGAAGATACATAGATGGCAAATAGCATTTGAAAAGTTGCTCAACATCATACGCCATTAAGGAATTGTGAATTAACAATGAGATGATATGATACAACTATCAGGATGGCCCAAATCGAAAACATTTGGCAACACCAAATGCTGGTGAAACTAGAGTAACAGGAGCTCTGATTCGTTGCTGGTAGCAGTGCAAAATGGTAAAGCTGCTTTGGGAAGACAGTTCGGCAGTTTCTTACGAAACTAGACATACTGTTACCATAAGATCCAGAAATGGTGCTCTTTGGTATTTACCCAAATGAACTAAAAATATAATCCACACAATATCCTGTGCATAAGTGTTTATAACAGATTTATTCACAGTTATCAAAACTTGGAAGCAACCAAGATGTCCCTCAGTAGGTGAGTGGATAAATAAAAACTATGGTCATCCAGATGATGGAATATTACTCAGCACCCAAAAGAAATGACCTGTTAAGCCATGGAACCACATGGAGGAATGTTAAATGCATATTACTAAGTGAAAGAAGCCAATTGGAAAAGGCTACATATTGTATGGTTCCAAAGATATGACATTCTATCAAAAGCAAAACTATGGAGACATTAAAAAGATAGTGGTTGTTAGGGAATAAGGGAGGGGGGAGGGAGTTATGAATAGGGAGAATACTAAAGATTGTTGGGGCAGTGGCACTACTTTGGTCACACTACAGGGGTGGATACATGTCTTCATATATTCATCAGAACTCAGAGAATGTACAGCACCAAGATTGAACCTAATGAAAACAATGAACTTTGGGTATTAATGATGTGTCAATGTATGTTCAGTGCCTATAACAAATGTACCACTGTGGTGTGGGATGTTGATAATGTGGGAGGTTGTGCGTGTGTGGGGGCAGGGAATGTATGGGAAATGTTGATACTTTCTGTTCAATTTTGCTGTGAACCTAAAACTCTCTAAAATATAAAATTTATTAATTGAAAAAAAGTATGTAATTTACCCGTAATAACATTAAATGTAAATGGATTAAACACTGATTAAAAGAGGGTTGGCAGAGATTGTCAGGATGAATTTTTTAAAAACATGATCTAACTATATAAGATTATATAAACTATATAATGTTTATAAGAGACACAGCATAGATTCAAAGACAGAAATGGGTTCAAAATAAAAGGACGGAACAAGATATTACATGCCAACAGTAACCAAAAACAAGTTGGAGTGGCTATACTAATATCAGACAAAATAGGCTTTTGAGACAAAACTTTTTACCGAAGACAGAGAAAGATATTTTATAATAAAAAAATCAAAATGTAACAATTATAAATATATATGCACCTAATATTAAAGCCCCAAAATATGCAAAGCAAAACTTGATAGAATTAAAGGAGGAAAGACAATTCAACAATAAAAGTTAGAGACTCCAGTACCTTATTTTGGTAATAGATGGAACAACAGCAACTTGTTGAGAGAAGATCAACAAGGAAATAAAAGCTTGAACAACACTATGAATCAGCTAAACCTAATAGTCATCTATAGACTATTCCACCCGAGAGGAACAGAATACACATTCTTCTCGGGCACACGTGGAACATTCTCGAGGAGAGACCATAAAATAAGTCTCAGTGAATTTAAAAGGATTGAAATCATGTGAAGTAGGTTTTGGCTTGTGCGATTCAAAAATGTCAAGGCAGGGGCACCTGGGTGGCTCAGCCGGTTAAGCACCCAACTTCTGCTCAGGTCATGATCTCATGGTTTGTGAGTTTGAGCACCACTTCAGGCTCTGGAGCCTGGAGCCTACTTCACATTCAGTGTCTATACCTCTCTCTGCCCCTTTCCAGCTTACACACTCTCTCTCTTTCAAAAATAAACGTTAAAAAAAATTCGAAAGGAGCCCCTGGGTGGCTCAGTCCGTTAAGCGTGTGACTTTGGCTCAGGTCATGATCTCACGGTCTGTGGGTTCAAGCCCTGTGTCGGGCTCTGTGCTGACAGCTCAGAGCCTGGAGCCTGCTTCGGATTCTGTGTCTCCCCCTCTCTCTCTCTACCCCTCCCCTGTTTGCACTCTGTCTCTCTCAAAAATATTAAAAAAAATTTTTTTTTTAATTCAGAAATGTCAAAGCCACAAAAGGGAAGAATGAGGAATGAGTTAGGTTAAATCTGACCTACTAAATGAACTTATTATCCTAAATTGGATACTGGACCAGAAGAAGAAAAAAACATTTCCTTTAAAAAAATCAGTACCATAAGTATTCCAAACTTCTGTGGAAATTCAGGCACAATTACTCCCTCCAAGAAAGAGGGGGACTCTCTCCATAACTTGTTCTTGAAAGTGTTGAATGATTTTTCAGATGTTTATTAATCATTTGTATTTTCTCTCTTGTGAATTACCTGTTTTTATCCATTTATCCTCACTGTAGGTATTTCTCAGTCTGAAGTCTCATTGATTTTTTTTTCTTCTGTTTTAATTTTTAAATTATAAAACAGCTTGTTTAAAAAATAAATTGTATAGGGGCACCTGGGTGGCTCAGTCAGTTGAGCATCCGACTTCGGTCAGGTCATGATCTCTTGGTTCGTGAGTTCGAGCTCCACGTCAGGCTCTGTGCTGACAGCTCAGAGCCTGGAGCCTGCTTCAGATTCTGTGTCCCCCTCTCTCTTCGCCCCACCCCTGCTTGTGCTCTCTCTGTCTTTCAAAAATGAATAAACATTAAAAAATTTTTTTAATAAAATAAAAAATAAACTGTATAAATGGGCATAAAGGAAAAAAAGGCCCTTTCATCTCCGCTTCCCACTCTCCAGATGTTCTCCCTCTTATTTTAGTTTTTAAAGCTTGTCTCCCACCCTTATTCTCCTTCCTTGCACTCTTTAAAAATTTCTAAATATTTTTTGTGAATTACTCATGGAACAAAAGCATACATCTTTAATAGACTAGGAAAACAGAGTTTGCAGTGGAAAAACTGTATGTTAACCTCAATAGATTTTGTGATAAGTGTAATTTTAGGTTCAACACACACGTTTATGTCTATTTAAGAACTTTAAAATTCTGAAGATCTCATAGCAAAGCATAGATATAATTAATACATAATCAGAAATAAGACCATAAACTACATGCAGTGAGCTAATAGCTTAAATTCTGGGCTGTTGGAAACCGTTCCATAGTCTTTGGTGTTATCCTTTGATTTGGAAAAGAAAGCACACAGGAATGTGTTCACCTGTGTGGAACACAGCTTTCACAAGTGTGAGCTGAAATTGATATGTCACATGATAAACTCTGCATGGTACAGATTGGGGGGGAGGGGGGAGTCATCTCTCACAGGATTAACTAACTGAACCTTTTGCATTTATCTGTCATAGAATAATAGAATTGTAGAAGTAAACACCCCTTAGAACATCTCTTCTAACTTCCTTATTTTATGGGTGAAAAACTAATGCCTGGAATGTGGTAGACGTGAAATGAGGCCCATGCGGCATAAGCAGCCTGTTCCGAGCCATCCAGGAGTTAGTGACACTTGATCTGTGTGACTTCGGCGAAGGAGCCAGCATGTTAACAGAGAAGCTTTCACTCGTTCATTTAACAAATGAGCGAAACATTTATTGAATGTTGGAGATAGGGCATGTACCGAAGAAGGGGAGTCATTCAGGTCCTAAATGACTTGTAAATTAACGACTGTACATGATGTAGTAACCTTTTGTTCTTTTTTCATTGCCAGTGAGGAAGGCCAATTGCTTTAGCTGCCCCGGAGCCTGGGAATGTGACATGTGGAATGAGAAATAGGCCTCTCTGTGGACTTTTGTGACGAACTGAACTTTTTTGTGTGTGTTTTTTTTCCAGCTAGAAGAAGAGAGATCTGTGCTCAATAATCAGTTGTTAGAAATGAAAAAGAGGTAGGCTTTCTTTTTGTGTTTATTGTTGTGTGTGTGTGTTTAATGAGGAAAATGTCAGAACATGACGTGTATGGTGACTGTAGAAAACACGTCACCTCCTTATTGTTCAGAAGATTGGATTGTGATGGTTTGGTGCTCATAACCGGTGAATGATGAAAATTTATTTCAAAAGTTACAGTCTTAATTACAAAGACAAAGGACAGGTTAATTTTTAAGCCATGGTCAGTTGAATTTATTCAGAAATGTTCTAAAATCAGATTGTCTCATTATACTGCTGTTACCTCTTCTTTTCAGTAACTGAAAATGCTGTAATCTTCTGTAGAGTAATTGATCTGCATATAAATACTGATTGCATTATATAAAAATTTGAACTTTTCAATAATAATGTGTTAACATCAATTTGAATGTTTCTGTTTTCTAAGAAAGAGCTTTCCTCTCTGTTACTCTTTGATGATAATCAAATGATATTTAAATGGAAACCTTCCAGCACTTTGGAGTAAGGATAAATGGGGCCACAGAAGTAACTGTTTAGAAGCCTGATGCTTACGTGTCTTGACAGTCTCTGTCTGCTCTTGTAAAATGTGCAGTTTGTGTCTAGAGAAATTCTGTGCTTTACGCTGCGTGCCGGGCAGATGGGTGGGTACTGTTGCCGAGAACCACAGCCCTGATGGTGGTTCGCTGAGTAGATGTGCGTCACGACAGTGACGTAATTTTCTCTTCTTGAAAACAGAACTAAACATAATTCTTTAAGAAGAGCTTAATCAAGAATTCATCCACGCTCTTGCGAAGTATTTTATTATTCTTTCTGGTCGGGAAGAGGAAGTTTCTCTCCCTGACCACTGACACACGTGTTTTACTCTGGCAGTCTGCTCCTGCCAGCATGGCGGTGGCTTAGGAATTGAGGGCTTTCTTTAGCCCACAGAGATATTGGGATCCACAAGAAACATTCCAAAGGACATTAGGCTTCAAGTCCAGGAGTGCCTTTCCTCCTTTCTTGTTTAATTAAGAAATCCTTAGATTCATTCTTACTTAAAGTTTCCTACCAGAATGCACACAGAATGCATCACTGCCCCCACCCCGTCCTTGTGCAGGCAGCCAGCTCTGCGAGGGTGGGCCTCAGGATATTTCCATTTTACATAAATAAGGCTCCATTTCTTTAAAGAGAACCTCCTTATGCAGTTATCAAGGATATGTGAAAAAAAATTGATAGGGCTCGTTCCTGTCCCATTCTGCCAGGAGAGCATGGGAAAAATGGGCTGGTGTAAGTAAGCGAGTACTGACATTATCCCTTTGTGTTCACAATTCACAAACTTAATCTCAGGACAACCCCGCAAGATATATGGTGGGGCCTGCATTTATAAAGGATGAAAGTAGAGCCCAAAATGTTGGGCAACTTAGCCAAGAACCCAGATGCAAGCGTAAGACAGAGGGTGTCAGATGTTTATGCTGGCCCTTTTCTCACTGTACATTTATTTATTGTTCATTTTAAATCTTTTTTTTTTTCCTTTAAAGAATAAAGCTGCTATGCTTCATTAGTCTTTTCCACGTGACTTTAAATTACATGCCTTTCAAAATGTGAGCAGGCCTGTGACTTTTTTCTTGGCTTAAAAAGGTAGAACAAGTTTGGGGGCTTGTTAAGGCCACTTCTTAATTCACCATCTTTGCTCCCATTTTAATTCCTGGATAAGTTTAGGAGAATGTCTCCTGAAAATCACTCTTTATATCAATAAATGCTGATAAACATGGTAATTGTTTCTGAAAGTGAAAATTTTGAAAACCTAACTTACCCTGTTTAGCGCTGTTTTTTGGTCAAATTAATCGTCATGGAAAGTTGTGTCTATTTCTGAAATCTGAATGCAGATCTATTTTAGCTAATAATTTGGGCCCTTAAGTGTCCTCTACTTCTCATTAAGTAGTAGGGTTCTTGTTATGTTGCATTTTTAAAGCTTGCCCAGTAACACTGTAAGGTACTTGCTTCATTGCTAGAATTTATTTCTAAGGTAAGTAGTAAGGAAAGAATCCGGGTAATATGTTCCCTGGAAGGGAAAGGCCCTTAGAGCCGTTCTTTCACACCGTGTTTATCTTCCCTTCTTGATACCTTAAGTGTCCTCTAAAAGCCAGTGTGATAATGGATTCCTGTGTAGATCTATGTGTGTAATAGTTAAGTAAATTTAGCATGGAGTACTGAAAAGAATTTGATAACGCTCTTAATTTAAGTCTGGAAAGTACTTAAATCATAAAGATGTTTGCAATGTAGTTGTTGACGCAAGAACTGAGATCTTAGTCAAGGGCTTAATTCAGAAGTGATCATTGAACATACATAGTCAAGATAGTATCTAAGTGTGGCATTGAAATGGTCATTGTATTGAAGTGCAGAACTTCTGACCCTGAGGCACAGACTGCTTCTCGTTAAGTAGTAGGGTCTTCCTGTATTTGCTATGGTTTTTTGGTACCTAAACATTAAATTGCAAGCAATCTGTAGTTCAGGTTTTTCTCTTAACTTAAAAATACAATCGTTATTTTGGAAGCTGGTTTCCAAGTCGGGTGGACCTCTTTCAAACCAGGCTCCAACATACCTGACCCAGCAGAGCCAACCTCAAATTGCTCTAACTGACCGAAGTGGACAAGTGTGCTCCCCTGTCCACTAAAGCCTACAGCAGATTTGGGAACACGTTTGGCCTCCCTCCCTTCTCTAGGCTTTTTGATGTCAAAGCAGGGACTCTGGAGCTCAAATGTTAGACGTGGACTTCTTGGAGTCAGAATTAATTCTGTTAGTGTAAATGCGGGATAAATGTCAGGAATGGAAACTGGTTGGCGACCCCGTCTGAGAGACCGGGTCTAAAGCGGTCCCGTGCTACTCCAGCTCGTTAAGCTCAGTGTGGGTTGCTGACTGTCTGACTGTCTCGAGCTTGCGCTACTTATCAATGCTCATTTCACCCTCTCTTTTCCCTTCCCTACTCCTGCTTCCTTTGCTCTATCTGTGTGTCTTTAATGGTAAGACTAAAGAAAGTCTATCCACGTTATAATAAATAAATTTCATATATTTTTAGTAAAACAACTTGTTGTATATATTTTTTGGCTGCCTTTGTCCCTCTGTGTCTTGCTTTTGTTTTGTAAAATATTCCTAGCAGCACACACACACACACACACACACACACACACACACACACACACCGGTTTTAGATCTATATACAGCAAAGAGATTCAGTGAAAATTTAGTTCTCCTTACATTACCTGCATTTCTTTTCATGTTTCTAATGTTTGGTTCTTGCTATCTTGCATTTTTTAAGCTTGCCCAGTTACACTTTAAGGTATTTGCTTCATTACTAGAATTTATTTCTTAAATAAGTAGTAAGGAAAGAATCTGGGTAATATGTTCCCTGGAAGGGAAAGGTATCTGGCCCTTAGAGCCGATCTTTCACACCGTGTTTATATCTTCCCTTCTCGATACCTTCAGCAGCACCAAGTCCTTCTAGCCAGCATGGCTTCAGAGTGTGGCACAGGCGCTCCTGTCAGTGTGGTTTGTGACTCACATGTCAGTAACATTGGCATATATGGTTTAATTTCGTCCCTCTTGGTTTGCACAGTGGGATTAGGGCTTGGAAATAGCCCAAGAAGCCAGCAGTGAAGACCGGCCATGAAGACAAGCTGCCAAAGGCTATTTGTCCTGTCATTTGATGTATAAATCACAAGGCAGATCCCTTTCCTAACCATGTGTCTCTTGACAGCTTGTCCAAGACACGTTCAGCCTGCCATCTTCTTCGAAGGCGGCCTAATTAGGGGTCGTGTGTACGTGAGAAGCAAAGATTCCCGTACCTTTTACCTTCTATCATCTGCTGGTGTCTTTATCCCTCCCTGCCACAAAGACTCTGTGAGATTCTGGTTGCCTAGAGTTCTGATTATAGAAGAACTTAAATCTGTTCACCAACCCCCATATCCTGGTGTTTTTCAGTAAAAACAGTAAAACTACATTTTTCAAATTGGAGTTGGATTTCTCACCAAGTGAAGCTCTTGAAATAGTTTCCACAATGGAAGAAACTACCAAATAAGTTTAATTGAAACTTAAGGAGCCCAGGATTTTGTGGATAACTGTGGATAACGTCAGATATTTACTTTCCAGGTGGAAGAATACCTATATATTCCTCCCATTGAAATCTTTGCTTTGTTTTAACCTAAGCAAGACCCTATTTCCTAGCGAGGTATTCCTCGCTTAGTAATTTAACAGCACCAATACCCACCCCCTCTCCAGTGTTCATATCATGCTTGGGTGTTGAATTCAAGAAATTTCTGTAAGTCTCAGATTCTTTTCTTACTACTTATTCTGGACTATAAGTGTAAGCCACACAATGAGATAAATGCAACACTTATATTTTCATCTTTGTGTAGAATTTCAATTTACCATAAATCATGAGAATTCTGTAATTCGTGTGCCGGATATCTTGGGTCTCACTAACCAGACATACATTCTGCCATTTCTAACCTGGGCCTCAGTTTCCGACTCTTCCAGTCAGTTCTCAAGCAGACTGAACCATGTGACATGCTCGTGTTGACCCAGTCCCTCCTTCTAGAACCGGGAGGGATTTGACTTCTTGTTCTTGAAGTTTTGGACTCACAGGTGATCATCTACATTAATGCGGTGTTGTAGGTTGGACGGTCTGAGGACTAGCTGGGAATTTCTTCCAGTCATGTTTTTCCTAAAAATTTTTGTGAAACAAGGACTTTTTTTTTCCCTCTTGTTTCACACTGCATGTAATTTTTTAAAACTTTTTTTATTTAAAACTTCTGGATTTACAGAAGAGTTGCAGAGGCAGTACAGAGAGTTCCCACATACCCATCACCCCACATCCCCTGACACACACACGTTGCACACTCCCTGGCACATTGGTCCAGACCGAGAAAGTAATGTTAGTTCAGTATGCTTAGCTAGACTCCAGACTCTATTCAGATTTCCCCAGTTTTTCCACGAATGTCTTGTTCCTCTTCTGGGATTCAGTCTAGGAAACCACACTGCATTCAGTGGTCATGCCTCCCCCGCTTCCTGCAGTCTGTGACAGTTCCTCAGTCTTTGCTGGTCTTTCGTGGCACTTTCTGAATGCATATAATTTTTGCAGCAAAAATTTAGATACACACACGTAAACACAGAGTAGCCTGCCCTTCTGGGTTATATCTATTGTGTCTTGCCCTCCTTCCCTGTCTTTCCTTCATCTTCCCCTTCTTTTTCCCACCCCTTGACTCCAGGATAAATGTTTCTCTCCTTAAGACCTGGTCCCCCTCCCTCTGCTGACAGACAAATTCGGAGTCAGGCTGAGAACTTGAAGCAAGTGCTCTGCCCGTCTCCCTCCAGACTCCCCCTGTGCTTTCATTTAACATTTCTGTTCCAGCCTTTATGTAATTACCTGTAATTTCTATGAGCAACTGAATGTCCTTTTCCGATTCTGTGGATGAAAAGTAATAATCCTTCAGTATGAATAGCAGTAATAATCTTTGCTACTGTTTTGGCCCATGAGATCTCAAAAATACATTCTTGGAAGTTGCTAAAAGTAACAAATTAGTGAGAACCAATTGATACCTCCAGCATAAAACTGCTCTGCATGACATCCGTGTATAATTGCTTTGCATGTGTGTATTTTAATTGTTGTTATTGCTTGGTAATAATTTATTCAAAAAGTAACAGAATTCAGCTGGGGTGGGGGTTAGATTTTTTAAAAGAATTCTTTGGGGGTAAAACAGTCTTGTTCTGGTTTTTTTTTTTTTTTTAAAATTCTACCTCTTCCAAAGTTATTAACATGTTTCTTTAAATTCAAATGGATACAATGATATGCAGATTCTGGCATGTCTATGCATAGGTAAACTTGTTCTCCCTCACAGTGAGTAAAATTTCAAGTAAAATTTTGCAAGCATAATAGCCTTAACCCCCTTTTAAACTTCCCCGTGATACTTTTTTCTTTACGTTAACTCAAGTTAATTGCGTGTTTGTCATAGGGCAGCTGGACGCTGACCATTCTCTCGGTTGATTTGTGGAATTTTTAACTCTTTGGTCTTTTAGAGAATCCAAGTTAATAAAAGAAACCGATGAAGAGAAAGCTTCCTTGCAGAAATCCATCAGCATTACTAGTGCCTTACTCACCGAAAAGGATGCAGAGCTGGAAAAACTGAGAAATGAGGTAGAGTACCGTCGGCGGCCTCTTTCTGTTCCCGCCGCCTCTTTCTGTTCCCGTGCGTGCGAGCCTCAGCTCACCTGCTGTGTTTCAGGTCACGGTGCTCAGGGGAGAGAGCGCCTCCGCCAAGTCCTTGCACTCAGTCGTCCAGTCTCTGGAGTCCGACAAGGCGAAGCTTGAACTCCAGGTAAAGAACCTGGAGCTTCAACTCAAAGAAAACAGGAGGCAGCTCGGCAGCTCCTCAGGTAAAGTGCCGGCCGCCTCCTGCAGCTGAGCCGTTCCTAGTGAGGTGCCCTGGGATGGCAGCTGTTGCGCCGCCCCCTGCCTCGGCCCGTCTGCCTTTGGCTCTCCTCCCATTGACGCAGATAAGGGTCATGACACAGGTCCTCCGCTCAGGGACGTGCCCGCCATCCCCACCTCTGAAATGTTGGCAGCAATAGAGGACGTGAGTGACGGCTGCCCTCGCGGTCGCAGCCGTGGGCTCTGCAATGCGCTGCGGTCAAGGGGAACAGAGGTGGCCCCTGCGTGAGCACGTGCTACTTGCTTGCTACTTTAACTTCCGGGCGGGTGTGATGGGCGCCCTCACCAGCCGTGGGCCAGCCCGGCGGAGAACGCCGAGGGGGTAGGGCCAGCATCCGGCTAGATCCCTTAGGGCTCCAGATGTGGGACAGGAACCCACGAACTGTTCTCAGAGAGGCACATTTGGGAATTTCACATGAAAATACGTGTCTATCACTGGCCCGTTTGTTATGGTAACTCAGGAAAACAAGATTGCAATTTTTGTAAAATCCACCCCCCCCTTTCTTTGATATAAGGTCATACTGATACTCAGGCAGAAGAGGATGAAAGAGCCCAGGAGAGTCAGGTAATCTTCCTTTCCTTTGCGTGGCTTGCTCGCTATTTTTTTTAGTTTTTATTTTTTAAAGTTCATTTTGAGAGAAAGCACAAGTTGGGGAGGAGCAGAGAGAGAGAGAGAGAGAGAGAGAGAGAGAATCCCAACCAGGCTCCACACTGTCCTTCCAGAGCCCAACACAGGGGGGCTCAAACTCACGAACTATGAGACCATGACCCGAGCCGAAATCACTCAACCGACTGAGCCATCCAGGTGCCCCTTACTGACTGTTGTGTTTGGTTTTGTTTTTTAATTTTTTTTAAGTTTGTTTATTTTTGAGAGAGAGCACGAGTGGTGGAGGGACAGAGAGAGAGAGGAAGACAGAGGAGCCAAAGCAGACTCCACACTGTCAGCACGGATTCTGACGCGGGGCTTGAACTCATGCAGCCATGAGGTCATGACCTGAGCCAAAGTCAGATGCTTAACTGACTGAGCCACCCAGGGGTCCCTACGCACTGTTGTTAAAAACCACTTAGCCTTTTGCATACATAATACATTCATATGGTGTAAACAATAAATAAAAGTATATATGGTAGAAAGTCTCACTCCAAACACCATCTCTTCTCAGTTCCCAGACCTCCAAACAGGTAATCACTCTTATTAGGATCTTCAACAAATCTTTTCAGAGATTTAAGAACATGTCCTATCCTTTTTTTTTTTTTTTTTTAACACAAATGGTGGCATATTACATAATCTGGTCTTTTTTTATTGCTGTATAGTATGCATTATGTGGATGTACTATAATCAGTTCCTTGTCAGCTGACAGGACATTTGGGATTTTTTAAAATCTTTTTAGGTGTATTATGAACAATGCTATAATGAATTATCTTGAATATCTGTCATTTTGCAGATATACTAGTATTTTTCTAGGATAGATTCGTAAAAGTAGAATTACTTGGTCAAAAGATTCCTTGCTCCTCTTGACCTTAAAAAGACAGAGTTCTTTTTTGTTAATTTTTTTAATGTTTGTGAATTTTTGAGAGAGAGGAACACAGAGCGTGAGCAGGGGGCAGAGAGAGGGAGACAGAATCAGAAGCAAGCTTCTGGCTCTGAGCTGTCAGCACAGAGCCCGATGTGGGGCTCAAACTCAAGAATCGCAAGATCATGACCCGAGCCAAAGTCAGGTGCCTAACCAACTGAGCCACCCAGGTGCCCCAAAAAGACAGAGATCTTGAAAGCTGTTTCCCTAAAGCCAAAATTATCGAAACAGACTTAGCCTTAAAAATGGGATTATAAGGAGGCAAACTGTTTTGTATTTGGAAATATAATTGCACATAGCAACTAACTTCCACCTTCAATTTTAGCACTATATGTTGGATATATTTATCCTGTTCAAAATTCAAAAGTACAAAAGCCAGCATGTTCATATTTATTTTACCATTCTTTTTTTTTTTTTTGAGAGAGAGAGCGTGAGTAGGGGAGGGGCAGAGAGAGAGAGACACACACACAGAATCTGAAGCAAGCTCCAGGCTCTGAGCTGTTAGTAAAGAGCCCGACACGGGGCTCGAACTCAAGAACCATGAGGTTATGACCTGAGCCGAAGTCGGACACTTAACCGACTGAACCACCCAGGTGCCCCCATCATCTTTAAATAAAAGCAAAGTTCAGTGAGTTTGTGATTTGCTTTAGTCATCTGCTATCTATCTCCTTTGAAAGATATGAAAGGATTCAACAGATGCACTGACTCCCCCTGGATAGTGTTGTCTGCTTAGTCTGTGTGTCTAAGAAGCATAGACTCCCATTAACAGTGTTTTCTTTTCCCCTCTCCTTTCTGCTTCCATTTGTTTCATCTGCCGCTGCCAACACTTTTCTTCCAATCAGCAAATGGTTTGTTTTATGTTTCCTAATTTGTGAGCGTGTGTGTGTGTGTGTGTGTGTGTGTGTGTGGTTCCCCACTATACCTACATCCATTTTGTGGCTTTTTCTTCTTCCTGAATTGTAGCTCCTAACAGGATAAAGTCTTAGAAAATGTAAGCCTCCCGTCAGTATTGGAAGGGGTATTCTGCAGAGAATCACAAAGCCAGTGATTGCTAGCTTTGTTTTGTAACTTGCCCCGGCAGGGGAGTAAGGCCAAATACTTTTTTTAAATTTTTTTTTTAGTGTTTTTTATTTTTGAGAGAGACAAAGACAGAGTGTGAGCAGGGGCGGGACAGAGAGAAAGGGAGACAGAATCCGGAACAGGCTCCAGGCTCCAAGCTGTCAGCACAGAGCCCGACGCGGGGCTTGAACTCACCAACCGTGAGATCATGACCTGAGCTGGAGTCAGACGCTTAACCGACTGAGCCACCCAGGTGCCCCAAGGCCAAATATGTCTTTAAAAGATGAAATACATCATTTTTAATATTGTAAAGTAGGACTTAGATATTTAGAGAGATTGGACCTTTTTAGTAGAAGAGGGGAAAAAACATTTTATTTTTAGAGTGCCCTTGATTTGAAAGGAGATGTTAGGACAAGAGTGTCTCCTCCCGATGGTCACCTTGTTACCCCACTGCTCAGTGAATCTTGGTACAGGTGCTGGCCACATGTGTGCTACCTGGGCTCTGCCCTGTCACTGTGTGCCAGAGTGTCTCCTCAGCTGAAGGGAGCCGGAGCCCCTTGAAAACACCTTCGTTTTGCTCTGAAGATGACGTTTGTTTCCTGTGCCACCGTGACCAATGAGTAAATGTTAAACGGTGGTCGGAGGAGAATTTCCATGAACTTTTTCCAATCTACAGAACATCAAAGTTCCGCCTCTGTTCTACAGTTCAGTGGGACAACTCATTGGTTCCGCTTTTTGTAGAATCTTGCTGATGTCCGTGTATATATAAAGCGTTTAAACGTGGGTTCAGGAATGGCCACTATCTCCCCCTCCCGTGAGTCCAGCACACCCTGTAGCCATAGCGTGAGAGTATACTTTCATGCCATATCCATCCTCCAGCATACACGCTTGAGACATTTTACACATCTGTTTCTCTCCCCCCCCCCCCCCCCCCCCCCGGACACATCAGATTGATTTCCTAAATTCAGTAATAGTGGACCTTCAGAGGAAGAATCAAGACCTCAAGATGAAGGTGGAGATGATGTCAGAGGCAGCCCTGAATGGGAACGGCGATGACCTCAACAATTATGACAGGTATTTCATATTAAGCGATACTAATCAGAACCTTAGCTCCATCTAAATAAAGGTTTTTAAAAGTAGGTTCCAGTGGATTGGAGAAATCGTTGCCTTGTGGTTACTTGTCCACAAATGGAGTTCCACAAATCTGGCAAGAGAATGATACACCGCGAGTGGTTTGATGTGAAAATTCTAAATGTGGACTGTAGAACTTAACACTCAAGGCTCCCAGACGTGGCCAGAATTCGTTCTTATTTTTTGTCGTGAGTGATACTGTCTCCTGAGTTTCTTCTTACAGAGAGGAGTTTCTGATTTATGCACGTTAACATTTGTAGCGATGACCAGGAGAAACAGTCCAAGAAGAAACCCCGCCTCTTCTGTGACATATGCGACTGCTTTGACCTCCACGACACAGAGGATTGTCCCACGCAGGCGCAGGTGTCAGAGGACCCCCCCCATTCCACACACCACGGCAGTCGGAGCGAGGAACGCCCGTACTGTGAAATCTGCGAGGTGTTTGGGCACTGGGCCACCAACTGCAACGACGACGAGACTTTCTGATGAAGCCCCGGCCCCTCCCCCGCGCCCGGCGCCTCCCCCGCACCGGCTCCTCCCGGCACCGGCTCCACCCGCACCGGCGCGGAGGCAGCTGGACACCAGCATTGTGCGGCGGCCTTCAGCGGAACTCACGTTATTTTTGACCCCCGTCAACAAATCGAAGAGAATATTTTGATCTTCAGTACATCACCCTTTTAGTCCCCCCCCCCCCACCAGAAGTTAATAAATACTTAGTAGGTGAGATTTCACCTCTAATTTTGTCTTCTTGATTTTTAAAAGTTCTAACAAGACGTTGCACCAGATGCCATTACATTCACTGTCCCTAGGGAAGCCTCATAGAACAATTCCTACCCTTACAATACCTTATTTAAGTAACTTTAAATTATGCCGTTACTTTTCATATTTGCACTAAAATTTTTCCAGGCTGCATTTGTATATTTAGATGTTTTGGTTAAGCTTTGACACTGGAATGAGTTGGAAAAATGTGCCATTTTGCATTTTCATCTACTCATTGAAAGTATTTTATTCTTAAAGAAGTATCTGAGCTCTTTGCACTACCTGATGTCAGTAGTGCCTTTATTTCAGGCTTGATAATACTTAGGTGTGATTATAAAATCATGAAACAGGTAACAGGAGGGGGAAGCCCCCAAACTGCTGTGGGGACATTTTATAATCTATATGCTGCACCTACTTACTCTACTGTGGTGTTTTGTTTATTGGTTTTTGCATAATTTCAGCTTCTATATATTATATGTATATATTTTTTAAAAATCTATATTTTGGGACAAAATACAATGTCTTTCTTTTCAGATTTTTACCTTTATGAAAAAGAAAACACATCAGGACATAATGGACTAGGCCCGAAGTGATATCACGTGGCTTTGCAAATAGTTTTTTTTTCCGTTTTCATTTTGTTTCTTTATCAGATATAAATACCTGGGAGAATTTTCTCTAAATCTTTTTCTTTCTTCAGCAGATATCCCCGGCAGTCAGTTAATCAGATAATAAGCCACTATTAAAACACCTAAATTAACCGATCTACAACCTTTACAGGTTTTTTTTAAAACTGTTTTTAGATGAATGTACGATGAGAAATTCAACATTGATAATTTTGGATTTTCTTATCACAAAAAAATAAAATGAAGGACCTCAACCATCA
Organism: Panthera tigris; assembly: GCF_018350195.1. Taxonomy (NCBI): domain Eukaryota; kingdom Metazoa; phylum Chordata; class Mammalia; order Carnivora; family Felidae; genus Panthera; species Panthera tigris. The sequence continues at coordinate 7,175,720 of NC_056671.1, forward strand.
GAAGTTTATCAACCAGTTTGAATCTATTTATCTCATTTGAATGTCTTCTACAATATGTAAAAAGTAATGTATCTTCCGTGCTACATGTATAATAAGAACTTCTATAATTGTATATATGCCTTTGATGTATTTTTTCCCTCAAGATTATCAAATGTGTGTCTGACAAGTGAAAAATCTGTAATTAAAATTTTTGGTTATAAACATTATAATAGGAAGTGTTTCACAAACAAAATGTAAAGCAGTATTAAAACTTGAGCAAACGAGTGTTCTGTATCTACTTTAATAAATGGTTATTCTTTTTTGCCAGTGGTAGTAAACATATTCTTCCCAGGTTTATTTGTCATAATGTTTTCTTTTTCTTTAAATGAGTGAGCACTATAGATCCAAATAGCAATTTCTACTGCAGTCTTGTTGATAAACAGCTTTTAAGAAATTGATATATCCTCATCTCAAAGCATCCTATGACCCACTTAAATACCTAAGGTTGTTATCCATTGCTATATCACACTGTATTACCTGACAAAAATATAAACGGCACCACGTAGCACCAACTACCTAATAATCCGTGATGTTTTGGAAAGAAACCCTGAAATTGCTGTGATATTTAGCAAAATGATTACTGAACCAAACATTTGTTTTATGAGCACAGACTCCCCAACAGGTCGATATTTCCAAAGCAGAGTTATTAGTTGAACAAGAACAATACTTTTACCTCCTTAAATGATACCTTGACACTAGTCCTTGACTTCACTACTAACCATAGGGAATTAAAAGACTCAAACTGTTTTAACTTATTGTGGTAATCGTTTCGCAGTATATACTTACACTCAAATCCTGTTGTATACACCTGAAACTAATACGATGTTATATGTCAATGATATCAATAAAAACTACAGAAGAAAACACTAAGGTCTGCAATATTTATAGGGCAACTATAGCAGTATAGCAACGTTTCCAAACATCGGATCCCTATACAAGTTAAACACCCATGTTGATCATTACCTAGCATTGTGATCCTTTGGGAGAAGGATAGTTTATCATCCTGCTCTTGCTCGTTTACATGCATGCATGCTTGGGATTTCAGTAGCCTTGGGCATCTCACCTCTCCACCGTAAGTTTTGCCCTAATATGAGAGTTTGTGACAAGGCCTGCTGAGAACATTTATTTTCACGGTGCTAAAATAATACACCTTTTCAGTTGGGTAAAAAAAGTCTGTACATGTGGTAAGAATTTGTGATATAGATTGAGAATCACTGTGAAAACCGGGTTGAGAATTAGGGCATGAAACAGTCAGCATTGAGTAGAAATACGTTATTTTAAAATTTAAACGGTTTTGATGAAATCATGGAATTGGGTGCCAATGTGTATGTGATTGATTGGTTGCTTTTCAGCATCATCCCCAAATTCTGCTCTTTGTTTATTCAGACTCATGGGTGAGTCCTTTCTTCATAACAAAGTGTATGTAAAGGATTGAATACAGCCATCCACTCGAAGAGCAAATGTTTTCAAGCCTCTTTTACATCCCAGACAATTTCCACCCTCGAAGTATTAAAACGAATGAATCATTCTAAAACAATAGTTATTAAGCAATTAAATTCCAGGCACCCTGCTAAGTTTTTAAAATGAAACACGCCGTAAATTCCACCCTCCTGATTCTCACAACTCAAAAGGTAACATACGAATTTTACTAATGGAGCGGAACTGGATTCCACATGGGATATTATCTGTGTGAAATACAATGCAGTGAATCTACTGGCGAGAGCTAAACAGACAAGTTTGTCGCAGCCGTTGTCTTTTCTTGGGTAAAATTTAGCCTACAAACTAAAAGAGCAAAGCGGAGGGCTTTCTGACTGCTATAATTTAAAAGAGTTCCATGATAGCGGGTACGCTTGCTGCGACGAAGAAAGTCGCGATTTTTAAGCGGAAGAAGTAGGACCCAGTCCCCGTCTCTCAACTCAGTTCTCAGCGTCCAACGACTCCTGGACTGAGGCAGGGTCTCGATGGGGCCGGGGGTCTTGGGGAGCTTCGGCACCGATGCAGCAGAGAGAAAGCAGCGAGCGCCTGATTCAGCAAAGACGGTAGGCGCCGGCCCACCTCAGCTTCCGCGTTGGCTGGGGCGGTGGGGGGAGGGGGCGGTCAGCCGTCCTGGTCACGTGAACGCGCCGTCATGTGACTGCGTCCGTGGGCTACGCCTAGGGGGAAGCAAGATGGCGGCGCACCTGTCCTACGGACGAGTGAACCTAAACGTGCTGCGCGAGGCGGTGCGTCGCGAGCTGCGAGAGTTCCTGGACAAGTGCGCGGGAAGCAAGGTGAGCTATGGGAGGCGGCGGCACTGCTTTCCAGCCCCCCGTCCCTCCTGGCCCAATCCGGTGCCCGATTGCCTGAGCCCCTGGTGCACGAGGTCCCTGGGGCTTCCGAGGAGGGGAGCGGGCAGGACCAATGCGCGGGGGAGAGGGGTCTGCCGGTGGGGCTGGGGCACACGGCAGGAGTCGGCGTGGCATCGCGATTGCTTTGTTGCAGCAGAGTAAGCCACTGTGGTATCCCAGGCCATCGTGAACCTTAGCTATGTCAGGTGGCCCTCAGATCCAGAGGGGCAGTTCTGGTGCCCCCTGGGAACAGGACGAATGGGGCGGGCCCGGCCCAAGGATGTCGATGGGCCAGTGAACATGCCTTACAGCGAGCATGCATGTCGTACCTTTAAAAGCCTGTGTAGCACTAGCATCTTAGAACCTGCTGCTCACACGTATTATGAAAGAGGTTGTAGTTATTTGCGGTTTTAACGTGACTTTTCTAGGGTTTGTTTCTCCTGTTAGACGTTTACTACCACCCAGCTCACGACTGAGAAATTGTAGATCAAGGACTTAATAGGATTTCGTCTAAGTGGTGTCATCTTTCTCCTCTCTCCTTAGGGTTTATTTGTCCCCCTAAGTAACTGGCAATACAACTCCGAAAAGGAAAGGAAAACTGGGGAATCTCAGGAATCGGTTTTAGGAAGAACAGAACTTCCAGAGATGGAGTGGGTGCTAGCAGCCATTGAGAGAAAAAGGCAGGCTAAGCCCTAGGTGCCCAGTTCAGGCTCAAGAAATGATACTGAAATCTGAATAACATCACGGATTGGATCAATGGCAATGTTGTGGGTGTAATATTGTGCTGTGGTTTTGCAAACTGTTACCATTGGGGGAAACTGGGCAGAGCATGCAAGGGCTCTCTCTCTAATATTTCTTACAAATAAAAGTTAATCTACACTTATCTCAGTAAAAATTTCAGTTAAAAAAGGGAAGAAGAGGGGTGCCTGGGTGGCTCAGTCGGTTAAGCCTCCCACTTCAGCTCAGGTCATGATGTCACGGTTTGTGGGTTCGAGCCCTGCCAATAGGGGTCTGTGCTGACAGCTTGGAGCCTGCTTTGGATTCTGTGTCTCCCTCTCTGTCTGCCCCTCCCCCACTTATGCTCTGTCTCTGTCCCTCAAAATAAATAAATAAGGGAAGAAGAAGAAATGGCACTGGAGATTAGCAGTAATAATGTTCACGGGAGCCCAGAACAATGACCCGTGAGTTGTCAGCTGAGTTCTACACTGGGGTTCTAGTCCCCTTATACTATATGTAAGGTCCAAAGTCCCTACGTGGCCCTGGACATGTTACTTAAACCTCCCAAACCCTTTAAAACTTTCCTCTTCTGTCAAAATAAGATTCGTAATACCTACATCCAAGGTTTTAATTTTATATAATTGGATTATGTGACATTTCCATGTAAAATGCTAGACTGAGCTGTTGCCATTGGCAGTTTCCATCTGGTTCAATCTACTCGTTAATACCATGACACAAATACGCAACAAACTACAGTTCCTTCTTCCTGTTTGAGGATGGTGGTTATGTCTTAACTTTCCCGTGACAACAGTAACATCCTTGTCCAGATCCTGCTTTTCTTTAGACCTGTAAGATACGAATGTGATTAGAGCCAGTTAAAATTTTTGCTAATTCAGTTTGAAGCAAATATTCCTACTACGTCCTCTGACTGCTGCTTTCTGTCGATATTGTTGAAATTCCTGATATTAACCCTAACAAGAGAAAGTTTCTCTCCTCCTACAGGCAATAGTTTGGGATGAGTACCTCACAGGACCATTTGGCCTGATTGCACAGTATTCACTACTGAAGGTAAATGAGCTATTTGGGTTTTGTTTGGGGATTAGTAATTCTGTGCTTTAGTAATAATAGGATTTTACATTTTTCCTGAGTAATTGACTTGCAGAGTTCTTTGGTCTTTATAGACACTGATGCTGATGCATGTCTGACATTTTTTATACAGTGGCCACTGGCCAGTGATTTTATACTTATCCTAATTCTAGAGAAATTACTAGCATTGTGTTATGTGACCATCACCTGGTGTCATTGACAGGTCATCATGTGAGTCATTTGAATTCAGATGCAATAGCATTGACTTAATCCTGAAACTTTGTCCTTTATACATCTGGCTTTGGGGAATCTAAATTTTGCTGATGAAGCATTATGCACTTTTGGCTGGGAGTGTTTATGATGACCGAATCTGGATATGATAGGTAAAGTACAGGGTTTTTGTTAACCTTTTGTGTATGTGTTTTCTTAGGAACATGAAGTGGAGAAAATGTTCACACTTAAAGGAAGTCGTTTGCCAGCAGCTGATGTCAAGAATATTATTTTTTTTGTCAGACCCAGGCTAGAGTTGATGGATATAATTGCTGAAAATGTGCTCAGGTATCTCCCAGAGCTTCTGTTTGGACCAAAAGAGGTTGATCCTTCTCAGGGTTTTAACATACCGAACTCTTCCTTGCAACCTCCTTGTCTTGGCAGTGAATGGGAAGGTGGTCTTTTAGAAAACTGGGCAGGCGTGAAAGAATGTAAGAGGGGAATGGGAAGCTCCCATGAACTTGTTCAGACAGTTGGAGAAGGGGGTCATCATATAACCCCGTTTTCAGGACAACTAAAAATTTGGACCTATTACCGGTGGGAAGGACCCTGATTAAAACTACAAAATCTCTAATGGTCATCTTTCAATACACTGTATATAGTGTGCTCGAATTTCATAAGCAAAAGAAGTACGAGCCGATTAAAATTTAACGTAGCATCCAATCTATAGAGGAAGTTCTTAGCCCAGTTTGCACTCTGTGGTACAGTTGATTGAAAAGGCCCTTAAAACCTTAAAAGCATATGGGCTATTTTGGGAGGCCCACTGTCAAGGAGACTAGAGGTGGAAGTCAAGAGTGATCTTTCCTTTTTCTGTAAGACTGTGTCACAGCATTGGTTTGGTTAAAGAACCATCTGTTTTTCAGTAAGACACGGACATCCTGTTTCAATAAACCTGAGAGCTTAATGCCCCATAAATGGTTTAAGAGAAAGCTAGAAAATGCTTCACAAAACACTGGCTGTGAATCAACGCCTCTTTCCTCTCAGGGAAAAAAAAAGAGAGGGAGAGAGAGAGCCAACTATGCAGCAGTTTGAGTGCGTTTATCTGATGCCCATTTATTTAGCGCCTGCTGTGTGCCAAGCAACGGGCCAGGCTCCAGGAATAAAATAGTTGAAATAGCCTACGACTCGAAGGCGCATGCAAGCTAACAAGTGTTACTTCTCTTGCAGTGAAGACAAACGTGGCCCAGCAAGGGATTTCCACATTTTGTTTGTTCCACGAAGAAGTTTACTGTGTGAACAGAGGTTGAAAGACCTGGGTGTTTTGGGATCCTTTATTCATAGGGAGGAGTACAGCCTAGACCTCATTCCATTTGATGGGGATCTCTTATCCATGGAATCAGAGGGTGCATTCAAAGTAAGTTTGACATTTAATTTCAGACTTTATTATTTTTTTTATTATTATTTTTTTTTAAGTTTATTTTGAAAGAGAGGCACACACATGCCTGCATGTACAGGGGAGGGGCAGAGAGAGAGGGAGAGAGAGAATCCCAAGCAGACTCCGAGCTGTTAGTGCAGAGCCCGATGTGGGGCTCGATCCCATGAACCGTGAGATCGTGACCTGAGCCGATGTCAAGAATCAGACGCTTAACCAGTTTAGACACTCAGGTGCCCCTGTGCTTAATTTTTTTATAACAGCTTTATTGAGACAAAATTCATATACCATAAAATTTACCCTTTTAAAGGTGCAGTTCAGGGGCGTCGGGGTGGCTCAGTCGGTTGAGTGTCCGACTCTTGGTTTCAGCTCAGGTCATGATCTCATGGTTGGTGAGACTGAGCCACAAGTCGGGCTCTGTGCTGACAGTGAGGAGCCTGCTTGGGATTCTCTCTCTCTCTCTCTCTCTCTCTCTCTCTCTCTCTCGACCCCTCTTTCCTGCTCATACACTCTCTTTCTCTCTCTCTCAAAAATAAAGTGTGCAGTTCATCAGTTTTCAGTATATTCACAGAGTTGTGCAACCATCACCACTGTCTAATTTTGGAACATTTTTATCATCCCATAAAGAAACCGTCTGCCCATTAGCAGTCACTTTCTCTCCCCCAAGCTACTGGCAGTCCCTAGTCTTGTGCCGTCTGTATGGATTTGCCTGTTCTGGAGATTTCTTATTAATGAAGTCATATACATGTGGTCCTTTGTGTCTGGCCTCTTTCTTAGCCTCATGTTCTCCAGGCTCATCCACGTTGTAACAGGTGTCAGCTCCCTTCCTTTTGATTGCCAAATAGTATTCCTTTGTAATGATCTCCCACACTGTGTTTACCGTTCATCTAGAGTGTTCGGATCATGATTTTTCACTTGTCGGCCATCACGATGCTGCAAACGTTAATACAAGGTTTTGTATGTGCATGTGTTTTCATTTCTGTTAGATATACCTAGAAGTAGAATTGCCGGGTCATATGATAAAACTCTGTTTAACGTTTGGGGGATCCACAGTGACTGCACCATTTTCTGCTCCAGCCAGAGGTAGATGAGGGTTTCAGGGGTTTTTTTGTTGTTTTTGTTGTTTTTTTTTTTTTTTTTTTTTTTTTTTTTAACGTTTATTTATGTTTGAGACAGAGAGAGAGACAGAGCATGAACGGGGGAGGGTCAGAGAGAGGCAGACACAGAATCTGAAACAGGCTCCAGGCTCTGAGCTGTCAGCACAGAGCCCGACGCGGGGCTCAAACTCACAGTCTGTGAGATCATGACCTGAGCCGAAGTCGGCCGCTTAACCGACTGAGCCACCCAGGCGCCCCAAGGGTTCCAGTTTTATATCCTCACCAACCTACCATCGTCTGTCTTTTTGGCTTGCCATCCTGGTGAGTGTGAAACATGATCTCATTGTGGTTTTGATTTACATTTCCATAGCAACCAGTGATGCTGATCACCTTTTCATGTGCTGATTGGCCATCGGTATGTCTTCCTTTAAAGAAATGTCTATTCCGCTCCCTGACACATTTTAAAAATTGGGATATTGTATCTTTTCATTAGAAGAGTTGTAAGAATTCTTAGTATGTTCTGGATGCAAGTCCTTTTTTATCAGATACCAGATTTGCAAACATTTTCTCCCATTCTGTGAGGTTTTTTTTCACTTGGTAACAGTGGGGTCCTTCAAAACACACACACAGTTTTTTTTTTCCCCACCACGAAAAATGTTTCTAAGTAAGCTTCACACCCAGCATGGAGCCCATTATGGGGCTTGAACTCACAACCCTGAGATCAAGACCTGAGCCGCGATCAAGAGCCAAGTGAGCCACCCAGGCGCCCTTCCTGACAATTTTTAATTTTGAAGTTCAGTTTATCTGTTTTTGCCTTCTTGTTGCTTATGCCTTTGATGTCCCATCTAAGAAGTCATTGCCTAACCCGGGGTAACGCATTTACCCTGATGTTTTCTTCAAAGAATTTTATGGTTTTAGTCTTACGTTTAGGGCTTTGACCTATTTTGAGTTCATTTTTTTTCTGATGTGAAGTAGGGATCCAACGTCATTCATTTGCGTGTGGCTGTGCATGTGTTCCCGCACCGTTTGCTGGAAGGTGATGGTATTTTCCTCATTGAATTGTCTTGGTACCCTTGTTGAAAATCGGTTGTCTGTAAGTGTAAGTGTTTATTTCTGGTGTCTCTGTTCTTGCCTTAATCAATATGTCTGTCCTTATGTCAGTACCATACTGTCTTGATTACTGTGGCTTTGTTGTAAGCTTTGAAAGTGAGAGATGTGAGTCTTCCAAGTTAAAGTAGTTAAATATATCACTTTTATTCTTTTAGCTTGTGCTTTTTTTTTTTTTAATGTTTGTTTATTATTTTTGAGAGAGAGGGAGAGACAGAATGTGAGCGGGGGAGGGGCAGAGAGAGGGAGACACAGAATCCGAAGCAGGCTCCAGGCTCTGAGCTGTCAGCACAGAGCCCAACAAGGGGCTCCAACTCACAGAGTGGTGAGATTGTGACCTGAGCCAAAATCGGACGCTCAACTGACTGAGCCACCCAGGCGCCCCATTAGCTTGTGCTCTTGAGTGTTAATAAATCCTTTTCCACCCTGAAGATATAGAAAATTGTATATTTTCCTTGGAAAGTCTTGAAGTTTTGCTTTTTATATTCAGGTTTTTAAGCTAGTTTGAATTGTGTGTTTTATGGAGTGTGTGGTGTGAGGTAGGGGCTTGTTTAACTTTTCCCGAGTGGGCAGCCCGTTGTTCCAGCAATGGTTTTCTCCACTGAGTATTTTCAGCATGTGTTTATAGTGAATGTACACGCCTTCTCTAGTTCTGAGAGTTTTCTTGCAAATGTAATTGTATGTATTTGTTTTATTTACCATCTTTATTTCAAAGAACATTTTCTCTCATAAGAATGTTACCTTATCTGGGGCGCCTGGGTGGCTCAGTGGGTAAGGCCCGACTCTTGGTTTCGCCTCAGGTCATGATCTCACAGTTTGTGAGTTCAAACCCTGCATCGAGCTCCATGCTAATGGTGTGGGCGCTGCTTGGGATTCTCTCTCTCTGTCCCTCCCTTGTGCGTTCTCTCTCTCTCTCTCTCTCTCTTTTTCTCTCTCTCTCTCAAAACAAATAAACTTTAAAAAAAAGGAGTATTACTTTACATTTAATAAAATGATTTGAAAGTGTTTGAAAACATTATCCTTGCACAGTGATACATTTCTTTGAGTAAGAAACAGTACAGAGTGAAAAATAAGCCTCCCTGTTTTCAAGCTGCCAAATCCCTCCCAGAAGCAATCACTATTACTAATTCTTTTCTTTTTTCAGAGATGCTTTACATAACTATAGCTCATAGTATATATAAAATATCTTTCTCACTTTTATACAAATGGTGTCATATCCTATGTAAGTTTGGTATCTTGCTTTATTCTCTTAGTAATATATCTCAAGGTTAATTTATACCATACATGAAAATGCTTCTGTATTTTTAATTTTTTTTAATGTTTATTTTTTTAGAGAGGGAGACAAAGTGTGAGCAGGGGAGGGGCAGAGAGAGAGGGAGACACAAAATCCAAAGCAGGATCCAGGTTCTGAGCTGTCAGCACAGAGCCTGATGCAGGGCTCGAACTCAAACCGCGAGATCATGACCTGAGCCAAAGTCGGCCGCTTAACTGACTGAGCCACCCAGACGCCCCGTTTGCTTCTGTATTTTTATTTGAAGTTGCATAGTGTTCCGTTGTTTGGAGGTATCGCGATTTATCAAACCAGTCTCCTTCTGAAGGACATTGCGGTGTTTCTCACCTTGTGCTGTTGGAGGTGGTGCTATAGTGAATAGTCCTGTACACGTCTGCCCCGAAGCTGTAGGCTTTAACTGTGCTTACTCTCCGTTGACATTTGTCTTTTAATTTTGCTTGTGGTAGTTTTTGCCATGTGTGTTTTTCAGCGGAGTCACATTTGTCCATATTTCCTTCCTAGATTCATGGGCTTGTGATGCTGCTGGTCTGAACACTAGAACTTTTGAGAACCTTCTGGTGTTGTACAAAAAATTATTTGGAACTTTTTCTCCCCCAGTGCGTTGTTACAGTGATCATTGCCTAAAAAGAGTTTACTTGGGGCAGTAGATTTCATTTGGCCGCACTGATTAATTTGAATAACGAAGAGACCTTCTTGGCTCCTTTTTTGCCACATTCCCTGATGTTTTGCTTATATACTGAATCTCATCCAAGGACCGTACAGATTCCCCCTCCCCCCAAAATTTTGTGTGAAGAACCTCAGACATACAGAAAAGTTGAAAGCGTTCTACAGGAAACACCCACATACCCATCACTTGGATTCCAGCACTGCCATTTTGCTGTATCTGCACCCTCATGTGTCTGTAATGCTGTGCCCACATGTAATTAATTCACATCTGTGTAATTAATGGGAGTTGGTAGCAGCTGAGGAAGACTCGTCCTGGCATGAGGAAACCTGCCCAGAGGAGAGATTTCCTCTTTGTGTTTCTGGTGATTTGCAAAAAAAAGGGACAATTATTTTCTGCTGCAAATTTCAAGCTCTTGGTTTTGTACGTTCACCTCAGATTCTGTTTAGAAATCAACGATTTTGCCTGGATGGTAAAGCCCCAAGTTCCACCTAATGCTAAATGCAACCCCGATTTCTTTTTTTTTTTTTTAACGTTTATTTTTGAGAGAGAGAAAGACAGAGCGTGAGCGGGGGAGGATCAGAGAGAGAGAGAGGGAGACACAGAATCCGAAGCAGGCTCCAGGCTCTGAACTGTCTGTACAGAGACTGATGCAGGGCTCGAACTCACAAATTGTGAGATCATGACCTGAAGTCTGATACTTAACTGAGCCACTCAGGTGCCCCTCAACCCTGATTTCGGATGGAGTTGATGTAATTTTTACGTATTTATGTGATTTTAAGTAGTGAGCATAATTTAGTGGTTTTTGGCATCCAAAGGCACATGGAGATCCTTCTGTGCTTTGGGGATGTGATTGTAACCTTCTCCATCATTGTACTGTGTGAAATGTGGGAATCAGAGGTCAGCCCGTTGACTGGGCCTGGCCCGTTCACAGCACTCAAGAACAGTGCTTAACGTATCGTGGCCTTCGTATATACACATACAAATCAGTGTCTATAAATCTGTCTCCTTTGTAAACACTGTAGGTATGTGGGATTTGGAGGTCAAAAAATACGTGTATTGAAATGTTAATGATACTAACATTTGTCCCTCTCCAGATGTCCTCCTGGCTTAAAATTCCACAAACTCACAGTAGAGTTAGGACATTTAACACAAATAATCACCCCATCACCAATTATTTTAGAGCAAAAAATTCAAGATTAACATCTGTTAACTTTTATTTATTTATTTACTTATTTTTGAGAGAGAGCGAGTGTGCGCATGCACGCCCCAGGAGACAGACAGAGGTGGAGAGAGAGAATCTTAAGCAGGCTCCGTGCCCAGCTCAGAGCCCGATGTGGAGCTCGGGTCTCGCGACCCTGAGATCGTGACCTGACCTGAAATCGAGAGTCAGACGCTTAACCGGCTGAGCCACTCAGGCACCCCGTTGTTAACGTTTAAATCTTTTTTTAAAGATAGACTTGGGCACCTGGGTGACTCAGCCGGTTAAGCATCCAACTCTTGATTTCAGCTCAGGTCTTGATCTTGTGGTTTGTGGGTTTGAGCCCTGCGTCAGTCTCCATGCTAGCAGTGTGGAGCCTATTTAGGATTCTTTCTCCCTCCCTCTTCGCCTCCCCCTGCTGATGCGCTCGTGTGCACATGCACGCGCGTGCTCGCTCTCTCTCTCTCTCAAAATAAATGAATATTAAAAAGAAAAGAGACTCATAAAAGAAATACCTGTAGTGGTAAAACTTTTTAAGTTAAAAATATGAATGCTATTTGGGAGATGTTCCCTAATTTTTTCTTCCTTGAATTTTGATCTCACTTCCGCTCCAATCAGGAGTTCTAAGCAATTTTGCCAGAAAGTGTCTCCAGACATTCTTGATCTTGGCCTGGCCCGGTCACTGCAGTGTTAAAATACCCCAGACCTGGAAGAGCCGTCACCTGTCACTGCTTCCAGTAGTGACCACACACTCATCAGTGTCTTTGGGGGACAGCCCTCCTCCCTCCCCCGGGGGGAGTGCACTAGTGCTCTACTCTGTCTTCCCTGATTCTTCCGGTGTCCTTTCCCTCCTGGCTTTGGAGGCTAGAGACACGTTGGGTGGGTGGGTGGAGGGCAGGTGTCTGGTGCTGTGTACCATTTTGACTTATGGATGGGTGATATTTGTGGGGGGGGGAAGTCCAAACAATTCCAAATGATAAAAACTAACATTTATTAAGCACTTACTGTATACTTTAAGTGCTGGAGTTAAATGTTTTACATGCATTTTCTTCTCCTTATGCTTTGTGGACGATACTCCCTTCTACTGATGGGTAAGCTGAGGCACACAGAGGTTTTCTCACCGGCCCAGGGAGCAGCTGGGAAGTGGCCCGGCTGGGGCCCAGATCAAGGCTGTCTGAGTCTAGAACCGTGCCCCCCCCCGCCCCCGACGAGGATCAGATCTGAGTGTTTCCCCTCTTACTTCCCAGCTGGTCTTGTGTGCATTTTATTGGCCTTTACAAAATAGACCTTGTATATTGTATATCATAAAATATATTTTCTAAAAATGAGATCATAATCTAAAGATTCTTCAGCCACCCCTTTTCACTTCTCAAGACGTCAGGACCTTTGTTTGTTGGCAGCATATGTGAAAACCTCGTGTTTGTCAAAACGGCTAAGTACCCTGTCGTGTGGTCCTCTGGGGCTCCGGGGGTCAAAGAGTATGTGCCTTTATGGGTATTAGCATAGGGCCTTCCCAGAATGTCCTGCCAGGGTCTACACTCCCCACGGTGAGTGGGAGAACCCATTCCCCTTGTAAGTCTTTGTTAATCAGTTTACTGACGAGCTCGTAAAGTACACCTGGTGTGCTTGACGAACACTTTTCTTCCAGAAGGCTCCGCCAGTTGCTTCCACAGCTGCATCTCCATAGCACCGCTGTTGGCCTTGTGCTCTAGACTCCCAAAGAGCAGCTTGACAAAACGGTCTCGCGTTCCCCCCCCCCTTTCCAGGCAAAGCGGGAAATGAGTGGAAAACCCCAGTACCAGACAGAGGCGGGTGCTGGCAAGCACCCTATGACTGTGGCCTGGCAGTAACCACCCTTCTCCCCCCCCCCCCCCACAGGAATGCTACCTGGAAAGTGACCAGACCAGCCTCTACCATGCAGCCAAGGGGCTGATGACCCTGCAGGCTCTGTACGGGACAATCCCCCAGATCTTTGGGAAAGGAGAGTGTGCCAGGGTAAGAAGTGGCCTGTGTTTCTGGGGTGAAGGAAGGGGTGCCCTGCTACCCAAAAGGGGAGTGATAGCAAGCTGTTTACAAATAAGTACAGCCAGTCCTGTTTGTGAATTCACCTAGTTGCTGAAATGTACTCATAACCCCCCAGACCGATAGTCACGGTGTGTTGTGGACAGGTCCAGGGCAGCAAAAAGTTTGAGTTGTCCAATGTGCCTGTTCCCAGCTGACATCCAGTAAAGTGATGCTCTGCCTTCTTGTTTCATCTCTTGGACTATAAACAGGGACTATATAGCGCCGTGTGCTACTTAATGCCATATTTCTTGCACTTTTGTGCTTTTTATCGGTGATCTCACTGTTTCACATGGCCCCACAGGTAGTCCTAAAGCACTGTCCGGTGTTCCCAAGCTCAGGAAGGTTCTGGTGTGCCGTACGGAGAAAATACCTATGTTGGCTAAGCTTCCTTCGGGCATGAGTTACAGTGCTGTTGGCTATGAGTTCATTGTTGGTGAATCAACAGTATATATTAAATAAGGTGTCTTTAAATAGAAACTCACATTGATTAGTTGATAAAAATGTCACCAGAGGCTCACGGGAACTTAACCCCGTGTTTCCCCTCAGAGCAGTGGCTCCGTATTCGCTAAGTCAGTGGTCATGGTGACTCTCCAAAAGTACCATGAATAACGAGAACAGACTGTGTCTGAGCTCATGCCTCGTTGAGTAGTGGCCGGTGTTGGGGTACATGTACGTGTTCGAGTGGGTGCCAACAGCAGACGCTCTTCTCTGTCTTGAGCTAAATTTGAAAATCAGCTAATTCCCAGGAAAGTCCCATCTGATCCAATGTTTGATTTCCAGCAAGTGGCCAATATGATGATCAGGATGAAGAGAGAGTTTACAGGAAGCCAAAATTCAATATTTCCTGTTTTTGATAATCTCTTGCTGCTTGATCGAAACGTGGATTTATTAACGCCTCTTGCCACGCAGCTTACGTATGAGGGACTCATTGATGAAATTTATGGCATTCAGAACAGTAAGTAAAGCGACATCTGTGTTTACTAACAGGTCACTGGATACAGACATCCAGAAGGTTTCTTCGTTTTTTTTTGAGATGCTGTCTTTGCATGTAAATCAGAGGATATTTGAGAAAATAAAAATACTGACTTGCGGCTTTCAGACAAAGTCCAAGCAAAAACTGCTGTCTTCGGTGCCACAAGGGCTGGCCGGGTGCTTTGTGTGCAGACTGTGCTTATCCCCGTGAGCTGTGGCCATGGGTTAGATTCAGGTGGCGTTGTAGTTCGGAGATTGTAGGCCCTCCCGGCTGGCAGTTGTTCAGGAAAGCTTGTCAGAGAGGCGGCATTTGTCCTGGGTTTGCGGAGAGGGCACAGCGTGGGGCACACCATGTCATAAATGCAGGGACGCTACTGGGGAGATTGCTGTGGGGTATATCCAGGGAAGGGCAGGTAGTCGAGGTTGGGGACACCAGATGGAAGACTGGGGAGGCCGGCTAGCAGTTGGGTGCGACAGATTATTAGGTCAGAGGTCACTTTGGCCCACATGATGCTTGTTTCTGTCGGCATTTAAAATTTTAGAAACGTTTAGTAACAATCCTGATTGATTTATTTGTGACCAAAGTGTACCTTGATATGGGAAAAACTGAAACCTCTGTGCCATACGCCATTTTCCCTAAAGCCAAGGGCTTCCTTCTCTCCTGAGCTGGAGAATTCTGTTTCGAGCCTGAGCACTTGATCGGTTCTGCCGGTAAATTCACCCAGGCGCTTGTCTCCTTCCATTGTGGCTCAGGTTATGTGAAGTTACCTCCGGAGAAATTTGTACCTAAGAAACAGGGCGATGGCGGGAAGGACCTTCCCACAGAAGCCAAGAAGCTTCAGCTGAATTCTGCCGAGGAGCTATACGCTGAGATCCGAGACAAAAACTTCAACGCGGTGGGCTCAGTACTTAGCAAGAAAGCAAAGGTGATCTCCGCAGCGTTTGAGGTGAGGCGGTCTGGCTGTCTTGCTGCGCCAAGGTCACGGGCTAGACTGCCCCTCCCAGGAAGAGGGGCAGAGCCCCAGAGAGACACTCCCCCCCCCCCCCCCGACCCCTGCCTTGAAGCGGGGCGACAGCGTCATTGCACATTTCTCTCCTAAGGAGCTGTGCGTTTGGTCCTGGGGGCCCCACGGGCCTTCTTTTAGAACTCGTTGCCAGACCCACAACAGAAGGTTTTGAGCCCGCTCCTTTTTTGCAGGGTGGCAGGAGCTGGGTGTGCAGTTCACAGACTTGTGTCGTAAATATTTGCTTTACCCTCTTCTTTTTCGTGATTTCCTACCTCACACAAGGTGGAACCAGCTGGGCCATAAATAAAAGATCCCCTAGAATAGAACTTGCAGCTTGGGGTGGAAGCTCGAAGTTTAAGCCAGCGGGTAGGTGACGGGGGAGCCCCGCAGATGTGGGAGGTGATAATGAGAGAGGCAGTTTCATTTTCACCTTCCTGCCTCCTCTTGCCCGGCCACTGAGTTATTCTTGGGGGAGCTCGTTTTGGAAACGTGGAAATTCAGGAAGATGTTAAACCCTGAATATTTAGACTTTGGAAACATAAACTGGGAGAATTTTTGAAAACTAATTTCCCACCGAGTATATATTAGATTTCATCTTTCTTAGGGATTATATTTATTAATTGATTGTCATATATATATTTTTTTTATGTTTTAATTTTGAGAGGGAGAGTGCGAGCAGGGGAGGGGCAGAAAGAGAGGGAGACAGAATCCGAAGGAGGCTGAGCTGCCAGCACAGAGCTCGAACTCACAAACCGCAAGATCATGACCTGAGCCACCCAAGCGCCCCTGATATTCATATTTCTGAAGTTCCTTTTGGTTTAAATGATTACATTTTGGAAAAAAAAAAAAAAATCACTAAGCGAGGTTCACTTTTCCATGGACGATATTCAAGGTTGAGATCCAGCAGTAAGAATGAGTTTTTTTATTATTATTCTAGAGGACACTTCTTGCTGCTTACGTTCCCCTCTTGACAGCGTTTCTGTGTTTTACTCGAAGCGCTTGTGGGTAACCTAATAGCGTCCCCCACGAATACTCCAGTGTTACTCCAATGTCTGCAGATAACCACTCACGATCTGAGCCCGGGCAGAGGAGAGGAGAAACCCTCACACGTTTGCTCTCTGAACTACCGACACGGTCATCAGGCACCACGAACTCGTCTTTTTTGTTTCATTCGTAACGGGGGAGCTGGGTTTGGCCTGCTTTATTTGTATCCCGTTCTTTCTTTCACATCGATAATAAATGAAACATCCTCTGAGCAACGCGCAGAACGGAGCGCTTTAAAAATACCTTCCCTGCCCGATGGGTCTGCCGTTCCATCCATTTCAGGAAAGGCACAACGCCAAGACGGTCGGGGAGATCAAGCAGTTCGTGTCCCAGCTGCCCCACATGCAGGCAGCGAGAGGCTCGCTCGCGAACCACACGTCGATCGCCGAGTTAATCAAAGACATTACCAGTGAGTATCCCGTGGAGGGAAGGTTTTCATCTGGGGCCGACCTGCGCACACCGGGGTCATTGGCACTGTGACGCCTCCTTGGGAAAGGCAGCTCCGTTTTAACGTGTTATTTGCAGCGTTAATTAAGTGTGTGCACGTTCATAGTTAGAAGTGTTCCGTTCGTAGTTAACCCATTTTTTCCTGTTACGAAAACACTGTAATCCTAAAGCAAAATACTTGGAAGAGTGATAAGAGAAAAAACTCTACTGCGAGTTTGCCGCCATAACGAGGCTCTATTTTTTCCGTCTAGTGTTTTCCCTCTTGCTAAGGGTTATTTAATCAGAGCAGTGTGACGTTTCCACATTTGTTTTTGTTTTTCCCTTGAAAACCTCCTGCAGAATGGGTAGAGAGCTCACACGCTGAGTGTTTTGAAAGAACTCAGAAGAGATATATTAAACCAAAGACGAGTTTATTCCTAAAACATGGGTGCCCCGTATTATGAAGTGTACTTTGAACCTGAAGTAGAACATGGTATTAGAAAATCAGTCTTTTGTTTTCATGTCCGTTGAAATCAGTTAAAACTGGTGGAATTTGCTGATGGTAGTGAAATGCTGGGAAGATTAGCTTTCCCTGTTAGGGCACGGTTCTTGAGATCTGTGTTGAGTCCTGAGGATCGCCAAGGGGTACAGCGGTCAACTATGTCTTGATGTAATTTAGGAGGACAGTGTTGTAGGATTTTCCATGTTTTTAGAAGATTGTTTTCAGATGACAATTTATTCGATTAAAAAAAAATTTTTTTTTGATGTTCATTCATTTTTGAGAGAGAGAGAGACACAAAGAGTAAGTGGGGGAGGGGCAGAGAGAGAGGGAGACACAGAATCCCAAAGCAGGCTCCAGGCTCTGAGCCGTCAGCACAGAGCCCGACGCGGGGCTCGAACTCCCGAGCCATGAGATCGTGACCTGAGCTGAAGTCGGAACGCTTAAGCAGTTGTGCCACTCAGCTGCCCCTCAGATGACAATTTGAACCTTTTGCTTGCTTGCTTTTTTTGCACGTCTTGTTTCTTCATCGTCTTCTGTGTAGAAAAACACAGTGTTCCAGTAAATTAACATTTACTTAATATCTAAGTTGCAAATTTGCTAATTACATTTTAGCCTCTGAAGACTTCTTTGATAAACTAACAGTGGAGCAGGAGTTTATGTCTGGAATAGACACTGATAAGGTATGTGAACAATCAACTAGCAAAGAATTGATGATTTGTCGGACGTAAGATTATAGCTAGAAGAGCAGCTGCTTTGACTCCCATGCCTAGCCTAGGTATTTTTGAGAGCGAGTGCAGAATGTGAAAATCTAGGTTTCACCAAGTAGCAGTTCCTTAACTTTGCTCTGTGCAAGGTGTTTTCTGCAGTGCATGGAGTGATGGAGACCCAGCCCCTGAAATCAGCAGTCTTTAAGGCCTGTACTAGATAAATTAAGAGATTTGCTTTCTGAGGGAATTGGGTCATTTAATTCCTTTAACTATCCACTTCTGTTCATGTATTTAAAATTATTTCATTCATAGAAATTCCTCTTTTCTCTAGAAAAGTTCCGGACCGTATGGTCCATAAATCGCCGTTATAATTGAAGCAGATGCAGTCACACATGCCCCAGCCTCCCCGCAGCCTCTCAGGAAGTGGTCTGCAGCGTGTGGACGGGCGTTTGCATCACTAAGTGCATCCTCCACTTTGAAAAATAATAGCAAATATTAAGTTCTTTAGGTCCCCAAAGCGGACGGTGGTATGCATACGTATGTATTTGTTTCCAGGTCAACAGTTACATCGAAGATTGTATTGCCCAAAAGCACCCACTGATCAAGGTGTTAAGACTGGTCTGCCTCCAGTCTGTGTGCAACAGTGGACTCAAACAAAAAGTTTTGGATTATTACAAAAGAGAAATTCTCCAGGTCAGTATGTTTTAAGTTACTCATTTACCAAGGGAGGAAACATCTTTTTAAAAAATACTTCTTGGTATTCTGAATACCAAAAATACTTCCGAGCGCCTGGGTGGCTCAGTCAGTTAAGCGTCCCAACTCTCGATCTCAGTTCGGGTCTTGATCCTCAGGGTGGTGAGTTTGGGCCCTGTGTGGGGCTCTGTGCTGGGTGTGAGGCCCACTAAAACAAAAACAAAAGCCTTTTTAATTAAAGCTCCTGTTTTGATACATTGTTTCCACGGTCTTTTAGATTTTCTAACAGGTAGAGGGGTTGTCCTTGGTATTGATCACTGTTTACTGTGCTCGCATAATGACACCTGATATTTATCGAGCATTTCCTGTGTGCCAGGCTCTACTGAAAGAGCTTTACTGGGGCTCCTGGGTGGCTCAGTCGAGCCGTTAAGCGTCCGACTTCGGCTCAGGTCATGATCTCGCAGTTCGTGGGTTTGAGCCCCGTGTCGGGCTCTGCGCTGACAGCTCGGAAGGTGGAGCCTCCTTCAGATTCTGTGTCTCCCTGTCTCTCTGCCCCTCCCCTGCTTGTACTCTGTCTCTCTCTGTCTCAAAAATGAATAAACATTAAAAAATTTTTAAATTAAAAAAAACAAAGAGCTTTATTGTATTCATTCGTTTGACCTTCACTGCAGCCCTGTGCGTTAGATGCTGTTATCACCCCCCTTTTATGGATGAAAACACTCAGGCACAGAGTAGTTACATAGCTTGCCCAAGGTCACCCAGCCAGTAAGTGGCAGAGCCAGTGCCAAAACCCAGGGAACTGGGGTCAGGTGCCCATGCTCTTAACT
The DNA here is from genome assembly GCF_018350195.1 of Panthera tigris. NCBI lineage: Eukaryota > Metazoa > Chordata > Mammalia > Carnivora > Felidae > Panthera > Panthera tigris. Next base: position 7,195,133 of record NC_056671.1, read on the forward strand.
AGATTGCATTCGATTCAGGAAGGGACCTTTTTGCAAATATTCTGATAATAATTCCTTCGCAGACTTATTTAGAGTAAACCTGTTTTACTTCATAATTAGGAAGAAGCCACCTTTATTTTAAAAAATTCTGCCCTCTGTTTGAAAACGTCTCGGGGAATGTTTATTTGCTATTACCATCCACGGTTAAATACACTGTTGTTAAAACTAAACGCTCATTCAGTTTTTTTGTTATTCTCTCGTTTTGTCTTTTATTGTACATTTTTATTTTTTTAATATTTATTTATTTTTGAGACAAAGGGAGACGGAGCGTGAGCAGGGGAGGGGCAGAGAGAGGAGACACGGAATCCGAAACAGGCTCCAGGCTCCCAGCTGTCAGCGCAGAGCCCGACACGAGGCTCGAACCCACAAACCATGAGATCATGACCAGAGCCGAAGTCGGACGCCTAACCAGTGGAGCCACCCAGGCGCCCCTCTTGTTTTGTTTTTAAAAAAATTACACAGATAATACACGCGTTCTTATCACATAAGAGTCTGGTAAGGTCAAGTACCTGGAGCCAAAGGGGATCCTTCTGCCCCTCGCTCACACCAGCTGCTCCCCAGATAGGACCAACAGTTTTGTGTGCTTCCAGACTCTTCTTTGCACTTTTGTACAAAGAATCTTTACGTACACAGACTTGGGGGCGAGACTGGCTGGGTCCATGTCTCAGCTCTGCTGCTCATTAGCTGTGTAACCTTGGGCCGGTTCTTTAAACTCCTCCATCAAATGGAGACGATACTACCGACCACCGTACCTCACTGGCTTATTAGAAAGATGACTGAGTTTAATGTATGCAAAGCTCTTAGAAC